>NC_052059.1:63691960-64001960 GCF_903992535.2 Arvicola amphibius | reverse complement strand
ATTGACAGGACAGGAACCAGTGCACTGGAGCCAAAACTCATTTCCCATGCAGGGGTAGAGGAATTTGACCCCGAGTAGCTGGGAGAAAGAGTATTTAAGGGAAGAAACCATCCAAAGAGGGTAGCGAGGGGTCATTGGAAAATTCCAAAAATACCAGTGATAATCACAAGGGGGTAACTCCCTGTTTCTCAGATTATAATCTAATTTTATCTTCAACTAGTTCCTGAAACAGAGTCACTGAACTGGTTAACCTAGATTTTTGATTCTTCTCTCCCTGCTTAGATTTTTGGCTCTATTTTTTTCTGCTAGAAGGGTCTGGATTTATCCAGGTCTTTCATAACCTTTAACCTATAGTCTGTCCTGCCTATGGGATGTACTGGGGTAAGAGTGGCACAGAGATTGTGGGCATGGTCAACCAATGACTGGTCCAGCATGATACCCATACCACAAGAATGAGCCCTCCCCTGACACTGCCTGGAGTTCCAGGACTTAGAAGCTGGATAGCCCATAGACCTAGGCTAGAACCAAACATAACTGGCCAAAAAGAAAAAGAAAAGGAGATCAGTGTAATGATGCCTAACTAACCTGAGCTCATAGAAGCTCACAGAGACTGAACCAAAATCCAGGGAGCCTGTAACTGACCTAGGCCTTCTGCATATATATGACAATTGTACAGCTTGATCTTCTTGTGGGACTTAAAATAATGGGATAAGGGGAGGGATTTAGAAGAGAGGAGGGAGGGGAAACTGTGGTCAGGATGTAAAAATAATTATTAATTTAAAAAAGAAAAGATTTAAGATGTAAAAGAAATGAGGAAATGTGCACAAATCCAAGCTTAGAACTAGGGGGAAAAGGTTACATATCTTCCTATATCATCCTGGAATAATGTCAACTTAAGGAGACCTAATTCTCCAAGGGTCCAATACATACTTTTGTTTGACTTAGTACTTACTATGGTTTTATAAATTAAGGATTTTAGTAAATTTAGAACAATGCAAATTATTGCTGCTCTATAGCAGCACAGATGACTGTTGCCCTGATAACAGCACAGATGACCTTTGCCCTGACAGCAGTACAGATGATGCCATGACAAAACACCATGACTAAGGTGACTTCTAAAAGAAAGGGTTTGAATGGGCTCATGGTTCCAGAGGTTTAGTCTAAGATGGAGTAGTGGAAACAGGATGGTAGGCGCAGCTTAGAGCTCCAACTGCTAGTAGGAGGTGACAAGCATCCTGGGAACAACACAAAGCCCACTCCCCAGTGCCACTCCTCCAACAAAGCCACGCCTCCCAATCCTTCCAAAATAGGTCCACCAGCTGGGGACCAAGTATTCAAATGTATGAGCCTATATGGGGGCCATTCTCATTCAAACCACCACACACAAAGAGATAAGAACCTCTGCTTGATAAAGGTGAGTATAACCCCAATGTGTGAATTGCATTGTCCATCGTTAGCCAATTAATCACTTTTATTACATCTATTTATGTATTTGGAGTGGGACTGTGTATGCGGCCAGGGTACAACTTGTAAGAGTCAGTTCTATATTTCTACCATGTGGGTCTCTGCAGTTAGCCTTTAATAGTCAATCTCTACAGCAAACACCTTTATCTACTTAGCCCTCCCGCTGGCCCGCATTAACCAATTTTGTGTGTAACTTGATTTTAATGCCAATATTGCTTATTTCAGTGAATACAAATGTACCTGCTTCTGTTGTGTTATTCCACAGTTTGACCACCCTACTGGACTTCCATTAATAAGATGTGTGTGCTTTATTTGATTTCATATGGCTCTCACATTGTGTGTGTGTGTGTGTGTGTGTGTGTGTGTGTGTGTTATATTTATGAGCTTAGGTGTGCATACATATGTGTGAGCAAGCCAGAGGTTGACCTTGGGTGTCTTCCTTAACTGCTTCTCTGCCTTATGGTTTTGAGACCGTCTTTCTCTGAACCTCAAACTCACCAGATTCAACCTCTATCTCCACCTCCACAGGACTGGGATTATAGTCCCTTACCAGCACACTCTGCTTCTTAAATGGGAACTGGGGAGCTGAACTCAGGTCTCTATGCTTACGGAGCAAGCACTCCACCAACTGAGTCTTCTTCCTAGCCTCCATTCACAATTTTAACCTCATGAAAATTATACTTCGACACTAATGTGCTTCTCAGAGCCTACAAAGGCCAGTTACCAGTTGTCAATTAATGGTGCCAATTGTCTAAATGTTGGAGACCCCCAAATAAGTTTCCATGAGACATCACTGCCTACGATTTTTCCACCATACCCATAATCTCAGTGGTTTTGAAGTTATCTAGGTTTTAACTGAAACAAGCTAAGTGTACTATAGTGGACGGGATGCTCGGAGGAGGGAGGGAGTGACCAAATGAAAAGTCATTGTGATGTAGTTTTTATTGTCAACTGATGCAATCTAGGATCAGCTGGGTAGAGAATTTTAATGGGGAATTGTTTAGATCTGGTTGGTCTGTGGGCATTTTTATGGGGATTATCTTGATTTTTACAGCGGTGAGAAGACTCAGCCCACTGTGGGTGGCACCATTCCCTATGCAGAGTTCATGAGTTCTGGAAGAGCAGAGGGTGATCTGAGCACAAGCACGCATGTATTAATTTGTTCTTCTTTGCTTCTTGACTATGGATGTAACTGTTTCAAGCCCCTACTGCTGTGACTTCCCCCAGATGACAGACTGTAACCTGAGACTGTAAACTACAACACACCCTTTCTCCCCTAAGCTGCTTTGTCAAGATATTTTAATCGCAGCAGCAGAAACAAAACTAAGACACACACTGTCCTGTCTAGACGACTTTCTGCCAGTTTGCCAACAGGTAATGGAAGCAGACCAGGAAAGGGATGAGCTGTGCTATGTGGTCTCAAATACTGGAGTGCTGTTAATAAACTCACCAGAAATGTAATGGAAAGGAGCACTTTAAATCTGAAAAGGGGAGAAGATGAGTACTAGTCAGCCCCTTAGGGGTTGTGATGAAATTCTCGGCCTTGTGGTGGAAATCTGTGTCCTTAAGTCTTGTGTAGTTAGGAATTAGGCTCTCTCTCTCTCTCTCTCTCCTCTCTCTCTCTCTCTCTCTGGGTGTGCATGCGTGCGTGTGTGCGTGCGTGCGTGCGTGCGTGCGTGTGTGTGTGTGTGTGTGTGTGTGATAAAAGGAGAAGCATGGAAAGGAGGGAACAGTAACTAACCACAACATCTGAGATGGCTGGGCTCAGCTTCTGCCCCACAGCTAGGAGGAGGATTTGGTATGAGAGATGAAGATACTCACTACCCTCCTCTATTAGTTCCAAGAAAGTTTAAAATACAGGAAGCATGCATGTGAAAGGAGAACCCATTTCATTTTTATTTCTTTCTTCTTTGTTATCAATTTATTTTTCTGAGATAGGATCTCATTATGTAGCCTTGGTTTGCCTGGAGCTCACTATGTAGAACCAGGCTGGCCTTGAACTCCCAGAGATCTGCGTGCCTCAAAGATGCTGGAATAAAAGGCATAAGCCACCGCACCAGACCCATAGTTTTCATTTAAAAAAAAATCTAAGTTGCATAAATATATCTTTAAGTTCTGAAGTAGTCTCAGGGCATTCTGTGTGTACTGAAAAAACAAACTGGATCTCATGATTGTGTATAATTAATATACACAAATAAAAAAAAATCTGAGATGACACAGTCCATGGGAAGTGGTTTGAATCCACCATACTCCAGTTACTGTCAAGTTGGTTCACAAATCTTTCATGGACTTGGGATTCAGGGGAGCTGGCTCTAAGCAAGAGTTCCAAGTCACCGGTGTAAAGTAAGGGCTAGGGTTTCGTCAAACCAGAACTCTCCTGGAAGCTTTGTTCCATGACACTTGAGCCCCAGCATCAGGCACTCTGAAAGCAGGACTGGAGGAAATGAGACGCTAGCCTCGGCTGGGATTTCATTCACGCAAAGCTGTAGTCACCGCAGTCCAAAGTCACTGTGAGGCCCTGGTGGGCTTGCTCCTGCTTGAGCACCGCGACAGTTTTGGCTGTTGTGAGGCTGCCTGAGTGATAGAATCTGATACAGGGAAGAGTTTTGCCATCTGGGGACTAGGCCATGGCAAGCAACAAAAAGCCAGGCACTGTGTGGTCCTGCGGAATTCTGCACCACATAGCTGCCTCAAGAGGCAGGGGTTCCCCTGTGCTCAGCTGGAAAACCCTTTGCTTTCCCCTCAGCCTGTAAAGCCAGTGTGAGGCTTTAGTGGTAATCTTTTCATTTCCGCTGTTTGGTCTGGAATCCATTAGCTTGGGTGGTCCTGAGTCTATTTTGTTAAAATTTCCTATTCCTTGTATCACTAGTAGATTTTGGATTTTTGTTTTGTTTTGTTTCTTTTCTTATTTTAGACTAGGAAAGAACAGAGAGTTCACAGCAAGACAGATTGAAGACATTCATGCAACGTTTTTTCAGAATAAATGCCTGCTTCTATATGTCATCTAGATTTATAAATTGTGTGATTCCATTTTTATGACACTAATTTCAAAATTCCTTATGCCATGTGGGTATCTACCACTATTGGTTTCCCAAGGCCCCTGTAGCTCCTTGATCTTATAAGAATTTGGTAAGACTAATTATATCTGTAAAGGTCTCCACACCTGCCACACTTCCTTCCCCAATACTGGGTGAGAAAACTTCAACCCAGCAAAGTCCAAGAAATGCCACCCTACTCCCCACTGTCAGGCCAGGCCAGGTAAGAGCTCAGAGTGGACCCAATGCTTTCCTTTTCCATCTGTGAGTAAAATTCCCATTGATTTATTCTAGGGTTTAACCAGAGCTGCTGAGTCCTGGCGGGTCCTGGTGGCTGAAAGGATACTCCCTTCTACTGAGAGCCAAAGGCATCTGTGTTTAAGTGGGAAACCAGTGGGCGGCTGGTGGGAAGGACTGACATGAGAAACAGACATGCTGGCTGTCTCCCAGAACACAGGAATGGTGATTTGAAAAGAAAGTGCCCCCCCCCCATTGACTCATGTGTTTGAATATTTGATCCCCAGCTGGGTGAGGTTGAGAAGGCTGTGGGATCTTTAGAAGGTGGAATCATAGTAGAGGAATGACGTCATTGGTGAACTGTGGGATCTTTAGAAGGTGGAATCATAGTGGAGGAATGACGTCATTGGTGAACTGTGGGATCTTTAGAAGGTGGAATCATAGTGGAGGAATGACGTCATTGGTGAACTGTGGGAGCTTTAGAAGGTAGAATCATGCTGGAGGAATTACGTCATTGGTGAGCTGTGCTATCTTTAGGAGATAGAATCATGCTGGAGGAATTACATCACTGGTGAACTTGGAGGTTGTTTTAGACTGCCCCACTTGTTCACTGTCTCCTTTCTGAGTGTGGAGACAATGTTAGGAGCCAGCCTCCTGTTCCTGCTGCTGTGCCTTCTCTGCCCCCGGCTAGATCTTCCTCACCATGATGGATTTCATCCCCCTGGAACTGTAAGCGAATACAAACCCTTCTTTCCCTTAAGCTGTTTTTGACAAGTATTTTATCATACACAGGAAAAGGAAACTAATACAATGCAGAATGGTCTTCCTTCTTCTGGAAAGTTCTACTGGTTCTGTTCATACTTTGCCCAAAGTTCTCCTCCTTTCCTCTCTGGCCTCTTCTCCCATCTCGTCCTTCATTTGTAGTAAGTGTGAAAGTTCTCTTGATGCTTAGCTTTGGCTCCCATCCTACAGTTTTCTGTAAACAGCCTTCTTGGAATGCCATCAACTCCCAAACCATTATCTCCAGGCCTTCTTCAGTCTGATGCCTCAACCTAACTGTGCATATCATGTCTCAGAGTCTCAACAGTCTACAAGACAGAGCTTACGACCTTCCCCTCCCCCAAACTCATCTTTCTCCAGGACTTCCTATCTACCAAGCTTCATCCAAAGTCAGGAACCCGCCAGTCACCTCAGAGCTCCCCTCTCCCTCACCCTTTACTGCCTCATCTGCATGTACTCATCCGGTGACCTTGTCAACTTCTTACCCCCCAATGACAGCCCCAGTCCACACTGCCATCACTCCACATCTCTCTCTTTCCCCCAGTGCCTCTCAACGCTCTCACCTGACCAAGGTGAGAATCCCTGCCCACCACTATTCCTGGGCTGCAGCTGCTCTGTGTGTTCTTGGTTCCCTGCCACAAACCATGCTCCCCCTGCCTCTGCACCCCCAACCCATTCCAGGGCCTTCTATTCTGTTTTCCTGACCGGTACACAGTGATCCTGCACACCAGCCCCTTATCCTGCATAGCTTGTTGCGCATACCCTCCCCTCACACCCATGGCCTGCCCCCAGGCTAAGCAGCACATAGGACCACATTCTGGATAGATGCAGCTCGGATTTGGAATCATAGGCAACCTTTCATATCCATAGGGCTACCATCCACAGAATGAATCACCCACAGATCAAAATATTCTGGATTTCTTTTTAGGCTGTATTGAACATATATGGACTTTTATTTTTTCACTGTGTGTTAATATGGTACAACTATTTATTCAAATCTTCATTACACATAGTCAGTCACCTGGAGGTGACTCAAAGTGCACAGTGTAGTCTGTGCCAGGTGTGTAAAAATGCACTTCCTTTTCATATAAGGGACTTGACAGTCTATAGATCATGGCATCTTTAGGGAGTAATAGAACCTTAATCCCCTATGGATAGCAGGAAGCGGGTGTATACATCTTCCTTTAAGTAATGACCCTTTGCTAAGGACCTGCTCTATGCCAGGTATTGTTCTGGACACATTAGTATTACTCTACCAGTAGAAAGTAAATGGGAGTGTATTTTCACTTAATTGTTTAGATGTACTTAGTTTTACGTTGTAGGTATGAGTGTTTTGCCTGTATATATGTGTATGTACCACATGTGTGCCTGATACCCACAGAAATCAGAAGAGGGTGTTAGATGCCCTGGAACATGGTGGTTCTGAGCCGCCATGTGATGTTGGGTCCTCTGGAATAGCAGACAGTGTTCTTAACCACTGAATTCTTTCTCCAGTTCAAACTTGGATATTTTCTAAGTATTTAAGAAACAGAAAATTTTAAATTACTTAATTATATCCTGTTAATTATTGCAAATTAATTTCCATGCTTTCCATTCCAATTCCATCCCTGCTCTGGGCTCTGTGTTTAGTGGGGACTAAGACTGTATCTGTTTTGCTGAGAAGCACCCTTGGTGCTAGGATATATCAGGGGCTCAACACCTGGGAAATTAACAGACACTCTAATATGTAAACCAGCAAAAGGATGAATGAGTAATTTTAATACTTGAGTCTGGTTTACACTGAACTGTGATACTTTTTTAATACTTGTGATATTGTGATAAATGATCAGGATGGAAAGTGCATGCGTGATCCACAGGGATACCTTTCCCTTCTCCGTTAACCTTTAGGTATCAGCAGCTGTCCCGAATAAAAGGGGATCCGAAGAAGTAGCTGAACGCTGCTGCCATCTTTTGACCAAAGTCAGTGCCACAGATATTAAAAACCACCACAGGAGTCAAATTCTCATCACTGCCTCTGATTAGCAATGAAAATCTTGCTGGAGGTCGATTTTTGCCTAAAGATTCAAGAAAATGTTCCCAGCTTGGAGGATAAACAATGTCTGCCTCGGTGTCTGGCTCTTTTATGTTTACTTGTCGATCTGCAGGGCTACAAGCATTCCTCTCTGCTTCTGCATCTCAGCGCTGCGGTATAAAGCCTTGAATGTGTGAGCAACTGATTGGGTGTTTTTCTAGTTCCTTAGGCTCCTTTCTTATTCTCAATCCCATTCTCTTCCCCCTTTCCTCCTTCTCTCCCCTTCCCTGGGAAGTCAATTCAAACTACTTCGGGGGAGGGGAACTGCCTGAATCCTGTTTAATAAAAATAGAAAGCTCTGGTTGCAAAGAATCAACACTTAAATTTAAGGTCTCCCACCGTACTCAATAAGTGCTTGTGGGGTGTAGTGAAGGCCCTTCTAACACAACAGCTTTATAAAGGAGAAATACCTAGTCTGCGTGACGACGTCAGGAAAAGTATGCTAGGTTCTCAGAGGGCTAGGGAACTTCTTAAAAGTACTGACCGGGGCTGAGATGGCTCAGTGGGTAAAGAAACTGGCTGCCAAGCCTGATGACTGGGATTAGATCCTCGGAAGCCACATGGTGGAAGAAAAGAACCGATTTCTGCAAACTGTCCTTTACTTCTACACACATGGCACATGTGCTCACATGCATGCATGCACACACAGACACAAAGACGCACACGTGTAGTAAATGTTAAAAATATTTACTTTTAAATAAATACTTGAAAACTATGTCCCTTTAGTAAATTTACAAATTTGAAAATCTGGCTGTGGTACCAGGGAACCTTTGTGTATTTGGGCTAAAAGAGAGTAACATCCCAGCATCCCAACAAACAGCATCTTCCAGCAAAGTCCATTGGGATGGCCCCACGAGGACAGTCCAGGTCTGGGAGATCACATGGGCAGCTGAGTGATGCACAGACCCGTTAAAAACGTAGCTAATCCTTAGCTTCTCCAAGAGATGTTTCTACCAGAGTCTGGTTTCAGAGAAGTGAAATTATTGGCTATTCTAAGAAGACAAAAATTGTAGAGCTAAGAGGTTTGTCCCTCTTTGGGGATTCATTCTCTGGTCAGGACAGGAAATCCGGCTGTAGCCAGGGTGACCATGTTGTTCCTTGTATGTGCCTCGTGTGCATCAGGCTGTATCAGACTGTTGGCTAGTATCTTCTCACTCAAAGGAGGGTTTTGGTTAACCAGGCTCTCCCTTCTCTCCAGTTCTCACTACAGGTCCTGACACAGACCAAATGATTCTAACTGTCCACACTTAAAGTTTACTTTTAAACCCCTGATTCTGAATAGCCATGTCCAAGAAAAAGAAAAACATCCATCATGAGGGATAAAACTAAACAAAGCAGCGATTTGCCTGATTTTTATATCCAGAAGCTACACCAATGTGTTTCTTTCTAATTCACTGAAGACATTGCCCCTTCTGAATCCACATAGCAGCAGTCAGAGAACTTGGTCGATACCTTTGCACCTCCATGCGGGTGGCCCAGTCTACCAAAGATGGGGCAGCTATGTGTAAAGGGTTTTCCAATCCCAGCCAAATGGTGTTCAAAGCCCTGAGCAGTACAGCATCTATATTCTCTGCCCTTAGTGAAATAAGATACATGCCAGCAATTTCCTGTGCTGACAGATTGGGTCAAAGCCCCTGAGCACAAGAGAAATGGAAACCAGGCTGGCTTAGGCTGGTCATTTGGGAAGAACTAACACTGGACAGGAAGCACCCACCTGAGATCACCTGGCTATTGCAAAATCTTTTGACAGTTCAGTACTCTCATGGGATTCTGCGCAGAAGACAAAGAGCCATTCATTTTTTCCTCTCAAGTCTTGCTTTCCAGAAGTGCACTCAAAAAAGGAGACCCCTCTCTCTAGGGAGCGTCAGCCCTCATGGTGACTTGGGTAGAGAGATGTGAATTCAGTGGTGAAGGCAAATGTGTTTCAGATAGAGGGTAACGAATGGCTCTTGGGCAGGAATGCCTGGTGAACATCTGGTGTCCCTTTATGCCCAATGAATGCCTGTCACCTAAGTTACACCTGCTGATCCAATCAAACTCCCTGCAGCCCGCTGAAAGAGAAACTACTGCAGTCAAAGTCCCACCCCAGAGATGCTGATGTCATTTCTCAGTCTGGCTTGTGAGTCAGGTCGTTAAATCTTCCTGGATGATGTTAATCTATAGCCAAGATTAAAAAACACTGTGTCAGTGCAAGGAGACATTAATGGATTGGGGACTGTGATTTATGAATGTGAAATATTAAAACAAGCTGAACAGCTATGGATTGCCTATTAAATTTTTATCAGATGCTTGAACCATTTCAGAATAACTTTGTTTACATTTTAAGATCATTTTGAATTTTCTATCATATTATTGTGCTCTTATCTATATTAGAAGCCAACACAGAGATGGATGGTTAACCACCATGTTTATTATAGATTATTATTAACAAATAGGAAAAATAGTAAATCTACATATTGATAAGGTATCTATGCAAGCAATCCCTTCTCATGGGGTAGTCCTGTAACAGAACGCCTTTTTAATCACTCTTCCGAGATGCTTCCTGGGTCTTAGGTACAGGTGTATTGTTCTGCAGATGTAGCCACAGGACTTGCTCCCCGAAGTCAGTTGTTCTCTGTATTTTAACCCCTGTGGCTTTCAGAAATGGTCTCTGTCCCTTGCAAGAGAAGCTTCTGTGATGAGGACTGAGGGGTGTACTTCCTCATGGGTCTAGGGATAAGAATTTAGGACGCGGTTAGGAATTATACTCATTAGGGAAGTGGCCGTGGAAAGTCCTCTTCTAGGTTCTATGGTCTCACCAGCCATAGGTGGCTGACTGGGTTTGCAGCACCAGGTTTGAATTCCTTCATATCGAGCTGCAGATCTAATTAGGTAGCTGTTGGTTACCTCCAGGATATAAGTGCCAGTATTGTGTCTTTCAAAATATCTTGTCATTCTGGTCACTGCTGTAGTTCATAGGTGCTAGAGATGAATAAGACTGTTGATTCCTGGAGCTGTCGGGTTTCAAAATCATCCCAACATTCATAACTGGCCAGTTATCATGATCAGATTTCTTCTTAATTACTGTCATAAATTTAAGTTTGAATAGTTCAAAGATAGTCCAGCGAAGGTGTACTGCATTCTGGCGACCCTCCATGTTAGGGATAGCAAAGAAGTTATTGTTAAGGTAATATCAAGTTCAATGACCATTGTCTATTTTCTTCCTGTTGGCTGAACTTTCTTTACCATGATTATGAAACCCAGCCCAAGGTTCATAGGTGACAACTAACATTTTCATGGCTATGCTGAGCTAATGTCACAAAGGGTACCTGTTACTATCTGCACATTTCCGGCTCCTTGAGAGTGTCCCACTCTATTGCCTCCTGCAAGCCTGCTGTTGTAAACTTATCCCGTCTTTTCAGCAGCGGCAAATCTGATGATTGTATGAATTCAAAGATTCCCACTTAGCTCAGCCCAGTGAAAAGAGGAAAGGGTGGGCATTAGCCCTTGTCACATGGATGATAGTTGTGGCAAACAGATTTTCCTTCATTCGTGACATCTATAATAAAATATTTAGTCCCGAAGGTAATTGCCACAAGACAGATGTTTGTTTTGTTTTGAGACAGAGTCTCACTAAGATGTCCAGGATGACCCTGAATTTGCTCTCTAGCCCAAGCTGACCTCAAACTTGGCAATCCTTCTGCCTCAGCCTTCAGGGTGACCAGGATTGCAGGCATTGGGCCACAAGATCTGTCAAAACTTTTGTTGCCAATGCTTCTTTCCCAAGCATCCCCAAAGACCTGTAATAGTCTTGCTTTAAGACTTTCTAGGGCACTTAGGCGCTTCTCTGCAGCCTGTGCCCAGGATTCCCATTTGTGCTGCTTTAGTGCCCTCTATTGGCTCAACGAAATAGCAGTAAAGGCAGAGCCAGGGAAGTCCTTAAAAAATCACTGTTTCAAATGAGTTGGTGTGACCCAGAAAGATCATCACAGCCATCTCTTCTTTGTGCACGGATGACTCTTCTTATCATAAAGCACAGATATTCATCTGGCCACCCCATGCAATGATGTCATATGCCACTCCTTTCATCTATGAGGCTATCGAGTAATAAGTGCACTTCTGCCTCCTGCCTGCAGGATCCTATACTGTCAATAGCGGATTCGGCCTGATGCAAAGATACTGTCTAAGCACCATCTAGACCGTGTTGCTCTTAGGAGGAGTGATAGAACTATCTAGGGCGGGGAGAAATTGAAGTCTTCAGCTCACATCTCTTCACAGAGGACAATGTATAGCTGGACTGAAATATCCTCATATCTGATCATCACAGGATGGTGGAAACCTCCTCCCCTGTAAGGCCTGAAGAGTTTGGCAGAGTCACTTGTCTGAATAGGCACGAGTGATACACGCTTGTTTGGGTTTGATGTGCTCCTAATAGACTCTGGCTTAGGCAATGAACAAGAAGACTGCAGAGTGCACACAGCACAGCATGGCATACCCAGACACGAGCTTAGTTCTTGGCCTCACAAGGCTAACACCATGTAATTTCACTCCCAAATCACAGAGCCACGGCGTCAGCCTGGGGCCCTCTGAGTCATTGTCCATGGGACTTGTTTCACAGTCTTGCAATTTATGCTTTCTGTAGATTTCTCTTCAGAAAATGCCTAAAGTTCATTTGCTTTCTGTGCCCATTTCTGAAAGCTGAAAATGGTTGCATTTGTCTCTCCAGAGTTACCCGAGAGCCCTCTCTAAGGCTCTGAGGGTACCCGCTGCCTACTAAGAGGAAGAGTCAGACTGAGCAACACCATCAGACCTTCCAGCTCCACAGTCAGACCGTCTGCTGGCCCCCATTCCCTGTCCTCTTTCTTCTCCCCTCTCTTAGTGCCATAGTACATTAGGTAAGGTTTTGCATATATATGTTGCTCACCTGTGTATTATGTTTAACAGCGACCCGTTTGCTCCAGCTAACATCCTAGTCTGTGTGTTCCCAGCATTGCAGAGGAAGAGGGACAAGTGTGGCTATTGCACCAGAAGCCAAGAGAGTGAAGCCAAAGAGAGAAGACAGAAAAACCTGTGTCCACATCTCTGCTTTGTGGCTAAATTACCTTGGGTAAATCACTTGCCCTGTTAGTGTCTCCGGTCTGTAAAATGGGGCCAATAACATAATGCAGGTTGGCTGTAAGCACGGAGAGCGATGGAAAATACTGGAACACAGGAAGCCCTTTAAAGTGCTTCCTACATGACATGCACGGTCACCACTCACCCCAAATCTCCTTCTGTTCTGCCAGAATGTGTTCATCTGCTCTCAGAAGCACTGAGATCTGCTCTGCACCTACACGTCTGGATAGGAAGAAGGAATACCTATCTTTAAGAAGGGTTCTCCAAATCAACTTCATCGCCTGCTTGAAATCTTCAGCACCGTCTGCATGGATTCCAGAGCCCTTGGGCCCAAGCCTTCCATTCTGGCTCTGCCCCGGGGTCAATTGTAGAATCTATGGTCACATACAGTCTTGGGCTTTGTGGGGGGGTCAGCGGACTGGAAAGTGGGAGTTTACGAGTACTTCACTAAAGGGTTCAAAGAAGTGACCTAAGGCACGCAGTGCTCACTGAATTTCCTGTCACACTTGGTGGGGTAGCACTCTCCCTTGGCTCACGGGGATGCCCCGATGTTGCTTGTGAAAGAAAAGGGTTTTGATTCTTCTGCATGGACGGGCTCTGTGGGAGCCTTCTTAGCTTGGTTGATCACCTTCCTGGACCTGGGGGGAGTTGGGAGGACCTTGGTCTTAACATAGAGTAGGGAACCCTGATGGCTCCTTGGCCTGGAGAGGAAGGGAGGGGAGGTATGGGTGGAGGGGAGGGGAGGGAAGGGGGAGGAGGAAGGGAGGAGATGGAAATTTTTAAATATAAAAAAATAAACCATGGGGAAAAAAGAAAAGGGTTGGTTCAAATTTTCCCTCAAGGACTTTTTGCAATGTGTGATGCAGTCCCTACAACACAGAACCGGAAGAGGAACAATTCAAAGATGGCTCTGAAACCCTGGCTTCTTAAGCCCCAACTTTTTCCTTGCTTACTTTCTCATGTTGCACCCTGGGGACTATTCTTTCTGATTTTCTGTGTTGAGTTCCATGTCTTCCCTCTATCTTGGAACAAGAATATTTCTTTTTATTAGTCCATTGTCAGTGTGTATCATAGTCTTTAAAGGTTGTTCTGTATTTTGTGTCTTAGCCATGAAGGTATAACTAATCTGCTTACCAAATCCACTTCCTAGACAGTCTCCCCCATCTCAGGCAGTCTCCCCCATTTCCTTCCATTCAATCACACAATTATTAAAAACTGGAGAGATGGCTCCCGTTTCCTGTGGTCCCAGCACCCCCATGGTGGCTCAGGGCCGCCTGTAACTCTAGCTCCAGAGGATCTGATGCCATCTTCTGGTCTCTTGAGTACCAGGCATGCACATGTAGCATGAGCACATACATGGATACACTCACACACTTAAAATAAATATAAATAAGTCTTTTAAAATTCTGAGCATTGTTCTTGAATCCTCATTTTCCCTTATCATCCCTATCCAGGTATTCAACAGGTCTTTCATTCAGCTTTGAAATGCGCTCGCGTGTGTCAGCTCTCTCCGTTTCCACAGTGCCGTGCTGGATCAAGCCTGCCACCATTTCCATCCGAGACTTACTGTAGTAAATCCATCCCCTCATCCTTTCCCACACAGTTGATTTTCCACTCAGTACCCAGACTAAGCTTTTAAAGAACGTCTGTCAAGCTGTATGTTTCCCTACCTGATTTTGTCCAAACCACTCTTCCTTGATTTTCTAAGAAGCCATAAAAAACATACTGTTCCCTGGGCTTTTCACCTTCAAGGTAGAGCCCAGCCGCTCTGAATGTCTTACTAACCAAACACCTCCAACGCATGCCTGCTTGGAGATTCTTGCTCAGACTCCTTCCCTTCCCTGGAATGTTAGCTTTCAGCTCTTGGGGTGAATGTCACCTGATCACACAATGCAACACAGCACTATTCTACCACAGTGCTCTATTTTGGTACTTGCTACCTGAGATTTTCTTATTTGATTTTCATCCGACCCTACTGAAGCCAGGATTCCCTCCTATCTTCTTTGCTGGTGCCATTGTAGAGCCTAGAACTAGACACGACATAGAATAGCGGTTCGATAAATAACTGCATGAAGACAGTCAGATCAGCCCACCTTGGCATTAGAGCGCTCTTTTCCTTCCACACCGCTAGAGGGCAATCAATCACCTAATTAGAAAGGAGAAAAGGGGTCTTCAAGCCGCCCAAAGTAATCTTAATCTTTAACAGGACATATATTTAAGAAAAACAATTTCTTTCAAAAGAAAAGAAAGTCCCTAGTTTTTCAAAATAGCCACCAGGCATAATTCTAGGAGACAAAGTTTATTCCAGAATGATAAACAGTGACATTTTAAGTAGGTTTCCTGTTTAATAATGTTACTCAAGTTTAAAAAAATTCATTATATAGAGTGACATGTTTACTTTGGTAATGTAAAATTGTCTAGGAATTCAGAAGAAAATTAGTATCAATATCCCACTTTTACCTATCTCTTGTGTGTGTGTGTGTGTGTGTGTGTGTGTGGTGTGTGTGTGTGTGATGGTGGTACCATCAGAGGTTTTGACCCTAGTTTCATAAAGGTGGAAATTCTGAGAGGAATTTCTTTTCCTTGATTTTTGTAACTCCACTTATTTCCTACTACATCACCAAATGTTTGGACCTGCTGTGGTGCCTGCCATGTGAGAGCAGTGACTAGCAGAGGCAGGACATGTTCCCAGTGAACTTGGGGTGGCAGTGCAGAAATGCTTGAAACAAACTTCTCCATGGGTGTCAAACCATCCAGAAAAGGGCTCCCAGAATGACTGGTCCCCATAAAGGCAGTTCCTAGCGCTACGTTAGGCTATTGCCAGGGCACCAGAAGGTTGTTCTGGAATCTTCTAGTTGTCTTGTCTTCATACTTGAGAAGTTAGTCACAAAGGAAGAGTTTGAGCTTTTTCTTCTTTCCTCCTGCTCTTCTTTTTTCCTCCCTCCCTCCCTTCCTTCCCTCTCTCCCTCCCTTCCTCCCTCCTCATTAGGCCCCTCTCTCCTTACTTCCCCCTCTTTCTCTCTTTCTTAGCATAATGACCAAGTCCCAGAGTGAGTGCTGGTGGCTGTGGAGACTAAATTAATCAGATGAGCTTGGAGCCTATAGCTTGCCAGGGATCCCCTGCAGCAGCAGAGTGTCCTAAGCCATTCTGGTCAATGAAATAAGTGTGGTACAGGACACACTGTCTCTTGTTTTAATGCCTCACAATGCAGACTAAACTCCGAAATGAGTTTTGGAGGGCACCAACAACAGTAACCTCCTAACTAGAGGGCATGGAGCTTCCAAGAGGGCAAAAGAGGTCCTCGAGGAGAAGATGGAAGAGAGATAAGCCAGAGGAGCCAGAACGTGAGGCAGGAACATTAGGAACACACATACAAAGATTACTTCTGCCCTTGGTGTTTTCTGAAGCTCTTACACTGGGTGACAGGCCTGGTTATGCACACCAGTAATCCTCAAACTCAGGACACTGAGGCAGGACGATAGAGAATTTGAACCAAGCATGAGCTACAGGGTAAAACCTTATCTCAAAAACAACAACACAATCTAATAAGTCTCGATTACTCCTAGGAAGGGGTGTGTGTTTGCAGGCTTCACCATCCCCAGAGCTCTCACTGATCAACAGTCTTCAACGGAGTGGTAAGCCCCTGGTTTTTCTTATAGATTTTTCTTTCACTAAGCATGAAGGAAGAGCCTAGTAAATGTACGCTTGTGTTAATCATTTTTGTCTTGGACTTGAGATGTACTTGATGCTCATGGCTAAAGATAGCCAGTGGCCCCTGTTACAGAAATAATCCTAAGTGTTAACCCCAGAAAGTGGCCATGGAGACCCTGTTAGGACTGCGAGTATATCAGACCTTGGCCTCACATGCCTGGTTCACATGCATGTGCCAACTTCCAGTGGCTCATAAGTGTTTGTTTCAGCAACTGAGACAGCAGTGTTGATGACAAAGACAATCAGGGTCTTCTGCTACGAGGAAGAGCTGAAACCTTTCTGATAATTGGAACCTGGCATGTGATTGGCCTTGCGATCATGGGTGACTCTGGTGACTGCATACAACATGGTGGTTGCCACCCTTGCTGCATTAGAATGCATGGACCAGGGCAGAATGGACATTAGGAGGGACATACACAAAGCTGGCCAGACAGGGATGAATTGAGCAAAGCTGTGGCTGAATGAATTTTGAAGACAGAACGGGAAGCTGCTGCTCTGGGTTTGGCTGCAAGTGTTTTATGTCATAAAGCAATGCTTGCCGTTGCTACCTCCTGAGCGTCCTGAGTGTCTATGGGGCTTGCTTTGTTGCATGAAGAGAAGTTCCACATGTGTGTATTCTGTGTTTATGAGTAATGTTCTGTGATCCTCTGAGGACATGGGTCACTGCTATCTTTTCTGTCCCTCTTCTTACTATATTGGCTTTTAGGGCTTCAGTTTTGGTTTTATGCTGCTTCTTCGGGCTTTGTGTTCAAGATCAAGAGGCAGGAGGGAAGGGGAGCTCGTGTTGGCCTCTCCTATCTCTTCAAGAGTAGAGGAGAAACTTCCCTGCTAAAGATCATGGCCAAGAACTGGATCACCTGGACACTGCAAGCTGTAAGGGAAACAAGAGAATCACCGTGATGGGTGGAACAGCCATGATTCATTGCCAAGGGCAGGCAGGCTATTTGTCACCATAAACAGAACCGGGTTCTGGGTTCCATTGGTGTCAAAGGCAGGGTGCTCTGAGACAGCTACCAGCATCTGTTTCAACCTTCTCCTGTCACTCGGGTGCTCTTGAACATGTGACCTTCAGCCTTCTTGAAACACAAGGGACACTGGCTCCAGTTCTCTGCAGAAGTGACTATGGCCTCAGATGTTTGTTCCTAACTTCCTCTTTCTTCTGAGCCAACTTCTCCTACAGGAAAGAGGGAGAGAAAGAGAGAGGGAGGGGGTTTCCAGTACACTCTTGCTTATCTGTAAGTTTTGGCTAAAATGATCCTCGCTAGGCTTTCCTTGGCACTGGCCAGTCTTCGGCATGTCAGACAACCCCTGCCCTCACAGACAAGTCCACCCTGGTACACATCACACTGATCTGTAGCGCTTTGGATTTTGTCTTTGTTCACCACAAGAGTGAGCATGGAACCTGGTACATAATGTGCATTTGGAAGCTGTGGACTGCATGTGAGAACTGCGGAGCTGATCTGCATGCTGTAGGTGGCGTTGGACAAAACACACAGAGAGACTTGCATTATTATCACAGAGGAGGACAGCTTTCAGAGAAGAGGGCTTGTTTTGAAATCAGCTTTTATATAATATATAATATGGACCATAAATCCTTGTTAGACAGGTAACTTGAAACTATGCTGCTCTCCCATTCTCTGGGGGAAGCTTTTCTTGTATGAACTGCAATGATCTATACTCTCTTCTGTGGCTTGCACTTTTGGCATCTGATATAAAGAACCACTGCTTCATTCAAAGCCACACTTACCTCTGTACTTTCAGATTGGACAGCTTTAGATGTTACATTTATGTCTTTGATCCATCGTGAGTTCATTTCTGTATGTCGGTATGAGGTAGCGGTACAACTCCATCCTTTGACATATTTATGTCATGTTGAAAACATTCTTTCTGCATCTACTTGTCCTCATACCCTTGTCAGAAATCAACCGGAGGTCGTAAATGTAAGAATATGAAGGTTTGCTCTTGGGTTTTATTCTCAGTCCTATGTTGTTGTGTCTTAGAGAAACAGGCCCAAGAGAAAAATCACACACACACACACACACACACACACACACACCGAGAGAGAGAGAGAGAGAGAGAGAGAGAGAGAATACAAGTAATTAGTTTGCACAATTGCAGCAAGTCCAACAGTCTCAGGAAGGATAGAACACAACTCTCAGGCAGGTGTGAAGCTTCAGTTGACAGGGAAAACTTCTTCCTCTTCAAGGGAGCTTCGGTTCCCCCTTCAGATGATCGACTCAGACCCTAGATGGCCTATGATGCTCCCCTCTGCTTCAGCTAAATTGGTGATACACCTTAATGACATCTACAAAACGAACCCACGTTAACACTTAGATTCACAGAAGACTATAGTCATAAAACTATGTAGGTGAAGTCATCAAACTGAGCATCATCATCTCTGAGTCTTTGCTCATACCAGCACCACAGTCTTCATTACTGTAACCTGTAATCAGGTTTTTCTTTGGGCTGCCAGCTCACAAATAATGACACAAAGACTTATTATTAATTATGAAATCTTAGCCTTAGCTTAGCTTTGTCCCACGAGCTCTTATAACATAAATTAGCCTGCTTTTACAAATCTACATCCTACCATATGGTTTTTTTAACCCTTTTCTGGAATTTTGTATGTCTGACTCCCTCCTTGCCTCATTGGCATCTCTTCTGAGCCTCAATTTTCACCTCCCACTTCCTCTCTCAGCCTGGAAGTCCCGCCTGGACCTCCTGCCCAACTGTTGGCCCTTCAGCCCTTTAATAAACCAATCTCAGCAATACATCTTCATACAGTTTACAAACATCCACAGCAGTAGCCCTGTGATCAGTCTGCAACAGAAATACATAGAGTACATTCTCTAACTCTTTTCTTGTTTTTTATATTTATTTGTGGATGGGGGGGAGTGGCTGCAGAGGCCAGAAGAGAATCTGGATCCCCTGAATCTGGCATTACAGGCTCTTGTGAGCTGCCCACCCTGAATACTGGGAACTTAATTTAGCTTCTCTCTAAAACAACAGAGTTCTTAACACCTGAGCCATCTCTTCAGCTCATGCTCTTCTTTTTAAAGATTACCTGGGCTATTCTGGTTTGTTTGTAGTTCCATATGAACTTTAGAATCAACTTGTGACTTTCTGCATACAAATTCACTATTATATTGAGACAAACTGGCAACCTTGAAATCTAATGCGCATGACTTCAGAGAGTGGATGAGCTGCTCCGTTGGTCTTGGCAGGAGAGAAAAGGCAATGTTTTTTCCTCATCCATGACAAGGTTTACAGCCAATATGCCTGAGAGACAGATTAGTTAAAAAAAAATGACACAGTTATCTAATGTAAGTTTTATGTGATGTGGTGTCTTCAGAAATGAAAACACAAAGAAACGAGGAAATGGTGTTTGTAAAAGCAGCCATGCATCAATGTGTCTGGAGGACCAAACGACACGATGTAACGCTTGTGAGGTAGGGAGAACCTAGCACAGCCTGCGTGCCAGGATGCTGTGTCTCTCTGTCTCTACCCATGAACCCTAGGGCCAGGCCAAGCCCTTCCAGAATGAGGGCTGGGACTCTTCTGTGACCTGTTTTAGATGACAAAGGCAAGAGGAAGTAAGAGAGGCACTAATGTGTCTGCTGTGTCTTCCAGTGTCTGAGACCCTTACTGGGGTAACATGCTGTGTCCTCCAGCACTGGGGGTAGCATGTCTCAAATCTTGTCACCCTTCAAGACTCCTTACTGCATGTCCTATCTCTTGCAAGCAACACTGTCTTCTACCTGCCAGTGTGAGAGGCTCAGACGAGATGGCATCATGAGAATAAAAGAATTAATGCCCTGTCCAATAAACAGTTTCAAGTGTCAAACACTGTAATTAGAAGTACCTTTTCTCTATGATCATGAAAAAGTGGCATGTTACACGTGTGTGACTATGGCAGTCAGTTTACTCAGCAGGAGTCTCTTCACTGGGATGCCCAGAAGCTGTCTGAGGATTCCTAAGTTCAGCTGCCCTGAGAAGTGCCTTGTGTCTGGAGAGATGAATGAACATGGTTCCTTTCTGTGGAAAGGGTTGTCAGTGTGAAAACCAACACAGCCCACTGGAATGAAGAGAGACGGGAACAACTCACCTTATAGTTTGGTGGATGACATGTTAAATTATTAAATTGTGTATGTGTGCATAAGTGAGTATGGGTACATACATGTACAAGTGTGCACATGAATGGATGTCAGCCTCTCACTTTCCGCTTTCTTTTTCCTTCCTTCCTTCCTTCCTTCCTTCCTTCCTTCCTTCCTTCCTTCCTTTCTTCCTTTCTTTCTTTTTAGTCATGGTCTCCCAGTGAATTTGGAGCATGCCAGTTGTCTAGACTGAGTGGTTGATGATCTTCAGGGACTCACTTGTCTCCACCCCCATGCTGGTGTGGCAGTGCACACCACCATACCCTGCTTCCACCGTGGGGTCTGGGAATGTGAATTTGGGTCCTGATGCTTGTTTAGAGAGCACTTTACCAATTGATGATGGCTTTTAAACAATTCATATATCAGCTATGCCATGTCTCCATTGCCTGCACCACTCTCCGCCATGTGGTTGGCTTTTTCAAAGCCAACCCAAATGAATGAAGAGGACCCTTGAAGTCTCTGCTCCATTAGGACAAGGGAACGATTAATCATTGGGATGTGTTCCTGCCTCTTCCTTCTTGATTGCCTATTCTGTTTTCTGGTAATGTTCCTCAGCAACCCATCTACCTGAAAAGATTTGAGAAACAATAGGTATTGTTAAGAATCAGCAAGTAGTTCCCAGGCTGGAAAAACACCTCAGGAGGAGGGAGAGAGCTGGGGCTCTAGCCCTGTGGAAGAGGTCAGCATGCATACCCCTCGGGCTCAGTAACTAGCCAATGGCTGGGCCTCTCCAACTGCTCTGAGCATTCTTCTAAACAATGGGGCCAAATGTTCTTTCCCAGAATGGAGAAACAGCGTTATAGTTTATGAACAGGCTTTCTTTGGTTTTCTTGTTCAGGAAAATGGGTGCCCGTGAAAGGAGAAAAGAATTGAGATTCAAGAACGAGAAGCTAAGTGTTCCATACTGCTGGGAAATGCACACTTCCACCTTTAGATGGTGGGAAGCCTGGAAATGAAGGTGGTTCGTACATGTGCCTGTGTGGTCTCTGTGTGTGTGTGTGTGTCTGTGCATGTGTGTGTGTGGTGTATGTGTTTACATGCTCATGTGTCCAGATCTGTGTATGCTCGAGTGTGTGTAGTGTATGTGTGTCAAGCACACACGTACTTGTAGAGGTTAGAGATTGACTCTGTGTGGCTTCCTTCATTAGTCTCTCGCTAAACCTGAAGCTATTTCACCATTTCAGCTAGGCTGTCTGACGAGCAAGCCGTGGGGTATCCGGCTGCCTCCATCTCCCCAGCACTAGATCTCAAGTGGGCACCGCCACACTAGACTCTGCATGGGTCATGGTAGGAACCCAAACTGAGGGATTTGCCCTTAGAACTATCTCCTCAGCCTGGCCCTTAGTTGTTCATTGAAGACCCTGTGAGTTATTGGTGAGCATCAGCCTCTCACCCCACTGTGAGTGTGTGAATAAGAGTCACTTGTGAAAAGATCATTCAAAACACAACTCCAAAGACAGTCTCCAAAACCGGGGTGACAGTGCTAGCTATGGCTCCACAGGGAGGCAAAGGAGACAGTTTGCTTCCCAGAGTAAAGGTGACCAACGGAGATGTAGATTATTCCTGAGATTTGCTACCCAGTATGCAGAATCTGACCTGCTCCCCGCCCCCAGACCGGTTTAAAGTCAGCGTGAACGTTGTGTAATCTAACCAACAGGATTGATCCAGGTCGGGTATTAAGGGCTAAAATGGATTAAACAAAAGACATTCCCTTGTAAGAAGAAAGAAATACTTCAAAGGTGGGATTTGCTCTTGTTATGACAAAGGAAGTGGTTACAGGCTGTCTCCAGGCACACCCTCAGTGACTTTTCAGTTTGCTTTCCTCAGTGTGAAGAGAGTTTTTTATTTTTTTTTTCTGTCTTTCTTCCCTCCCGCAACCCAGGCTCTGCTCCCAGAGTCTCCCTCGGGTTAGAACTGCAGGTTACGAGAGTCTGATTTCTTGTTTCCTAAAGACCAGTCACAGGCGTCACTCCGATCAAATTAGAAAACGACATCCCTGAGTTCCTATCAAGTCCAAGTGAAGCAGGGGACAGCGAGCAGGTGAAACAATGGCACCCTGCAGACCGAGGGCATCAGACTCCGACATCAGGGCAGACTGAACACGCTACCCTGGTGCCTGCATTCTGCAGGGAAATCCTGAAGAGAGAAATGCAAAGAGGAGCTAGGACATTCAAATAGATTTAAAAAATCAATCCATTAATATTCCCCACTGCATAGACTGACGGGGTCAGGCTTGGACACTGGGATTTGTTTTCAATTCCTTGATGCAATGTTATAACCTTTTATTGTACTGATATAACACAGTAAAATGGGGGAACATTGGGTAAGTGCAAAGCCCAAACAACATGCTAAGACATAAAATGGTGGAGAAAGATACCTGTGGCAGCTAAGGAGGGCTCTCAGAAGTTTCCTCAAAAAAAAAAAAAAAAAAAAAAAAAAAGGAAATTGGGGATTGGGGGAAGCCTATATATATTCATATGGAGAGCACTTAGAGGGTGGGCACAATAGTGTGCATGCTCACTTTAAGGTAATAATTTAAGAAGGGAAAGATTGATCCTACAATAGAGTGGAGAGTGTGCTTTGCATGTTTAAAGCCCTAGGCTCCATTCCAGTACTGGACGGAGGGGAGGGGGGTTCCACTGTCTTATGACCTTGGCAGTAACACAGACAGCCAAACCACCAGTGATAAGATCCTTTGGTCACATATCACAATCCACTCCACCTGCCCTGACACCTGTCCAAGCAGACACACACATACACACACACACACACACACACATGCACATATGCACACATACACACAGACATGCACACATGCACATACATGCATATGACTGCCCTTGATTCCACCCTGCTTCATTGCCTGCCACAGTACTTTACCGAAGCAAAGTGTTGCTGGTGGTAAGACCCCTGGCAATGTCTTGCCATGTTCATACTATGCCATTTGGTGCTTCCTGTCCTTGGATTTTGGCAGCCACACACATGACAGTCAGCGGTAAGACCTACCTTCCCTGATCTGCTATGTCACCTGCCCATCAGAAAAACAACTGACTTCTGAATGTCTTTAAAAGCTAAAACAGCTTAAAAACAATGTAATTCAAGCCCTAAAATCCACAGGCGCTAACACTGACTAGTCTATCTGGTAAAAACTGTCTTCCATACTTAAAGGAGAAAGAAAACCTTTCCATGATGTAACAAACTAAAGGAACCAATATACTAAACCACCTCCAAAGGGAACAGTGAAAGGAGTCTTCAGTACTGAAGAGAATGATGAGGATATCCAGAATGATAGAAAACAATGCCATGACTAAATGCGAAATAGCACTGAAATACCTAACACCATCAATGCAACAAAATGACAGCAACAAACACACACCTTTTAGTAATACTAAATATTAATCATCTTGACTCCCAAAACAAAATCCATAGGCTAACTGATTGGATTAGGAAACAATACCCATCTTTTTCTGCCTTCATGAAGTACATCTCGCCTGACCTTCAGACACTGAGTGAAAAGACAAAGGAAAGTATTCCAAGCAAATGGGGCGAGTAAGCCAGCAGGACTCACAGCCTAACATCCGACAAAATAGACTTCACAGAAAAACTAATCAGAAGAGATAAAAGTCATTTCATTCTGGTCAAGGGAATTACCCTCTAAGAAGACACTACCCTCCTAAACACATTTATGAAACAAATACTCTTAGGCATTTAGCCAGTAATAGAGGTGATTTCAACATCCCACATTTGCTGATTGACAGGGCGCCCAGACAGAAACAGAGACGTTGGAGTTAAGAGACATTATGGATCAAGTGGTCCTAACAGATATCTATAGGATATTTCACCCAAACACTATAGAATACACACTTTTTAAAAAGCCCATGGGCATTTCTTTAAAATATGCCACATATCAGAACACAAACCAATAGTAAAAGAACTTCAAAAAAATATATGCATTCATGGAGATTAGATGAACAAAAACCAAGGATTATGAAGACCCACGAGAAACTCCCTACTTTGTAAGTCAAGTAAAAAAAAAAGGTAAATAAAAGTAATAAAAAAGATTATTCACCATGATCAAGGTGGGTTTATCCCAGAGATTCAGGAATCGTTCAGCATACAAAAGTCAATAAGTATGATGGATTATACAAATATATTTAAAGACAAAATCACATGATCATCCCAATAGCTATAGAAAAGGCCTTTGACAAAAATCTAAAATATGTAGAGGGAATATGACATACCTCAACATAGTAAAGGTGCTATATGACGAACCCATAGCCAACGTCATCCTAAATGAGAAAAACTTAGAGCAATACCATTAAAATCAGGAAGGAGGCAGGGCTGTCCACTGTCTCCACTCTTATTCAATATAATGCTCAAAATCCTAACTAGAATAATAAACCAATAAGAAAACACTGAGAAAGAAACAGGGAGACAGCCCCATTCATAGCACCCTAAGGGATGATGACAATGACAAATATCTGCAGGCAAACCTAGCTAAAGAAGGTAAAGATCTCTACATTAAAAACCTCAACTCAGAAGAAAGAAACCAAAGAAGATGCTAAGAGATAGAAAGGCCTTCCAGGCTTGTAGATTGTTGTAATTAATACTGTGAAAAATTACCATCCTACCAAAAACAAGTTAGAAATTCAGTGTAATCCTAATGAAAATCCCCATGAAGTGTTTATGAAAATTTAAAGAAAAATAAAAACAAACTTAATGTTCATATGGAAACACTAAAGATCTCACATAGCCAAAGCAATGCTGAGCAAAGAGACTAATGCAATAGGCATTGCCATTTCTGATCTCGAGTCATACTATCTGCACTGGTACAAGACACAGACATGCAGAATAGAAAACTCAAAGTCCTCACAATCATAGCTGTCTTAATTTTCAGGAAAGATGCTAAAAATATACACTATAGCTAAAATAGCATCTTCAGCAAATGGTGTTGGTACAAGTGAATGTCGCCATGTAGAAGAGTAAACTAGACCCCTATACATCTCACTCTGCACAGAAACTATCTTCAAGTGGGCCAAAGACTTGAATGCAAACCCTGAAACTCTGAATTCTCTAGAAAAAAGGATGGGACTAAGTGGACTATAAGGCTCCATTTTCTCAGGAGTTAAAGACAAATAATCAACAAATGAAACCTCAGGAAACTAAAAAGCTTCCATATAGCAAAATAAATAATCTAATGAAAAAGAAGCCCACAGAATTGGAGAAAATTGTCACCAGCTATACATCCAGTAGAAGAATATCATGTAAAATATTTAAAAGACTTAAAAAACAAAGCACCAAAAAAAAAAAACCCAAGCAACTCAACAACAACAAAAAAATTGTACTATAGAATAATCTTAGTTAAGGTTTCTATCACTGTGAAGAGACATCAACAACTCTTATAAAAGAAAATATTTAATTGAGGTGGTGGCTTACAGTTCAGAAGCCTGGTTCATTATCATCATGGCAGGGAGCATGGTGGAGTGCAGGCAGACATGATGCTGGAGAAGGAGCTGCTATATGTTGATATACAAGCAACAGGAAGTAGACTATCTCAATGGGCAAGGCTTGAGCATATATGAGAACTCAAGCCCACTTCCACAATGATATATGTTCTCTAACAAGACCATACCTACTTCAACAAGGCCATGCCTCTTAATAATTTTGTTTCTTTTGGTGGCCATTTTCTTTCAAACTGCCACATTCCACTCCCTGGCCCCCTGATGGGGAACCTACTTCAGCCAATGGCCTTTGAGAGAGTGGACCAGGTTGGACATAACCTTGGGTACCAAAAAGTTGTGCCCCCTCTCTCCCCTCTGGATTCAGTTCCTGTTTCCCATTCATGCAGAGGACTGTGATCTGTAAGTCCCCCTTAAATAAAGAATCCCTAATTATACTTAATTCAGAGTGAGTGTTGGATTAATTTATTTGTGTTCTTCATCTGTCGCTCAATGTGGGTACAAGCCCAGGCCTAACGTGGGACTGGTTCATCACTTCCCACCTGGTCCCTCCCACCTGCAGCACACTGCTGCAACCTCGTTAGCTGCCCAAGTTTTTTTCCCACCACCATGTCCGCAAAGCATCATGTTGGCCAACTAAGCATAGTCCCCCATTCAAGGCTCGTGACTGCCCACAAGCTTTGGATTTCTTTCTTATTCTGGTCACCTAAAAACTCTCTCTGTGTACAGAACTTGTGAGCTATTATTTATAGACAATTTATATTGGTATAGATTCTTGTACAGTGATACAAATTCAAATTATATGTTATATTGAATATGCTCCTATTTCTGTTTGCAATATTTATACACCCATACAAAGTTATTTTGTCATATTATATGCATGCATACCTCTACTTAAGATATTTTGTATATTGATGCAATTAGAATATATTCATCATGTTGCACTATACATATCTACCTCTGATCAAAACACTTATACATTGTTTACATTTTGAGGCTATTGTTCTCATTTCCTGCACAGTTGTTTATAGATTGTTTAATATTCTAATATAAAGTCTTATTCTTTAAGCTATATAGGTATTAAAATTATAGGTCAATAATCATCCATGTTTGTTATACTTATAGTTAGACTAATCAGGTTCTTTAGATACATAAAGATTATGTTCTGCATAGATCTTCAACCACTTCAAAGAACTGTAATTATGGTATTTATATAACTTAGAGTTCTGTTGACATGAGAAATGATTGCTTCTGACAGCACAGATCTATTCCCGAGAAAATGTTGAGCACCAAAGACACTCCACTTGGAGATTGTTTTCTTCTTGGCAAAACTATCCTTTTGGCAAGGAACTGCCCATGCCTCGACCACTGACAAAACACATGGTGTCTGAGCTGGACAAGCAGAAAAAAAGAAAAAAGACTGCCAAACATTGCCACGACAAGGTAAGATGGTTTTGACAATTTTCCTACCTCTGAAAATGGTCTGTCACTCACTCTAGGCCTTAGCCAAAGTTGGTTGCTCCAACATTGCAAATGAGACTTGGGATGATTGCCAGGGTAGTCATTTGTCTCTGTCATCTACTGCACATTTTTGATGTTGCTTGATTGCACTTTCTGCCTACAAAAGTAATATTATCTCCCTTCTCAGATATTCGATGGGGTTAAAGACTAGATAGTCATAGTTGCTTTCCTTTTATGACTTAGTCAAACCATTTCTAATACAAGACTTAGACTCCTTAAGATAGATAATTATTAAAACATTTAGCATATGTTTTTTTGCTTAATTTGTTTATGCAGATTGTAATTTTAATTTTTATACTTGATATCTGTTCTTAGTGTATATAGTTTTGTATTGGGTTTGGAACTCCCTTATTTAGAAAAAAAGGGGAGGTGATGGGAAACCTTCTTCAGTCAATGACTTTTGAGAGGCTGAACCAGGTTGAGTGTGGCCTTGGGTACAAAAAAGATGCACACTTGCAGGGCACCCCTATCTTCCTTCCCCTCTTGCCAGGATCCTGGATTGGGTTCTTGTTCCCTGTTTGTGCAGAGGACTGTGATCTGTGGTTCCCCCTTAAATAAAGAACCCCTTTGGTGTAGGAGGTTCTCCTGTGTATGTGTTGCTTTCATTGGTTGAATAAAGAAACTGCCTTAGCCTTTTGATAGGGTAGCACTTAGGTAGGCGGAGTAGATAGAACTGAATTCTGGGAGGAAGAAAGCAGAGAAAAAGAGAAAGAGAGAGCCGCTATGAAGCTGCCAGGTCAAACATGCTAAATCTTTCCTGGTAAGTCACAACTTCGTGGTGACATATAGATTATTAGAAATGGGTTAAATCAAGATGTGAGAGTTAGTCAATAAGAGGCTAGACATAATGGACCAGGCAGTGATTTAAATAAATACAGTTTCTGTATGATTATATCAGGGGTTAAGCTAGCCGGGCAGACAGGACAAATAAGGGACCCTGCTCCCTACTACACCCCTTATTATACTTAGTTCTGAGTAAGTGTGGGATTAATTTATTTGCATTTTCCTTTGGGCCCCCAAAGGCTTGTAGCCATATTATAATGCAAAAAATGCATTCAGTCCAACTTCAAAAGTTCCCATAGTCTGTAACAGTCTCAAACTTACTTAAAAGTCTAAAGTTTAAAGTCTCTTCTGAGAATCATGCAGTCTCTTAACTGTAATCTCCTATAAAATCAAAATCAAAAAGCAGATCACATACTTCCAACATATATAGGATATACATCACCATCCCAAAACATAGGGAAGGGAGGACAGCAAGGAAATACTGAACCAAAGCAAGACTAAAAACCAACTGGACAAACTCCAAACACTGCATCTCCATGTCTGATGTTGAAACGCTCTTCAGATCTCCAACTCCTTTCAGCTTTGTTGACTGCAACACCCTTCTTTATTTTGATCTGGTTCCACTCCCTAAAGGGACAGTCCTCAAAAAAAAGAAATACAAATGGTTGATTTGAAAATCAACCATTGATTTTCACTTGATACTTGAAAAGGTATTTGACATCATCATGCAGCAAGGAAATGCAAGCTCAAACTACCCTGAGATTCTTTCTCATCCTGGTTAGAAATCAAAAACAGCAAAAGCTGGGGGTGGGGGGAGATGCAGGGAAAGAGGAGCCTCAACTCCTTGCTGGTGGGAGTGTGAATGATGTGGTCATTGTGGGGAAATAGGAGCCCTAACTCATGGTTGGTGGGAATGTGAATGATGTGGCCACTGTGGGGAAATAGGAGCCCTAACTCATGGTTGGTGGGAGTGTGAACAATGTGGCCACTGTGGAAAGCAGTGTGGTGGTTCCTCAGGAAGCTGTAAATAGAGCTCCATGCAGTCCAGTTGTGCCGAGGACTCTACTTCCTACTAGAGAAACATTTGCTCATCCATGTTCACCGCTGCTCTAGTGAGATGAGCCAGGAAATGGGATCAGCTAGATGTCACCAGCTGAGAAGAGGATAATAAAAATGCGGTGCACATATACAATGGTATTTTATTCAGCTGTAAAGAAATATAATTTCCAGGTAAGTGGGTAGAACTAGAAAAACTTATGCTGAGCGAGGAAACACAGACCCAGAAAGACAAATGCCAAATGTACGTTCTCATTTCTAGTTCTGGACCTTTAGCTATAACCTCTAGTTCTGGGGTAACCCCAGAAACCAGGCCCAGGAAAGCAGAAAAAGGCTGTGAGATGGGGGAAGAGATCTAGAGAAGGGATGGCAGGATGCAGCTGCTATGGAAGGGAAAACAGAAACAAAACCCAGAGCAAGGGAGGTCAGCAACTGGGGAAGTGGAAAGGGGGCAATACAGAGGAGGGAGGGTGAACAAATGAAACAAGGGGATTGGGAAGGTCACAGGAATCAAATTATTTTATGCGTACCTGAAATTACATTTTATATATATATATATATATATGCATTTAAATAAGTATTATATATACATATAGTTATGTGTGTATAGTTTGTAAATGAACTGACACCATGTGGAGCGATAATGCTCCCCCAAAAGCTATCTATTTAACAAAACCCCTAGTACCAGGCATGAGAAAACGCCTTTCACATTGTTGATCAGGGGAATACATGTAAGTATAACACATCTAGGAATTCAAAGCCATTTGTGGGTTTTGTTTTATATATATTCATATGCTTGAATATGCACATATAGGGAACCCATGTGTTTATCAACAGCTACATTTGAATTACCCTTAAAATATTTAATTTCTCTGGAATTACAAAGTGAAAGTAGCGCCGGCACACAAAGGCACTATAATAGCCTCTTCTGCATATAGCTGTGCAAATGCTTCAAAAGTATCTCCCACTGTTCTCCAGATGTTGACTTCAATTATGCTTATAATAATATTACTTAAACATGTATGAGCATAAAACTGGTTATGAACTCCTTACATTGTAGTTCTTATTCAATTATAAAACCTGAGTGAATGCACTAATTACAAACAAATTGCAATACCAATAAAATTCAAATTAACAACATTAAATTAATGTGGCACAAAATGTTTTATTGAAATTGAATTACCATTTGCAGCATGAATATGGTGCTGGAGGCCCCTCCCACATTCTTTTGAGTTGGGCCTGCTAATTTTTCTAGACAGCCTTTTTTCCTAACTAAACACCATCAATTATTTGACGCTGGTTATTATTTTCTTTGAAGAGTGATCATAATAATTTTTCACGGGAAGGATACACTGTTTCATTTCTGCAGTGGAGCTGTAAAGAGTCTGCCTGTTGTTCTGAATGCTTGCTTAAAACAGAAGAAATATACTATAAGCCCCTCACTCTGACTGCTCAATCCAGGGAACTTGATAAGGTTTGGATTTTGACACTGGGCATCTCTATCATTAAAAAAATAATAATTTTGAGAATTTTGTCGATCACAGTTAAAGCAGGTGTCAAGACTCTCTTATATGTTGTCATCCAGAGGATGCAGAATACAGTATGTTGCTATTGAAAGAGTGTCACCTATATAAAGACAGAAAGGTGAGAGCTGTTTATAGAGAACCAGCAGGTTCCTGAGACATGTGCTTCAGTTTTGATTTAAGAATTATTAAAACTTCAGATGCTAAGCAGTGTCTGTCTGTCTCCAGATCCATTCTCTTGCTACAAGACTGAATATTACAATATTCAATATTACAAGACTGAATATTAGTGAAAAAAGAACAAGCTGGGCATGTTGGAACAAGTCTTCAATCCTAGCAACTCAGCAGAGTGGGGTAGGGGACTGCAAGTTCAAGGCCGGTCTGGAAAACTCAGCAAGACCCTGTCTCCAATGCAATAAGAAAACAGGTATAGATAGATAGATAGATTAGATAGATAGATAGATAGATAGATAGATAGATAGATAGATAGATAGATTATTCATTATATATAATCCTTAGCTATTGGTGTGCAGTTGTAATAAGAAGTGCCCCCCCAGAGGCTCTCATATTTGAACACTTGGTCCCACATTGGAGGCGTTGTTTGCAGAGATGGGCACAGCCTTGCTAGAGAAGGGTCAAGGTGGGCGGGCATGGAAAGTTCACCCTGCTAACAGTTTGCTCTCTTTGCTTCACAATCAAATTGAAGATGCGATCTCTCAGGTTCCTGTGCTGTCTGCAGCCAACCTCCCCCTCCCTCCTGCCCAAGATTGGCTCCCCCTCTAAAACTGTCAGCCTAAATCAACACTTTCTTCTGTAAGTTGCTTCTGGTTATGGCATTTTACCTGCACACCAGAAAAGTAACTGATACAATGAGGCCAGAGTTTAGGTCCCAATCACATAACTAGATTTCCTTATGTAGCCAATTTGTACTCCCTGACTATAGGCAAACCAGCCAATAAACCAGCAAACAACCAGGCCCTATCTTTAAGGAGCTTACTACTTAAAGAGATAATGCACACACAAAAATTAATATTTGAGAATGTTCAAAGCTTGTGAAAATGTCAGCGCTTCTCAGTCAGAGCACGCACGAGGTTAAAGGTTAGAGACTCGGTGGCAGTATCTGTCATTTCCACCTGAATTGTGCCCTAATGCCTTAAATCTCTCTGTGCGGTAACAGTGCCAGTCCATCTCCTGCTACTGACGGTTTGAAGCAGGAAACTCGTTAACATCTGGGTTTTGACGTTTGACACCTGTGTGATTGGAGCGAGCCTGGAAATTCTGGTCATCACAGTCAAAACAGAGACGTTTCCGTATTGCAGCTGATCATTAATACTTTTCAGAAGGAGTGTGTGGGCATGAGGGATAAAAGACATGGAAGGAATGAAGATTCCTGGTAAGTTTCAAGGTCTTTAGACAACGAAAAGCACAATCAATTTGCTGGTTTATGGGAGCAAAGCTGAGCCCTCAGATTCTGTGACCACAGATAAACGAGAGGATAATAGACAGTTCAAATCCAAGGCTGTGTGAGACCACCTATTCACAGGGTCATTAAATATACTGCGAAGAGAGCAGGGAGGCCTGCCAAGGTTGCTGATGAAGAATCCCGCCTCCTCTGGCCTGAAACCTGTCAATCAGCCGTGTCAGTCCCCAGAGTGGCTGGAGGTAATCCGAGTTCTTCAGTTCTGGGAAGACGAAGAATTAGATGGAGAAGTGCTAAGTACAGTCTCAATGCACTTCAGTAAAGAGAGAGCCTGTGTATCTGAGATCATGGTGCTTTAAAAGAAGCTGTCCTGTCAGAACTTATCACTTTTATGATTTCAGTATGGAAATTAGTGACCAGGGGACTGGCGAGATGACTCAGTGGGTAAAAGCACTCACCAAAAATGTCTGATAACTTGAGCTTTGTTCTCAAACATCATAGGAGAAGGAAAGAGTAGACTCCCAAAGTTGTCCTCTGACCTCAAGTGGTATGGTACACACACACACACACACACGTGTGTGTGTGTGTGCACACAAACACATATGCACACACAGATATACATACTCGTACAAGTACATACATACACACATGCATGTACACATGACAAAGGACTGTGCTTTTGATTAATAAATGTAAAAATATCAGCTCTAAACAGAACTGATTTTCTTAATTAGCAGCTTTAATAATCAGCTGAAGAGACAATGGAGATATCACATACTACTTACAGACAGAACATTGTTTACCAGATTGTCTGTCAATGATTAAGAAAAAATTTCCAGATCAAACAAAAGGAAATGTTCAAATATTCTTATTGGAGTGTGTAGTAAACAGAATAGTAGCCTTTGTCTTCTGCCTTTGTCCCCTGCCACAGATAGATTAGCCTGTAAATTAACACCCTATACCTTGACAGTTTGTGGTGTTTTAAATGAGAATGCCCCCATAGGCTCATAGAATTGAATGCTTAGTCACCAAGGAGTGGAACTGTTTGGGAAGGATTAGGAGGGGTGGTCTTGGAAGAGGAGGTGTGTCACTCAGGGTGGGTTTTGGGGTTTCAAAAGACTCACCATTCCCAGGATGCTCTCCCCACCTCCGTCTTGCCAAGCAGATGTGAGCTTTCAGCTACTTCTCCAGCACCATGCCTGCCTGTCTGCCTGCCTGCCTGCCACCATGGCCCCTGCCATGATGGTTTTGAACTCACTCTCTGAACCTGTAAGCAAGCCCCCAACTAAATGTTTTCTTTTAGAAGAATTGCCTTGGTCGTGGTGTCTGCTCACAGAAAAGAAAGACACCACATGACTTGCTTCAGTCAAGGTAGTATCATTTGCTAGACTACAGGGAAAGAGTGAAGGGGCGGGGTTGCACCACGTTTGCTCTCTGTTATGCTTTTGCTATCACGTGAGGCATATGCACACCCACATTCTACAGCACCCGTCCTACCAAGGTAACCTCAGAAATGTAAGCGAACCTCATTGAGGTCTAGAGATTGACCTCACGGACTCCCAGATATCCCAGATACAGAAGCCATCAACATAAATATTCAACGAGAGAACTCAGTTTTTTGTGATCATTCCTACTAGAAGAGACAATGGGTCTTTCTTGATTGACATACTTTCGCAAAGAGACCAGGAACAGGTGTAAGTCTCAACAACTATGAAAAGGCTGTGAATGGTATTCTTGTTTTCCTTCTTACTTGAACTCTTTTTTTAAAAACATAATTTCTTTATTTAATCTTGGGGAATTTCACTTCATTGGGATTACCTTTATGTAAGATATTCCACTGCACTAGGTTTCCAAACCACCCTTAAATGCCCTTCAATTCTAGCTGTCTCATCCTTCATTCCCTCCCTCCATTCTATCTCCCTTGTTCCTTTCAACCTGATCCTCCCATCTCGTCCCTGCCCTATCCAGCTTTAGTCCATAATATCTATTCTATTTCCCCTTCACATGGAAGTCCATGTGCCTCCCCACATGAGCACCCTAATTCTGCTCATTTCCCAGTCCCTCCATATCTGCCCTTCACCCTTGCAGCATCCCACCCCGAAAAGGTTTAAAAAAAAATAAAACCAAACCAACCCCACAAACAAACAAATAAACAAACCAAAGAACCCCACTTTGCTCCTCGATCTTTCCCACCTCTCCAACACTGCTTCATTCATCTTAGCAGTCTTGGGAGAAACAGTGTGCCCCACAGAATACTCTTTTGTCCTATTGGCTTTACTTGCAAATGTTCATTGCCATGAGTCACTGGTCTGGCTCAAGGCCTCTGGCCTCTGGCCCATCATCACCACTGGACCCTCACTGAAACCCCTCTTGAATATCCCCGAGTATCCTGGAGTCATGGAGATCCTGTGGTCATCTTTCCACAGGACCAATCCCTTCACACACTCTGGCAGGTCACAGACGGTATAGATGTTGGGTTGAATCAACCAAGGCAGTGGATGTGGGCCTGGAGTGGTGGCTCAGCTGGTCAGACCTGGCTGCTGAGGCCCTGTCTTCCTCAGGCAGGGTGTGGAGCCAACTCTCCTATAAGCATGCCATCAGAGCCTCGACACCCGTGGTGAGGGCTTGAACGCTCACTGAAGATTTATTTGTTGTTTACTTAATGTATTGAGTGTTTTGCTGTGCACCTGCTTGCAGTACCTGCAGAGGGTCTCAGAGCCCTTGTAACTGGGGTTACAGTCCGCTTTGAGTCTCCATGTGGATCCAGGGACTGGAACCCCCAGTCCTCTGCAAGAACAGGAAGTGCCCTCACTGCTGTCTCTCCAGTCCCTAGCATGTTTCTCACATGACTTAATTATTCTGTCAGGAACATGCCCTAATTAACGTCTTTCCCCTTCAACAAGCAAGTGTAACCGCTGGTGATCATCATAGGACCTGCCTGTGCGTATACATGTGCGTATAACTTCTTTTGTTGTAATTGTTGTTTCTAACAGGGTTTCTCTGTGTAGCCTTGGCTGTCCGGGAAACCACTCTGTGAACCAGGCTGGCCTTGAACTCAGAGACTGGCATACTTTGCTTCCCAAGTGCTGAGATTAAGGGTATAGACCATTATCACCCAGCATGCTTATGACTTTTTATGAACTATGGTGTCCCTCAGGGGTTGTTGGAAGGGTTCATTGCAAAGCCTGCCAAATCTAAGAAGAGGTTTTTTTGTATTTAAGTGACTGGTTGATATTCTTCTCCCGTCCCAGATGATAGTTAAGAAAACCTACTAGATCTCTTACATTGCTAAGTAATATGATCTGGATTCCAGTAACAAAAATGAGAAAGAAGTTCTGTGAATCATTTTAAATCTAAAACTACTCCCTGGGGGGAAAAATGACCCTGAGGAGTTAATGTCATGCTACTCAGTAATTAGATCTTCATTGCTTAGTGAAAAAAATTCTACACCAAAGGCAGGGTAATTCTATTAGAAAATGAAACTATGATATTGTACAGTTCTGAGGCTTCTGAATTTGAATTTAATTATACAGGTGATGCAATTATACAATCATTTCTCATCTGCTATCAAGAAATAAAGTTCTTGGTGCGTCTCTGAGACTGTTTTCTGCAAGGTTTTGTGAAAGGGACATGCAATTACTAGGACACACATAATACGGGAACGTAAAGATATCTTCGTAAGCCTATATCCCCGTCCGCACATGGACACTGAATTAGCTGCTTAGATCCTTGCGTTGCTAATGTGTTTGTGGCTCCTTATCTTAGCATGTCCATTGGTAATAATTAACACCGTGACTGAACAATGACCTTGGCTCTGTGCATGGTGGAGCTCAGCTTTTGCACATTGTTCCACAGAACAGCTGAAACTAATGAGGAGCCAAGAAAGAATTTCGATTCTCTTAAATGCTTATGAGAAATGTTTTTCACATTCACGGTTTTTATTTGATTTTTTAGCAGACACTTATATATCTCTCTTACCTTTTCCTTTAAGGCAATGAGACAGTTTTGCATGTTAAACTAAACAGAAGCTTTGGTTAAAATAGAGGCCAATAGCAAAATCAAAACAAAGCAAAGAACAGACTCCTGGTGCCTTTAATACTGACACTTTCACCAATTATATCCAAACAAACATGCACTATTTTATGTGTTTGATCTGTGTTCACAGTATTTAAAAGGGGTCAGGGTTTCTTGTCACCCTACCAAGGGCAGCGCCTGCTTAGCCCAGTTCCTCATACTGGATGGCAGTGGCTCACGTGACATTATTCAGAGGCCCTATAGGTCAAGACCCCGAAATCCCCAAGTGTCGTGCTATATCACACCAGTAGTGCACAATTTGCAACAATCGGCTTGCTACCTCAGAAGAAGACATTTGGGTGATGTCATTCTAGTGCAGCATCGCCAAGGATGTCGTCTTCAGTTGCTGCTCTCCTGTCCATGCTGTAGAAGCGTCCCCTGGAGGACAGGGCACTTTGGATGCTGTCTGGGGAAGTCTATCTTGAAGACAATGGTCAAGCAGCAGTCATAGTGATCGTTGAGGAGCACTGTGTAGCAGTAAGGGCAGCGGCTCATACTCAGAGGTGACAGGAGCTTGGCTTTCAGAGTTGGGAGCTGCACACTTTCCTAGGCGTCTGCAACTGACCTAGTTCAGTTCCTAGAGTTCCCATTGGCAGAGAATCTGAACCCATGCATGCAGCAGGCAACCCAGGATGTCGCCACCAAGCTTTGATATCAGCTAACCAAAGGGCACCTTACTGTCAGAGTGCTGCCCGCTGACTTCTCATTCACTTCTTTAAAACAGGGAGAGAGCACTGCATTGGCAGTCACATGAACCCGAAAAGCATTGTTGGGATGACAGCCCAGGCTGAGGACGGTGGACCCACCGGTTGTTTCCAGACTAGAAGTGTAAGCAGACACGAGCTGAGTTCCTCTGCCAACTGCAAAGTTACCCTCTAGAGAGGACTGGGCCACAAGGTGGCTGTGTTAATTAAGTCTCGGGATCACAAGGGCTGGCATCCAGGCCTTGAGGTCTGCCCAGCAGAGGGCTGGGCTGGTTCTGAGGAACTCAGGCTATAGTGTGCTGTGTCCCTTGTGTTCCCTGCGTTCAGCCTGTCAGCCACAGCTTCCTGTCCTTGTAGGCGGGGATTATTTACAGACATGACAGTTGACACATTTGATTCTCAGTGGTTCCCAGGGACAGAAAACTGGGGTCGGGGTGGTCAGTGGGTTTGGAGAAGAGCTCACTGACTCTGATCAGTAGATACTAACAGGACCCGGGGGGCTCCAGCAGAGGAGGCAGCCCAGAGCGCTTGATTTGAAAAATTGTGTTGTGTTGTGTTTTGTTTCATTAAGACAGGGTCTCTCTGTGTAGTGCTGGGGGGCCTGAAACTTGCCAGACAGAACAGCCCTCAAACTCAGAGATCTACCTGTGTCTGCCTCCCAAGTGCTAGGATTAAAAGTGTGCATCACCAGGCCTCCCACCCCAGATCTATGAAAATTTTGAAAATCTACATGAGGTATACACATCTGAACTCCTTAAAAATGCCTTCTAAATTGGAGCAGCAACCTTTGTTCAAACACAGGAGTTCAAGAACTCTTTAGATAGCAAACTGAATGCCTGGGACTAAATCTGTACTATTTTGTCAGAATAGTTATTCAAGTTCCTTTGTAAAGTTTCCAGGTATGGCTCTGGAAATAGTTGCTGTTTTATGTTATTTGACTGTTTTTTAAGACTTGAGATGTTTTGGCTGCAGTGAAGTGGCTCAGAGTAACAGGTAGCCTGATAAGAACATGTGGACAGGGACATTCACTTCATGGCAAGCTTTCTCTCTCCTGTCTTGAACTGCCGAGCTTCCCAGAGTCTTCCACTATCATTACTGAACTGAGCAGGCCTTCTAAAACTCCTCCGGGCTCCAGGAGCTCCTCAGGGTTGTTTCTTTCCCTTATTGATCCCTTTGGCCAGGGGCTGGGGCTCTGTTGTTTCCCCACAAGAGCCCACGCTGGTTGTGTGCTTGTTGTTCTTTAACATCCCCTGAAATCTTGTTAATGGAGGGTGGGCATTCATGCTAGGTGGGCTGGAAACATGGGAGGTAGAGATGTGTCATCTGCAGTTGTGGGTCTGAGCTGGATGGTTCGTCTTCTGGAGAGAAGATTAAGTTTGCTAGCCATAGTAACTTGCTTTCTCTTGCTTGAGACAAGTATAAGCATGGACTTAGTTGATGGAATCAACCGGCATGTGTTCTCTCAGGGTTTCTGTAGGTCAGGGTCCACTGGGCCAACAGCTAGATCTGTAATTCTCTGTGGGCACTGGAGGTCTTGTCTCGATGCACTGGCTGCCGAACAGATTCGCTGCCGTGTGGTCCTCTTTCCCTGCCTGCCCTTGACTGGAGAGCACGCTCAGCAGGGCTGTGAAAGAAGCAGTATTTTCCCTCCGCTTTGGAAATGGGGAAGCAAGATCAGTGATATACACTTACCCCAGTCACAAAGCCACTCAGTGGGTGGGTTGGTGCCGAGGCTATTTGACATTAAAGAACTCATATGTGTAACTATGTTTCTGCTACTTGCCCGTATCAGTCTGTGTTCTGACCAAAAAAAAAGTGCCCATCCAAAGAGATGTAATAGAAAAGAGTGTAAGCAAGGGTTGTGTCTATGGGCATGTTAGCAGGGTAGAGGAAATGAACACAAAGAAAGGGTTATTTGGGAGCCAGGAGTAGCAGATCTGAAAGGACATAGGAGGGAAACTGAAACTAGAGAACACGGGAAAGGATGTAGCCAGGAAGGGATCCCGATATGGACAAGATCTGGTCCTTTGAGGAGAAAGGCTAAGTAAATAACCGAATTGTCTGGTTGACCTCCAATCTCCTACTCGCTTAGAAACCAGAGGGTGAAAGGATTCAGCCTTCTGGGGCCAGCCTCGGAGCTGGAATGGAGAATGTGTCTAGAAAGACAAGGGGAAATAGCCAGAATAAAATATGGCTCCATACTAGACCACACCTTTAATCTCAGCACTTGGGAAGCAGAGGCAGGTGGATCTCTGAGTTCAAAGTTAGCCTGGTCTGTAGAGTTCCAACAGTCAGAACTACACAGAGAAACCCTGCCTTGAAAACCAGTAATCAAACAAAATATGGATCCTTCTGCAGGCACATTACTTGGCAAGTTTCTATTTAAATTTTTTTTTAAGATATAGATTTGCTTATTTTAACATGCAGGAGTGTTTTCCCTACATATATGTTTATGGACAACGTGTGAACATGGTCTCCACAGTGATCAGAAAGAAGATGGTGTCAAAAGAGAGTGGGGGACCCCTGAAACCACAATTGCAGATAGCTTTGAGCGACCGTGTGGGTTCTGGGAACTGAGCTTGGTCCTCCGCAAGAGCAGTAGGTGCTCTTAACTGCCGAATTGTCTCTTCAGTCCCCCTTAGCAGCTTCCTGAAGCCCAAGACTATGCTGTCTAGTTTGACTTAGTGCGGTACAGAGATGGCTACCGAGAACTTGGTTTATCCATATTGGATCAGGCTGCTCGAGCTGCTGCAGGAAGATAGCACGGACAAGAAGACTCACAGAACAGAAAGCTGCCCACAGCTGCAGAGGTTGCAAACCCATGATCAAGTGCTGCCCGCTGTGTTTCACGTTCTGGCCTTAGCGACTGCCGCCTACTCCCTGTGTCTCACAGTCTTACTCTGTGCATGGTCATCCCTGGAGCCTCGGTGGCCATATTTCTGCTTGTACCTGCCATCTCCACAGACAGTCTCATTCTGCGGTGCTAGCACTGCAAACAGGAAATTGGGGTGGATCTTAAAATCTATCCCCTAACTGCAACCCTATCTGACAAAACCAGTTTCTAAGACTAAATACAACAGGGCAAGCTGGAACGGGAGGAGGAGGGCGGAACTAGTGCTTTGTTCACGGGTGTACGCTGGCTGACTGAGTCCTCTTGTCTGAGGTCAGTCTTCCAGTTAGGACACATGCATGATGGAGAAGGACTCCGGCAGTTGTGGAATGCTTACTTTATCTGCCTAGTCATGTTCCATGTGAACCAACACGAATATAGAAGAATGGAAATTAGAATTTGTAAAACAAGACCCTTTCTGACATAGGATAAGCCCAGACACCATTGAAGTCTAGTGATGGTGAAGTCAGTGACGGTGCAGAAGAATGAAGGGCCCCAGCAGTGGCTCTCACTCTCTGCCCATCGACAGTGCTGGAGAACCTGAGGAAAAAATAAGGCAGAGACTTGGGTACCATTCCTAGAGAGGTTTAGTAGCCCCAGAGTGAGTCTGGAATGGGGTGATACTCTAGTCCAGTGCCCAGCAGCAAAGGAAGCCCACTCTTCAGTCTTCACAATGTTCTAGGAGCCAAGTTTACAGCAGCGAATTGCATTCTAAGGACTCATAGAAGTCAGAATTAAGAAATGCAGGTCTTTCCTGCGCTGTGCCACCCACGCTCAAGCGCCTCCACACCAAGGGTGAGGCTAGTGTTTACATCCTGATTCCTAAGTAGCTCACAAATTCATCTAGTATTCAGCCAAAGAAACAGCAAGTCCTTCTCCAATAGTGGGAGAAGACTGACCAGGGTAGGCTTATCCTGAAATCAATATGTTGAGTCCAAGAGAATTTCAAGGGTGATTTCTTGCTGTATGAGGTTTTCCCCTTAAAAGCTGACTTCAGACGCTAATCCCTAGGAAAAGCAGAACCCCACTGTAATCATCAAATACCCTACAAACAGGGTGATCCCGGCAGTGCTTTTCCTTGGATGTTTGGAACCCTTGCTATTGGATCAGTACTTAGTTTACCAAGTGCGTACAGTGTGACGGGACCACATGAGCAGTGCTCAGGACTCCCAACCTCAAAGGGGCTGTATTCTTGCTGTGCGTAAGGAGATGGGAAATAAAGAATATTGTGCACTAGTAATGCCCGAAACAACCCCACACCAGTTTGGATTCAAAGGGGTATTTAATTTAGGGGAAAAACTTACAGAACACCGACAGCCAGAAAAGGATTCTAGTCGCTGGAGCAAGAGCAGGAATCAAGAGAGCCGGCAGAGGGCTGCCGCTCTTTTTTTAAAAAGAGAAATAGACCACGCCCCAGTGGGCTGGTATCTCAGCGGCTATTGGCTGAAGGAGCAGAAGGCGCTCCTGCAGCACACTAGAGGTGATGAGTGCCATGGTCTCAGGAAGGAGACCATCATTAAAAAGCAGGCCTGGAACCATGAAGATAGCTCAGCAGGTAAAGGCGCCTGCTGCCAAGCCTGGTGATCCGAGTTCAATCCCCAGGATCCGCACAGAGAAAGAGAGACCCGATCCTGTAAGCTGTGCCCTGACTACCTATCACATGTATATCGCAGACATGTGCACCCCTCTGATAATAAATGTAATTTTATAAAAACTGAAAAGTGGACCCGAGAATGACCTAGAGGCAGAGGGAAGAGGAAGGTAGTCCTGGGAGGAAGCTAGGGTGGCCAAAATTTCCTGGGTGGCAGGAGGATTGCATTAGCAGCTGGGGTTGCTGACAGTGTGGTTGGCAGGGTGAAGGTGATGAACCTGGAAATAGCAACTTTGAAGGTGGAATGGGAATGAGGGCTGACTTAAAGTGGTGATAGCGAGAAGTGAGGATAAACGCTCTCGGCAGGAAACACGCAATTGTGTGTGTGTGTGCGGGGGGGGGGGGGGGTGTCTAGCTTCATGCACGCTAAACAAACGCTCTACCACTGGGCTGCAGCTTCAGCTTGGAAACTCACACCTTTTCCATCTCAGTGCAAGGCTGGGCAACCACCCACGTCATACGGTGATGCTGGAGGGACAGAGAGGAGCACGCGGGTTGCTGATCTCAGAGGCAGGCCTGGCACCCGATCTGACAGTTGTCGCATCTAACCCACATCTCCTATTGATTCCAAGTCAATTCATTTTCCTTTAGGAGAAGGGGGCGGGGAGTTATCTAGAGTGTGGCTGTTATTTACAGACGTGGTGAGGGGGACTTCACGTCCGCAGCAGCGTTTCCTGTTTGTGGGAGGGAAAGGGCAGTTTCCTGGGTCCGGCAGCCTTCCTCCTGACTCCTCAAATCTAGTGGTCTCCACTGATTATGGATAACTCTGGGAATGCTAATGTAACTGTTTCTAAAAAGAGAAAACCAAAGTAGACCCAATTGGAGAGGAAAGCTTTCGTTGGTTTCCCGCTTGAGCAATGAAGGGGAGGTGGCAGGCCTCCCCTTGGCTTCTTGGAGAACCGTGTTCTTTAGGGCCTCACAGAATGTCCCAGTTTACACATCTCACTTCAACAGCAGTAAGCCTGAGTGACATCTGGTGACAGATAAAGCCTCTGTACGTCACACAGTGGAGGGCTGAGCTGCCAGGTCTTGTTCAGAACTGCATTTAAAAGCTGGAAATCAAATGATGTGTCCAGATAACTTCTGTGGTAAACCCCAAACCAGTTATATGTCAGGTTTAGCCTCTGCGTTTCTAAACGGTGTGTCTTTATTTTGTCCACACCAGCGCTCAGACCTTCCTGCTAGTGATATCAAGTTGTGAGAAGCTCAATATGCCCTCTGTGTGCGCATTAAAGGATCACTGACCCAAGGAGGCAGTGTGCCTCTCCTCCGAGAAAAATCTTCATATTTGACATATCTCCTCAATTAAAGTATCAAGTTGATGCCCTCAATCCCGCTTATTGAGTTATTTTTAATAGCTGAAATTTGGCAGACAAACAAGTGAAAAGCAAACAAATAAATCAACTTCTCTTTAAAAGGAAAGAACTCCAGGTTAGTTTTCCAGATTTCATTTCTAGATCCATTACCCTTAAATAGGTCTAAGCTGGTCACTGAGTGGTATTTTCCTGTCGGGTCCTACTTCTCAAAAATATCCAAGAATGTCAGCGCATCAAGAAAGCAGATGACTTCTTTGAGGCTCTTTCAGACAAGGAAATAATCCAGTCTCAGGAACAAAGTTAGACAATGTCATTTGATACTCATTTTACTAGTTAGGAACCAAGGGCTTATGAGATGGTGCCAAGTCTCGAGCGAGTTTGGTGGGATTGTTGAAGAGCTGATGGTGGAGCTGGTGTACTCCCCTTGACAAGAGCTGATGGAGCTGGTGTATGCCCCTTGACAAGAGCTGATGATGAAGCTGGTGTTCTCCCCTTGACAAGAGCTGATGATGGAGCTGGTGTTCTCCCCTTGACAAGAGTACTTTCCTCTGGAAAGTTGTTCTTAGTCTTCCTTCCATCTCCCGTGAGGGATTCTGTTCTGCCATGGAGATGAGCTCAGGACCACATCAGACACTACGAGATGTCTGTAATCTACCTTGATCTCCATTGGGCTGTGGGATCAGAGGTCAGAAAGGAATTTGTATGATTTTCTGCTGCAGGTTTCTTCATGAAATGTTTGATAGCAGAGGGGGAGGCATAGCAGGGGCAGGAACACCTCCCCATCTAGTGGGACATGGACATACTATTTGTAGAAATCCACTAGGCATCATTTTATTCTTGCAAAAGTAAGTGGAGGACTTTTTTTTCCTACAAAAAAAAATGTTGAGTAGCTCCTCTTGCTAAGAGAGTCATTTAAATATTACTGGTCACGTCACATTGTAGTTGTTTGGGAATAATTATATCCATATCACAGACAGTAAATAATAGATGTGCGTCCACTAACATTTTATTCATGTTCTGCTTTAATGTGGCAAACTTAGAAGTAATTTAATCTCCCAGTAAATTGAAGTAGTAGGGGGTTCTCCACACAGAAGACTGAAGTTATTAATTCTGGGCAGTCTTCATCTCGCACAATTAGTCACTGTTTGCAGCTGGAAATGTTTTATTAATTTTCCATAGCAGTTGATTTTCCACAGTTTTCTCAGTTTAAATTAAGCAGTAAGAGCTGCTGTTTCTTCTTAAATAAATTTTCTTTCCCCCAAAATACATGCCTCTGGCTATGTCAATTTTCCCATTTGATTAAAGTGCCAGCAGGCAATTAATAACTTAATGCATTTTAAAGTACTTTTGTAAAAAGTAATTTGAATGGCCAAACTTGTGTGTTTGAATTGATTGTTGCAGAAGGTTTATTAGGCACTGGAAAACCCTAGAACCTTGGAAAGGAAAAGTGAGGCTCGGCCACTGTGTCTGGACCCATGGTGTGGCCCCATGTAAGGCCCACAACTGGCACTGACACTTGGGTGGAGATTGGCTGTCACTAGAAAGAAGACTGAAAGGTGAAAGATCAAGTGAACATGGCTTCCCAGGGTGTGGAAGACTCCGGGTCACAGGAGTAAGGTCTGTAGTAAAACAGTCTAGAGAAAGCAGACATGCGTGGTGGAGAGAGGGTCCAAATGCTAAAGCAATGAACAGATATGAAATGATTGCACCCAGATTGCATGCCTGGGACACATCCGTGAGAAGACCAGCTATTACTTAATGAACTTAATTTCACTTTGAGAAAATGAAACAGCCTCAGGGGTAGGTAAAGGGAATGCAGTCCCACAACAAAACGAACATATTGAATGTCTCCAAACTGTGCTCACAATGGATTAAAGTGGGAAGTCTCATGCAATGTTTATTTTACTCTATTTTTAATATTTTTCATGAATTTTTTGAAATTTCATATATGCATATAATGTATTTCGATCATTCATCCCCATAACGCCTCCTGTCTACTCCCAACCCTCCATCCAACTTCATATCCTTTTATTATAAAAAGAATAACCCACTAAATCCAATTCATGCTTCCCATATGTGCATGGGAGTAGGGCCATCCACTGGAGCAGGTCAGCCTACAACCTTTAAAACTGATTAGGTAGATATGATCATGTACAAAATTGCCAAAGAATAAGTAAAAGATGTATATGTATATATATGAAATAGTATAGAGAATAAAAGAAAATTGGCATTCCCTCCCGTAGTCGGCAGTCGCTCAGTGAGGGGTCGGGTTCTCAGATGCCAAGTTCTGGCATGTCTTGCAGCAGGAGCCATGTACCTGTCGTAACAAGAGAGCAAAGGCTCTGTATAACAGAGCACACTGCCTGCTGAAGCATGGGTGGTCCTGACCCCTAGGAAAACAATCTGGAGCACATGGAGAAGTCACATCCAGCAATACCAGTGCACTGGAAACCCCTCCCAGAAGCAGTGTGCTCTCCTAATTTGAAGGCAACTTGCAGATCACAGAAATCAACAATAAAGCAATATTAAATAATAAAGGTAAGCTTCTGCTCTGTAATGCCAGGGATAATCGCACAGGTGTGTGCAGACTTACGGCCCAGGATTGCATGCAATGCTGAAGGCATTATACCATTCTCAAACACACTTGAAAAATGAACAAAACCCCACCACCCTCTTGAAAACTATTTGCTAAACAAACAAACAAACAACAAACAGTAAGAGGTTGTTCTACAGAATTTTTCTTGGAATTGAAACATTTCCTACATGAGGGAAATAAAAAGTCACAAGTCTGATAGAAAAGAAACTCGAAAGATTCTTGAGAGCTTCTCTCCATCAGTATAAGGAGTCAACAGTTGCTAGGAATGAAGACTGAGCAGCTGAACTGCAGAGAGAGATGTTCAGACTGTGGAGCTGTCTACAAGCTGTACAAAGAGCTCAGACGGCAGCGTTCTGCAGTCTCCATCTGTGTCAGAGTGGGTTTTCCAATGACAGAGCTGCTTAGGAGAGTCATACGTGCTCCCTGTAAGCAACCCCTCACCTGCCATCTGTTAGAAACTCCAAGAAAATTGTTGTGTTACAAAGTCAGCATAGGTGGAACAGTGCTGAGGGAAAAGGCTTCCCCAATACAAGTGCTGCAGCTCTGGCAGGAAAGGTATCATTCATGGCAGTTGAGAGCCAAGGAATACCACCAAATCACACCGCCCAACAAACCTCACACAAGGGACTTATTGGGAAAGACACAAGAGGGTAGCTGCCGCTGCTCGGGAGAGAAGCACCGGGAACTGAGTAGGAGGCCAGCTTATATGGGGTTTCTTGGGAGAGGGGTTTTCCAGGTGGGGATTAGGGAGATTTCAAGCCAAGTACAGGGATTGGTGGAATTTCGAGCTCTGGGATTGGTGGTTGGGTTTTTATGCTCATTGATTTGTGGGGTTTAGTGCACAGGAACTAGTGGGTTTTGTAGATTTTCAAACCCAAGAGCGGGCTCGGATCTTTTACCCACAGTTGGAGTTTGGTGAAAGTTACTTTGGTCTGTTGTGAGTTCCCTGGAGTGACTAGACATGTTTGTGCTTTGTCCCCAGAGGGAAAGTTTGTCATGTGACAGAGGCTACTCATCATGCATTGATTTTCTTAGAGACATGTGCAAGGCCCAGCGAGACAGTGCAGGAGTAGAAACCCTTGTGGCGCAGCCTGTCTGTCTGAATCTGATCCCAGAACCTGGAATGTACATTACAAATCTGAATTCAGTAGCTTGAATCTGAAATCCCAGATCTAGCAATCTTCCCCTGAACTAGGAGGCAGGGACAGAAGAGACCTGCCAGTACAATAGCAGAAAGAACAGTGAGACCGTGTCTTAGTGAAAAAATATCAGGACCCAAAGCAACTTATGGAAGAGTTTATTTGGGCTTACAGACACACAGAGTCTGTAATGGTGAGGAGGGCATAGCAGTAGGCAGCTCAAGTGGAAACTGGGAAATCACATCTTCAATAAAACACGAATCAGAGAGAGTGACCCAGAAGTGGACTAAGGCTGGAAACTCTCAAGACCTGCCCCCCAGGGACAGACTTCCCAAACTCCCCAGTCACTAAATGCTCAAATATCTAAGTTTATGGAGAACATTTCTTTCTTTGAAAAAAAATTCATACAATGTATTTTAATCATGTTTTCTCTATTTCCCAATTCCCAGGTCCTCCACACTTCCCTCCCCGCCCCGCCTCTCTCTCTCCAAAACAAAACAATGGACAAAACCCAAAAGAAACACACACAGGGCCGGGCGGTGGTGACGCATGCTTTTAATCCCAGCACTCGGGAGGCAGAGGCAGGCAGATCTCTGAGTTTGAGGCCAGCCTGGTCTACAAGAGCTAGTTCCAGGACAGGCTCTAGAAACTACAGGGAAACCCTGTCTCGAAAAACCAAAAAAAAAAAAAAAAAAAAAAAAAAGAAAGAAACACACACAAACCCACATTCCCCAAAAGTTAAAATCAAAATAAGCAAAAGACCAAAAACAAAAATGCCCAAATAAAGCCAAATGAGAAAAACTATCTACAAAAATGCCATTAAATTCATTTTTATTGGCCAACTACGCCTGGAGATGGGGCCTTCTCTGAAGTGTGGTTGATAGACCCAGTGAGACTCCATTGAAGAAAACTGGTTTTTCCTTTGCCAGCAGCAATCAGTTGTAAACAGCTTCCTGGATACATGAGAGCCATTGTCCACTCCCCCTTCTCAGTGCTGGGACCTCATTTGGTGCAAACCTCTGCAGGCCTTGTGTGTACTACACAGTCTCTGGGTTCAGATGTGTGTCGGCCTTGCTGTGTCTGGAAGACACTGTTTCTTGGAGTCATCCATCACATTGGCTCTCATGTTCTTTCTACCTCCTCTTCCTCACACCTCCCTGAGCCTTGAGAAGAGGGTTTGGTGAAGACATCAGATGTAAGTGCTCAGTTCTGGCTCCAACACCATGCTTGCCTCCTGCCTGCTGCCTGCTTCCTTCTATGATGACCATGAACCTCACTGCCCTCTGGAACTGTGAGCCCTAAATTAAATGCTCTCATTTGTAAGTTGTCTTGGCCATGGTCTATCTTCATAACAATAGAAAAGTAACTAAGGTAAGGGCTGACTATTTCAATGTTTTTCAATCTTTATAATTGTTCAGCTGCATTAGTTCCCATCTACTGATAAATGCTGAGTGAGGCACTGATCTATGGGTATAGCAGGATAATAGCATTAAGAGATATTTTATTGCTATGTTCCTCTCTAGCAGAATAATAATAATTAGGTTTTCTTCCTAGGCCCACGACTGACCTCGTCCTAGAATGTTGGCCATTTTAGTAGTGTCCAGTATGGGTTCCATCTCCTAGAGTGGCTCTTAAATCCAATCAGAAAGTAGTTGGTTACTCCCATAACATCTGTACCAGCATTGCACCTATGTATCTTGCAGGTATGTCAGTATTGTAGGTCTTGGTGTGTGTAGCTGGAAGGTATTGGTGGTTATCTTTCTGCTCCACCAGTGTGCAAAGCACCTTTCAGTACCTTGGACACAAGTCAGTATCTTCAAGCAAAGCTTCTAATTAAGCACCAGCCTTGCTTCTTCACGTTTGACGACATATATAAGTGCTGTCTTCAGCAGTAGGGTCTTCCCATCAGCTTACAAAGAGCAACCAACAGCTTTGACAATAACCTGTGACATTTTTATTCAAACCATCATGTCTTGCTTCAGAAACATAGTGGAAGGAAAGAAATGATTACTAAAAAGTTGTCCTCTATCCTCCATATGGATACCAACACACACATAAGTAAATAAATAAACTAAATACAAATATTTTTTTAAAAGAAAAAGAAACGTACGAATACTGGAGGCCATCATGTTAAGTGAAATAAGTCAGGCTTAGAGCAACAAATACTGGATGATCCCAGTTATGGGTAATTAAACAAGCTGATCTCTGAGACAGAGAGAAGAGTGGCTACCATGGCAAGGAGTCGTTATGTGAGTCTCTCTGTCTCTCTCTCTGTCTCTCTCTGTCTCTGTCTCTCTCTGTCTCTCTTTCTGTCTCTCTCTGTGTCTCTCTCTGTCTGTCTCTCTCTCTCTCTCTGTTGTTTTATTTTTTAATTGACAAACCCTAACTGTATGAAGTGTGGTGTGATGTTCTGATATAGCTATTTAGGGTGGTATGAGCAAGCCAGGAAAATTAAGATACTTGTCATCTCAAATACTTAGCATTTATTGTGATGTATTTATAATCTTTTTAAGAAATCTTCTTTGAAATAATTCAACCCTAATTTTAGTAGACATTAACGTGGACACATTATAGACTCAGGGCAATCCTCTGATAGCCATGCAGAACTCTCTCAAGGCCATGGGCCTCCACCTTAGCTGTGAGCTCCACATGACTGCGCCGACTTTGCTCTCCTTTTCTCAGACTGGTCTGAGGCACAGCTTGGGCGTGGGCTCCCTGAAAAGCTCAAGCAGTTCTGATATACCATAAGACTTGAGGAAACCATTCTAGAGATGGCAACACCTGAGAAAAGCTAGTGACGATCTTCTCATCCCCTGGTAAATGAAACCATGAGAAACTGGTTACAGGTATCAAGACAAACCACCCAGCCCTGAGAGGAATTAAAACATGCCTCAACAAAACACCTGTGCTGGCCCTGTTAAATCACTTCTGGAAATGTCAGAAGACCGTGAACGCTATTCTCGTGAGACCGGTTAAGTCATCTCCGGGAACAGAGAAAGTTACTCTCACTAGAACACTGTTATCAACCTAAGGATTGTCACCTTTTTAGGGGTCGCCTTAAGACCACCAGAAAACACAGATATTTATATTATGGTTCATAACAGTAGCAAAATTACAATTATGAAGTAGTAACAGAAATAATTTTATGGCTGGGATCCCCACGACATGAGGACCTGTATTAAAGGTCACAGCACTAGGAAGGCTGAGAACCACTGTGCTAGAGCATTTTTTAGAAATAGAAAGGCTGGCTCTATGCTTTCTAAAAGCCACTTATGAGTAAGCACACGTTACATTTGTCTTTCTGGGTCTGGGTTACCGCACCCGATATGGTTTTTCCTGGCTCCATCCATTTGCCTGCAAAGTTCAAGCTGCCGTTATTTTTGCTCCAGTGTGTAAATCACCATGTTTTCTTTATCCATTCATTGGTTGAGGGGCATCTAGGTTATAAAACGAAGAAAAACCAGCCTACAGACCACAAATCCTGAGAACCTAGACAACAAAGAAGACCCTAAGAGAGACATACGAGTCTAAATAAGAAGGAGAAAAAAAAAAGATCTCCTGAGTAAATTGGGAGTATGGGAATCATGAAGAAGCTAGGAGGAGAGAGGGGAAGAAGGAAAGGAAGCAGAGAAAAATGTCAAGCACAATAAAAACAATAAAAAAGAGAAATAGAAATGCAACAGCAGGGTCTCTATATAGTAGAGGATGACCTGATATCCGCCATCAGTCACAGTTAGTGTTAGAAGTCGGAGGCCACCTCAGTCATGTGTAGTTTTTAGCCTAGTCAGAGCTGTGGAACACATACCCTTTTTACACAAAGAAGTCACCTTGACACGTCATTTTGCTTCGTTTGGGTTTTCTTTTGTGGGACAATGAGATCATTCCTTTCCAATGCTCTCAAAAACCCGCCTCCAGTCACTCTCTACCAACAAAGTGCCACAGCCTCCCCAAACAGTGCCTCGCGAGGGGACCAAGTCATTCACCTTGGGAGGGGGCATTTCATAGTCAAACCATAACATTTCCTTTAAGAACGTAAAATCTAGGGGGAGAAATAGTCCATTTTCCCATACGAAACTATTATATGACAAACCATAACTCAGAACAGCATACACAGCATTAAATGTACTCATATTTTAAAGTAGCCCTCCTGTAAAGCACAATACCCACAAGGCTGTGCTTAGTAAAATAAGTATATATTGTTGAAATGCACCTAAGTATATAATGACAGTTAAAGAAATGTTCTTCCTTTTCATCTATTAATCTATGGGATTAAAGATATCTTCTACAGTGCCTTTATGTTTTGTTTTGCGCACATACATGCATGGGTGGGTGTCGGGTGCCTGTGTGAGTGCAAGTGGGCCTGAGAAGGTCCAGGGACAGCATCCCTGTGAGTCCTCGGGCACTTGCATTTTGTGTTTGAGACAAGGTCTCCCATTGACCTGGGATGTCACCATGTAGACCAGGCTAGCCCACAAGCTTCCAAGTATCTGCCTGTCTCCCCATTGCTGGAACCACAGGAACACACCACCATGCCTAGCTTTTATTTTTATATGTGTTCTGGGTGGGGAGGTGTCAAACTCAGGGATTCATGTTTGCAAGGCAAAGCATTTTAGTAATGAAGCCATCTCTCTGACCCATGTTTTTGTTTGTGGAGACAGGGTTTCACCAGGTAGCCCAGGCTAGCATCCAACTCAGACTTCTTCCTCAGCCTCTACAAACATTTGTTACAAAGCCTTAGAGCAGCTTCACCACAGAGTTAGAGAAAGGACGACCCAGACAGTCCAATGACTCGCCCAGGGTCACAAGGCTGGGAAAGGGCAGAGCTACCCATGAGAATGAACTCTGTTTCCTCTCAGACTTTCTCAGAAAGCAATCACTGAGACCTTCAGTATTTCACAGTCCTCTAAAGTGACTGCCCCAGAGCAATGGCCCGAGGTCACTTAAATGACAGTACAGTGTCCCACCACACACACACACACACACCTAGGTGTAAAGCTCCATCCATCTGGTTCCAGTGGAGGAAGCGGCTAATGGCGCTGCCTTTTCCAGCTGGAGCGGAGAAGGGAAACATTTGCAGTCTGAGGAGTCCCTCCCACTGTTTGCAGATCAAACACAAACAGAAACTGTGGGAGGCTGGGCCATCTCTCACTGAGAGAATCAATATCGATGAAACAGACAAAATCCCAAAATCTCAAAATAACGAAAACAAAGATATCCAAGTCATAAAATCTGCTAGACTCACAAAGACAGCACAACTCCAATCTCAGCTGGCTCAAAGAAAGTGTCCATTAACAAGGGATTACCACAAGGGAAGTACACAACCAGTCAATAGGAAATGAAAACACTTCACACAGCCTGGGCCATTTGAGCCCGCCCTAGGTGTGTAGATGGCGTGGGTGTATTGAGATGATGGGGTTCTGACTACAGAAAAGGGTCTCAGAAACCACCGGCCACGCTGCAACTTAAAGGGGCACACTGTGGGACTGAAAATTTGGACACTTCAGCCAAGCAGATAAGAGAAAGTACTGACTAGTGTCTCCTTTTCATCTTGTCCTTGTGTTTTTCAAGGAGGCCCTTTCAGGAAAAGCCACACAGGCTTGCTACAGTGGCTTTTTAAGTGTAGAGTTTAGTCAAAATCTTCACCTGCCAGAGCTTTGGGGGTGAAGGAAGGGCAACAAACCCCACAAGAATGAATTAAAAATAAAGTGGTGGCATGCGTTTATCCTAGGCTATCACAAAATACATAAAATAGCATTTTCCAGGCCCCGGAAACAGACAGTGTAGAAGGCTGGAGAAATGCATGCCCCATAAGAAGACATTGCAGGGACTGGGGAAATGCATGTCCCATAAGAAGACAATGCAGCCGGGCGGTGGTGGCGCACGCCTTTAATCCCAGCACTCGGGAGGCAGAGGCAGGCGGATCTCTGTGAGTTCAAGACCAGCCTGGTCTACAAGAGCTAGCTCCAGGATAGGCTCCAAAGCTACAGAGAAACCCTGTCTCGAAAAACCAAAAAAAAAAAAAAAAAAAAAAAAAAAAAAAAAAAAAAAAAAAGAAGACAATGCAGGGACTGGAGAAATGCATGTCCCATAAGAAGACATTGCAGGGACTGGGGAAATGCATGCCCCATAAGAAGACATTGCAGGGACTGGGGAAATGCATGCCCCATAAGAAGACATTGCAGGGACTGGGGAAATGCATGTCCCATAAGAAGACAATGTAGGGGCTGGAGAATGGCTCAGCAGTTAAGAATATGTTCTACTCGTCCAGGGGACCCAGCTTTGACTCTTAGCAACTCCACTGGGTAGCTTACACCAGCCCAGAATTCCAGCTCCAGGGATCCAACACCCTTTTCTGGCCTCCACCCATGCCCACACATGTACATACTCACACACAAACACATACAGATACATGTAACTTAAAATATTTTTTCTTAAAAAGAAGGTATTGATGATGCAATGATTCAAATACCTTATCCCTCCCAAGTTTATGGTGAAGTGCCTCTGTCAGTGCAGTGGTATTGAAAGGTGGAGCCTTTTGGAAAGGGAATAGACCATGAGGGCTTCTCTCTGTTAATTAGATTCATGTTCTTATCAAAACCCGTTGGGACCTAGAAGATGGCTCATTAGGTAAAGACACTTGCTGCCAAGCCTGCCAACCTGAGTTTGATCCCTCGGTCCCATGCGGTAGAAGGAGAGAAACAGCTCACATAAAGCTGTCCTCTGACCGCTACACATGTACCACGGCATAATAAATATAATAATGAATAATATTATTTAAATAAAAAATAAATGTAAACAGTATTGAAATAAACAAAATCCTTTGGAGAGCTGCCTCCACTTCCCATGAGTGAGGACTGAAGAAGAGTCACCATCTTGGAGGGGGCAGAGTCTGAGACCTTGCCACACCCCAAATCCCAACCTCTGGAATGCTGAGAAATACATTTCTATCACTTATATGTTATCTGGCCTAAGGTATCTTAGAATAGCCTCAGGAACAGATAAAGGTAGTGGGCATTTTTTTTTTCATTTTAAAAATATCTGCTTAGATGCGATCAGAAGTAAATACCAAAATAAATATAGCAGCCCAGTGAGTGGAAAATGCTATAATAATTAGAATTTTTAATAACTACTTTCTTAAATAACCAAGTAGCCTATAAAGTTAAACTATATATATGCAACATCTATGGTAAAAGTCACATATGCCTATAAGGGTTAATACTTATTAAATATAAAATTTCTGTTTTTCGAAATCTATATTTATGCAATATAAATTGTACATTTATTGCTATATTACATAAATTATGCAATATAAGTTGTACATTTGCAGGGAAAACAGACCAATCACTGAACCCCTAGAGGCTTGGACTTTCCCTCAGGCAGTTACTGGCAGCCAATCCCAAGCACGGATTCACCTCACTCTACTGGGGCAGCCAATCACAAACCCAGAGGCTTGGCATTTCCCCCAAGCCTCGTCCCAATATAAATCCCCTCTGCTCACTGCTGGAGTTCTCTCCTGTGCCGTTACTGTTGTCGCCATCATCTCTTCAGATAGGTGGAGGGACCCGAGCTAAATCGCGAATAAAGACTCTTTGTTTCTGTATCGGAGTCCGTCTCGTGGTGCTGATTTGGGTTCCAAAATTCAGGCGTGACACACTTACAGCCTGAGCAAGGGTTCTGGGATCAGAGCCCCTAAAATCCAGTCCCATGGTGATAGATACAGCTCCAGCTGTTGTGTTCAGAGGAAAATGTTGATTTGTGCCATGCCCTGCAAACAGGAAGTCGTGAGACACGCCCCAGCCAATGCGATGCTGAACTGGACTCTGGGAAATTTTGGATTAAGGTTGGCAGCCTGTGCTGGAAGGTTCCTTTGCCTCACTGTCCCTCCCTTCTTCCACACCAAGTCAGACTGCCTCTTCAAAATCTTGTGGGCTGAGCCAAACCAGCCCAACTTGCTGTGTCAACAGTGGTCAAACCCTATCGTTTTTTGCTGCCAAATGCATTTCTAAATGAGAAACCAGTGGCAGGTTTGAGCTTCATTTTTTTTACCCACAAGTAGATGTCTAATCTCTGTCAACACTCAGTTGGCGCAGACATGGGTCCTAGTCCAACCTCTGGCTCTGGGTAACAGCTGGAGAGATTCATGTCAAGAGTCATCAAGTATCTTTTTCTGTGGGAGACCTTGAAGGAGAAGAGCTTTCCCTGAAAAAAAAAAGCAATGTCTTCTGGGAAGTTCCACTTTATGAAGACCCTCACCTGTGTTCCTCTACCTACCCGCAGGAAATCCCCCGCTTTACTAACCTGCGTTGGTTATTTCTAACACTTGCAGAGAGCCATTGCTCTGGATTTATGTAACCAAATCTCTTGCCTGTATATCAATCTGAGCACCAGCCATGCCAGCTTCTAATAGACCATGTCAATAAACTCAGAAATAGTCTTTGGATACACAAGTTTTGTCCCCAGACAGTGGGTCCCACCATCTATGTCTGTTATGTCTTTGACAATGCACCTTCCAATTGGTTTAACAAAGAGCTAAGTGGCCAATAGCTAGATAGAAGGCATAGGCGGGACTTCCAGGCACAGAGAGGACTCTGGGAAGAAGAGAGGCAGAGAAACCAGTAGGACACAGAGAGGAAATAGGAGGTGCAAGATGAAAGAGAGGTAAAAGTCATGTGGTAGAATGTAGATTAATAAACATATGATTTATAAGAGGTGATGGGACAAGCCTAATCTTTCATAATTAGTAATAAACCTCCAACTCTTTATTTGGGAACTGGCTGGCAGGACAGAGAAACTCATTGCATTTAGTATTTACAACATATCTTGGTTCAGTATTAGGTACATTTCATGTGTTCAATAGCTACATGTGGTCAGGGAGTATTATAGTACACAACTTTCTTATAAAGCCTAATTTCATGATTAGTCTTGGCGTCTGTTATGGTTAAAAGAGATGCATTTGGGTGTCAAGTTGACAAGGGATAGATTTGTAACATGTAATATTCACTATCAACTTGACTGAATTTGTGAGAATGTTTCCAGAAAAGCTAGAGCAGAAGACCTACCCAGAGTAAAGGTGGTCCCATCTCTGGGGCGAGGGTCTTAGACTGAATGGGGGCATGGGTGGCGAAGACAGTGAGCTGAGCACCAGCCTGGTCTCTGCTTCCTGACGGCAGAGACAATGTGACCATCGACTTCAGTTCCTGTCCTCTATGCCTTTCCACAGAGCCATGAACCAAAAGAAAACCCTCGGGTCCTTGTGGACTCTGTCAGTTATTGTGCCATGGCAATGAAAATACGTAACTAATAAAGCATCTTTGGACTTCAGAAGCCCCAAAGTCTAACTAGGAGAACTTGGATCCACTCTCCTTCCAGCTAGCTCTCCCTGCTGCCAGACCGTCGCTCTCCTCTTGGATCTCCCTGACAGCCTGTGGGAAAATTCAGCTAAAGCAACCACTCCCTCCTGTGAGAACCAGAAGTCATTTCACTCTCTCGCTCCTACCAAGTCAGCCTGCCACAGGTCACTTTGCCCAAGCGCCACCGCCACATAGCTCTGCATGATGTGTGATGTCCCCTTCCTTAGTGTATACCTGAGTCCGTGGCCAGTCTTGTCCATGTAACACCCTGCATGCTGTATGGATCCAGTCTTCCTCTAGGAGGGGACTCCTTTCCCACCTGCAGGGTAAAACAAAAACCAAGTGTGGTCTATATTTGATTTTGAGTTTCAAAATTAAAGTGTCCAAGAGATCTGGAAGAATTTGGCCTCGTCCCTCACTGTTCCGAAATACACAGTGTCGAAGAGCTCAGCGGTAACTCGGACACTGAGCTGTTTCTTCTTTTGTTGTTTTTCATCTTCCGTGGTATTTATTTTCTAGCACAGCTTTCTAGCTGACCTTCTGTTTCCTAGGTGTTCTTGTTCTTTGGGGGATATTTTTAAAATTAGTGACCCCTGAGAGGGCCAGAGACCACTGTCCTCACCAAGTCTTACCAACAGCACTGTGCTGTTGTCTCCAGAGAGGTGGCAGTCACAGTCCCTTGTGATATGAGCAACTCAGACAAGACAGAGATGTGTCTCACTCATCCAAGATGCTCTTCACAAGCCCAGGAACAGGGATAAAGAGGAACATCCGACCCGTGCCGCTGGAAACACCTTACATGGTTCTTTACAAGTTTATCTTCATCAATAATAAATCATTTTTAAAAGTAGAGACATTAGGTTGTTAACTGAGTGATTACTTACTTAAAAACATTGAAGCAAAATGCTGCTCCCTGGCCACTATTCTGTGCACTCAGATAGGAGGCCTTCCCAAGGCGAGGCTCTTAGGTGAGCCCCCGCCCCACCTCCATCCGCCAGCCAGGTACTCATCCCTTTATGGCATCTGCCCTAGCAGCTAAAAGTCTGTGCAAGCCAGAGGCAGCCCTGACTCCACGGCTGCCCCAGCAGATAAACTTGTGGGATCTGTTAACGATGTGAGACCCCACAAGGAGAGGTTTGTAAAAACACGGTGAAATGCAAACTGTATGTAGGTTCATGTAGCTGTGAGGCTCAGCTGTGTGGGAAGGTAGGGGGAATCCCTCTGTTTGTTAGTGGCCTGTTTGAAGAGTGGGAACTAGAATAAATGGCTGCAATGAGCCTCTTGATTTTGTCACATAAGATATTAATATTAAATATCAAATTATATTGCCTATAATTTGATATAAAACATTACATATACAAATACAATTAATATAAAACCTTGCCAGATATGTTGGTGTACACCTTTAATCCCAATACTCTGGAGGAAGAGGCAGACAGAGTCTCTGTGAGTTTGAAGCCAGCATGGTCTATATATTGAGTTCCAGGCTAGCCTAGTCTATGTAGTGAGACTGTGTTTCAACAACAACAAAATATATCTTTACAGTTTATGTGAAATAACTTTAGATATTAGTTACTAAATACCATCGGACAGGCATCATGCTAGTTGTTGGGTGTGTATAATTTGTCCGTGCTATTCTCAAGATAAGGCTATAAGTACGAAAATGATCATCTCCACCTCACAGAGAAAAGCAGCGGCTTGGCGAGTAATTAAGTCAAGATCAGCCCATTGCTTACTCTCACTCTAGCTGGAGCTAAACACGAGGCTGCATGGCTCTGTGCTGTCTGTGCACTGATTCCCTCACACCGTGGTACCCAGAGGATGAAAAAGTCTACATGGGAGACACCCCTGCTCTCTGTTGTCCTTCTTTGGCCAGCTCCCGTTGGGCCTGGCACTCATAGCGGGTGCTCAGGACATGTTTATAATGCCTAACAGTGGAGAGAGGCTGGAGGTAGGTGGGTAGAAAGTGTGAATGCCTTGCAAACTCAGCAAGAAAGGGAGACAGAAAAGGGAACGTGAATATCCTTCATAATTCACAGCGACACCACGCGCCACTCGGCGCCATTCTTGATGGCTACAGTTAATGATACCCATGTGTGATTTACGTGTCCAGAAATAAAGTCAACAGCAGCGACCATCATTTCGTGAGCCTGGCTGGGCTCTTCATACCTGCTGGTTTCCATTAAATGCTGCTTGGAAAAATAATTGTATGACTGGACCCTGTTGGCATTAAACATCAATCATTGGTCTGGCTGATAAAATACATTGTTCAAGGTGTGCAGAGAGACAAGAAGCCTTTCCTTTCTTCATCTTTTCTCCCCCTTTCCAAGATACTTTAACTGAAGACAAGGAAGCTGATGGTTCCCACTGCAATTGGCCACCCGTGAGCAGCTGCTCTGTGGGTGACGCCAAGCCGTCCATGTCACAGAGACATCAGTCACGGATTCTGGCTGCAAGGGGCGGCTCAGTTTAATCCCATTTTTGAATGAATTAATATTATTAGTTTTGATGAATTAATAGCATTAAATGTTTGAGGTATGAATTATGCCCACATCCACCTGTTACCAAATGTGCCTCATTTGTGGGCAGAAAGCCTGCTGAATCAGTCCTGGGAAAGCCAACAGATCTTAAGTTTTCTAAGGTGTTGGACTGATGTACCTGTGGACAAGTAAGTTTTCATATGTAAGTCTGGACTGAGGTCTACACTGAAAGTGATTTAATTGGTGGCCAGACAGAGGGAGAGGTAGCTTTTCAGTGGTTTTAAACTGGAATCAGAGTTTAATCCATCCAAGAATAGCTTTCTGGAAATCCTGGAGTCTTCCACTCTTCTTTCTCCTTCCCAATAAGTATCAGAGAGAGAGAGAGAGAGAGAGAGAGAGAGAGAGAGAGAGAGAGAGAGAGAGAGAGAGAGAATTCTATGCTTACATGTATATTTTTTAATCAGAAGTCCCTTTTGCCTAAGTCTAAATAAAGTGACTATTATTAGAATCATGTGGCAAAATTCATATCTGCAGTTGAAGTTCTAGAGAACATGATGATCAAATGGGGATGGGTACAAGGATTTTTTTTTCTGTGTGATACTTGGTTTATTTAAAGCTGTGAGCATGTATAACAAATGTATCTTACTCATACAGTTGTTAACTTTGTGCTTAACACTGGAGTAAGAGTCAAAACTTCATCCTTCTCCTTGTATTTCATTGGCCAAAATTTAGTCCTTGATCATAGCAAAGGATAATGAAATTATCCCACAAACATAGGAGTAAGAATCTTTTCTTAAACTTAGGGCACCTCGGCCTTATGCCCAAACAAAATCTAAGCTATTTTATCAGCTAACGGGGGTGGGGGGTGGGAGGGTGCAGTAATCATTGTGTACCACAGTGTCTAAGTTCAAGGTCCATTTCCTTTACTAAAACCACGTACCTGAGGCAAAGATGTTTCTGTAGCTCACAGATTTGGAAGCTGATCTTCTAAATAGCGTGGCACTGGTTCTAAGTAGGTGCTGGCTTCCTGGGGGGAAATCCTAGTGGGATGGAAAGCCAGAGCAGCTGAGGAAGGATGACACTGGCTTCTTGGAGGGCTCACAGTAGCCCATGAAAGTGTTTTCCAAGGGGAGAGTCCTCAATGATCTAATTCCTTCCAACCAGGCCCCACCGCTGTGGAATATTAACTGAAGATGTGTTACATTTGTTTATGCTGTGGAATATTTTGTTTAAGGATGCAAAGATGTGCTGCATTCTTTTATGTTGCATTTGTTTAACTCTGTGAAGCTGTGTTACTTTGTCTGTCTAAAACACCTGATTGGTCCAATAAATAGCTGAACTGGTCAATAGGGAGGCAGGAGAAAGGATAGGAGGGGCTGAAAGGCAGAGAGAATAAATAAAAGGAGAAAAAGAGGGATCAGGAAGCATAAGGGATCTAGGAGCAAGAACAAGGAGAGGAGGACACAAGGGGCCAGTCACCCAGCCACAAAACCAGCCACAGAGTAAACGTGAAAGTAAGATACACAGAAGAAAAGGGAAAAGCCCAGAGGCAAAGGTCAGTGGAATCATTTAAGTTAAGAAAAGCTGGCTAGAAACAAGCGAAGCTAAGAACAGGCATTCATAAGTAAGAATAAGCCTCCATGTGTGATTTATTTGCAGCTGGGTGGTGACCCTCCCCAAAGAGTAAGAGAAAAGAGTAAAAACAACCAGCAACACCCCACTTTTTAATGGTTCTACCGCCTCTTCCATCTTTGTACTTGGGACCAAGATTCCACTATAATCTCTTGACAGACACAGACATAAACTACATACAAGCCGGAGCCATGTCCAGTATAATTTCATTGCAGCACATAATCAGTATTTAGAAATTGTTGTGTTTTGACTTTATCATTATTAAACCTCTGTCTTAGTCTGTGTTTTGTGATCACAGAATATCTCAATCTGAATGGCCATTACTAACCAACCTCGCTAACTTCCTCCCACAGTCATGTCTCAATCTAGATGATTAATTTCATATCGCACTATTTCAAGATGTGTGACCGCCTCTGCTTACAGAATTCCTTCTCAGTGGGTCTTTCTATTTGCAAAGGAGTTGTTTGGTGTCTATTGAGGAAGGAAGGAGGTGTTTCTGGCCTTTGAGCCATCTGCGGAGGGAGGGTCATGGTGGGAACCACTGCCTGGCATCTTCCTTCTGTGCACATCTCTTATGGCTGTCGTTCACTCCTTCTGTGCAGGGAATGGCTAAGGAGACAGCCCAGCTTCCATTTAGAAGAGAGATTTTGACTGTGTACTCATGATAACTAGGGCTTTTATATTCCAGAGGTTTGAACTTGTAGAGACTCCAGAAGGGGTGATGGTTGATTTTCTGTGTCAACTTCACTCGGTCGCAGGATACCCAGATACCTGGTCAAACACTATTCTGAGTGTTTCTGTGAGGGTGGCTTTAGGTCGGATTAGCATTTAAACACATAGACTGAGTGACAAGCAGATTCCCCTCCAGAATGCAGAATACTTATCAGAAAGCCTGGCTAGAACAAAAGGCTCACTGTTCTGCAAAAGAGAGGATTCTTCCTTCCTGGAATGGTTATCTTAAACTGTCAAATTGACACGATCTAAAAGCATCAGGGAAAATGCCTTAACAAGGGACTGTCTGGATCAAAGTGGCCTAAAGGTATGTCTGGGAGAGATTATCTTGGTTAACTGATGTGAGAAAACCTGACCACTGTAGAGGGGACCGTTCTCTGAGTTGTGGATCCCAGATGGAATAAGTGTAGCAAAGGAACTGAGCACTGGCAAGCACGCATGCGTTCCTGCTCTTTTTGCCCTTGACTGCATGTGACCAACTGCTTCAAATTCCTGTGAAAATTAACTTTTTCCCTTTACATTGTTTTTTGCCAGGGTATTTTCTCACAGCCACGAGAAATGAAACCAGTGCCCTGAGACATGGTTTTTCCTGTCTTCAGAGTTGAGTGGAAACAGCAGCTCTGCCTGAGTTTGAAGCCCACTGGCCTTCAGGCTAAACCCACAGCATCAGTTTTCTGGGTCTCAAACTTGCCAGTGCACCCGCAGACTTTGGGACTTGCCAGCCCCAGTAATTGCATAACCTAATTCCAATTTATATTCATATCTGTACATAAACATAGCAGGCATAATGAAAGAAAGAAAGAAAGAAAGAGGAAGGAAGGAAAAAAGATAAATAGATAAATGGAGATAAATAAGTAGATAGATGGACGGATAGATGATAGACAGACAGGCAGGCAGGCAGGCAGACAGACAGACAGACAGACATCTAGACAGGCAACTAAAACAAAGCCGCAGATAGTTGTGAATATAGCTGGGGTTTTGACTCAATAGCAAACTGATCAATACAGTATCAGTTACTTTTCAAAATACCTGACAAGAAGCAACAGGAAGCAGAGAGGTGATTTCCTGTTTATCGCTGAGGAGACATGGTGCATCATGGGAAGTCTGCCTCAAGCGGGAGCTTGAGGCAGCTTATGTGAGCATCTTCAGTCCTCGCAGAGAAGGAAGAGTTCATGCTCAGTTCTCCTTATCTCTTTTGTGCCTCCTAGGACCCCAGCCGACCATGTGGTACCACACACATTAGGGAGATGAACATCCCACCTCGGTTAGCCTGAGAAACTCCCACATAGACGTGTCCAGAGATTTGTCTCCTAAATGACATTACATTAAGCAGACAAGAGACTTTTCATCCAACTGTCTTTCCTTCAGCATGAGCAGTCTGCCCTCCTGTTCCCATGTGTTCTCAAGCCTTAGAAAGCTCATGTTCTTTCCACACAATGTATAGAGTTTGCATATTAACCTATGTAATCATCCCATAAATTTTAATTCTCAGTATAATGTAAATGTTATGTAATGATCCTTGTGCTATACAGCTCAGAGAATAATGAGAAAAATGTTTGTACATGTTTCTGTTAAAATGCAGTTGCTTTCCTTTGAATATGTTTAATCTGTTTGTTTGAATCTATAGAACCCCCTTGACTGTGGAGACATGAATATGGAGGATATGAGGCTTTGCTTAGAGAGACACTACTGTCATGGTTTACTTTAGTCCAGCAAGAATTGTTTGTCACAACAGATCTGAGACCAGAATCCCAGGCTCAGCTCCAGCACCAGCCACACCTGTGTTCTGGTCTGCGTATTCTCAGAAGGAGAACAACAGTGTTTAGACCACTTAGTTGTCCTACCAGTGTAATGAGGATGTCGTAGGCAGGGCCTCCTAGGAATGGCTTTGTTTCCTGGCCGATGCCCCTCGTGTGGACTGCTCAGAATGATTGTGTCAGAAGGGAACTCTTGTTGCCTTCCACAGTTCCATGGGATATAAGCAGAGATGGACATTTCAGGGCTGGGAATGGGGCTCAGAGGCAGAGGCATTTGCCTTGCACATGCAAGCCCGAGTTTTGATCCCTGACTGTACCAAACCACCAACAACAAAATAATCGTCAGAAAAGGCAAAAGATGTGATTCTTCTTGCTGCCTCCCAAACTCTCAGCAGAAGACCCAGAAGCTGATGTCCCAGGAATAATGTGAGACACTGAGCACAGGAAGGTTCTGCCAGCATGAGTGCTCCCCTCTGCACAGGACACTCACTGACACTCTCAGCCACTCTTGAGCCCCAGCAGAGTGGCCATCCCCTCTGTGTTTTGATTCAATGGCCCATTGACGTGGAAGCCCCTTTGGGCTTTACTCAGACCTATCCCCCAGTTCCTTCTACCTCAGCATACCCCTTTCAGTGTGATGCACCTCCCGATGCACCTTCCAAAAGCAGCTGGACTCCAGCCTGGCTCTCCACTCCCCTGACCTGGGGCCTTGGATGGAGCCGCTCGGCCATCCCTGAAATTGGGCTTTTCTCCATAATGCTGTCCCAATTCCAGAATCCCTAAGATGCTCTTGTGATGTGGGATTCCCCTCTGTATGCGGTGAATACCACTGGTTAATAAAGAAACTGTCTTAGGCCTGCACAGGGCAGAATAGAGGTAGGCAGGGAAAACTAAGCTGAATAGTGGGAGAAAAAAGGCAGAGTCAGTGAGACACCATGTAGCAGCCAGAGGGGAAAAACGCAGCTGCCAGCTGGAACCTTGCTGGTAGGCCACGAGCCTCGTGGTGAAATATAAAATAATGGAAACTGGTCAATTCTAGTTGTAAGAGTTAGCTAGCAATACACTTAAGCTATTAGCCAAACAGTATTGCTAATAATATAGTTGCTATGTGATTATTTTGGGAGTCTGGGTGGCCGGGAAATGAACAAGTAGCCTCATACATCACTCTTGCATTTTTTCTGCCTGGAAAACAAAAACAAAACAAACAAAAAAACTCTTTTCAGATAGCTCATCAAAAAGAAGGAGAAGAGAAGAGGAGGAGGAGGAGGAGGGAGAGGAGGAGGAGGAGGAGGAGGAGGAGGAGGAGGAGGAAGAAGAAGAAGAAGAAGAAGAAGAAGAAGAAGAAGAAGAAGAAGAAGAAGAAGAAGAAGAAGAAGAAGAAGAAGAGAAAAAAGATTGCACAGTAAATATAGGTAGCTGCGTGCACTCTCTCTGTGTGTACCACTCCTCTCTCTCTCTCTCTCTCTCTCTCTCTCTGTCTCTCTCTCTCTCTCTCTCTCTCTCTCTCTCTCTCTCTCTCTCTGGGTGTGTGTGTGTGTATGTGTGTTTGTGTGCAAATGTGTGTGGTGTCTGTGTGTGTGTCAAAGCATCTTTTCCAACACTGTGATTCTTTTTAAAACTTTTCTGTTGTTTTTATTTCTATGGATGTGTGAGTCCATGCACGAGTACTTGCAGAGGCTAAAAGAGGGTGTTGGGTCTCCTGGAGCTGGAGTTACAGGCTTATAAACCACCTGATGTGGATAATAGGAAGTAACAGACTCTGGTCCTCTGGAAGTACAGCAAACATTCTTAACTGCTGAGCCATCTCTCCAGCTCCCCAGCAATGCAATTCTTAAACATCTTTTTCTGTCCTTTTCCAAAGATCCTGAGTGTTCTTTTTGTACCAGTATATTTTGTACCTCTCCTGCCAACTGCCAAGTAGTCTCTAATCTTCCACAGTAATTAGCCCTAACCAATATTTAAGTGCTTAATTTTTTTCAAGTTCTGTTTGTTTTGCCCATGACACTAATTTATGGTTAGGTTATAGGGACGGCAACCACCATCATTTAAATTTCTAAGAAATGCATAAGCTTCTAGGAACCTTATTTTGGGGAGGGGGAAAGCCTTAAGGTGTTGTTTATTTTTATTATTATTATTATTACTTTAAAATGATCCCAGGATTCTTCTTCCCGTGCTTTCCTTCATTCTAGGGTCTTTAGGAATAAGCAGCAGTGCGCCTGTGTACGTAAAATGGCCCCGAGCTATTCTTTAAGTTAATTATCACTTCTTTTGGTGCTGTGAATGGCTGTTCAGTGACACTGTCAGCAAGTGGAAGGAACCAAATTACTTTAATTATGGAGTAATTGCACAGAGTGATGGTAATTAAATCTTGATCAGTTTAAGTGAGTGAATTAATTGCTCTAACTTGGAATGCACACCACCACAAGAGGGGTTGTTTTGTCGTTTAATTAACACCATCCACTGAAGTCTTATCATATCAAAAATGTAGGCAATTAATGAGCCTGATATTGCTCTCACCTTCACAGGAGCTGGGGAAGAACGCCCTGACAGAGGCACTGTGCTTAGTCCTCCTGCCGCTGCAATCTCTACTCTGCCTTCCGGAGAACTGTGCAAATAGAAATATTTCCATATATTGACTTCTGGCCCCATTCCATTTCAATATATATTTAATTTTTTAAAAAAATGTTCTAAATTCTACAGTCTTGGTTTTGCTGTGAATATAAACATTGTTTACTTCTTTTGCATTCGGGAGAGTTTGGTGCTTGTAGGGGCTTCATAAGACTCAGTCCCTTCTCAGTCACTAGTTACGGAACTAGCTTTGACTTCTCTTTCTATTAGCCAGTTTTTTTTTTCTATTTTTTTTTTATTTTTCTCATGGTTTATTTTTTTTTATATTTAAAAATTTCCATCTCCTTCCCTCCTCCTCCCCCCTCCCTCCCCTCCTCCTCCCCCTTCCCTCCCCTCCTTCTCCCCCTTCCCTCCCCTCCCCTCCACCCATACCTCCCCTCCCTCCCTCTCAAGGCCAAGGAGCCATCAGGGTTCCCCACTCTCTGCTAAGACCAAGGTCCTCCCAACTCCCCCCAGGTCCAGGAAGGTGATCGACCAAGCTGAGAAGGCTCCCACAGAGCCCGTCCATGAAGAACAATCAGAGCCCAGAGCCATTGTCCTTTGCTTCTCAGTCAGCCCCCGCTGTTGGCCACACTCAGAGAGACGGGTTTGGTCGCATGATCCATCAGTCCCATTCCAACTGGAGTTGGTGATCTCCCATTAGTTCTGTCCCACCGTTTCCATGAGTGAACACACCCCTCTCGTTCCTGACTTTCTCCCTCATGTTCTCGCTCCTTCTGCTCCTCATTGGGACCTTGGGAGCTCAGACCAGTGCTCCAATGTGGGGCTCAGTCACCTTCCCCATCTGTCGCCAGCTGGAGGTTCCCTCACGGTCCTGACTTTCTTTCTCATGTTCTCTCTCCTTCTGCTCCTCATCAGGACCTTGGGAGCTCAGTCCGGTGCTCCAATGTGGGGCTCTGTCATTTTCTTCATCTATCGTCAGGTGGAGGTTCTATGGTGATATGAAAGAAATTCATCAGTATGGCTATAGGAACTGGCCTTTTGAGGCTCCCTCTCCTCAGCTGCCCAAGGAACTAACTGGGGGCGTCTCCCTGGAAACCTGGGAACCCCTCGAGGGTCAAGTCTCTTGACAACCCTCAGGTAGCTCCTTAAATTAAGATATATGCTTCCCTGCTCTCATATCCACCCTTCCTATATCCCAAGCACCCCATTCCTCCGAGCTCCCCCCGCTCTCCCCTTCACACTTTTCTCTCCCCATCTTCCCTTGGCCCAGTCTTGCCCAACCCTCAAGTTCCCAATTTTGCCTGGCGATCGTGTCTACTTCCAATATCCAGGAGGATTACTATATCTTTTTTGGGAGTTCACCTTCTTATTATCTTCTCAAGGATCCCAAATTTATAGGCTCGATGTCCTTTAATTATGGCTAGAAACCGAATATGAGTGAGTACATCCCATGTTCATCTTTATGGGTCTGGGTTACCTCACTCAGAATAGTGTTTTCTATTTCCATCCATTTGCCTGCAAAATTCAAGATGTCATTGTTTTTTACCGCTGAGTAGTATTCTAGCATGTATATATTCCACAGTTTCTTCATCCATTCTTCCACTGAAGGGCATCTAGGCTGTCTCCAGGATCTGGCTATTACAAATAATGCTGCTATGAACATAGATGAGCATATGCTTTTGTTGTATGATTGGGCATCTCTTGGGTAGATTCCCAATAGTGGAATTGCTGGGTCCTGGGGTAGGTTGATCCCAAATTTCCTGAGAAACCGCCACACTGCTTTCCAAAGTGGTTGCACAAGTTTGCATTCCCACCAGCAATGGATGAGTGTGCCCCTTACCCCACAACCTCTCCAGCAAAGGTTATTATTGGTGTTTTGGATTTTAGCCAATCTGACAGGTGTAAGATGATATCTCAAAGTTGTTTTGATTTGCATTTCCCTGATAGCTAGGGAGGTTGAGCATGACCTTAAGTGTCTTTTGGCCATTCGAACTTCTTCTGTTGAGAATTCTCTGTTCAGTTCAGCGCCCCATTTTTTAATTGGGTTAATTGGCATTTTACCGTCTAGTCTCTTGAGTTCCTTATATATTTTAGAGATCAGACCTTTGTCAGTTGCAGGGTTGGTGAAGATCTTTTCCCAGTCAGTAGGCTGCCTTTGTGTCTTAGTGACAATGTCCTTTGCTTTACAGAAGCTGCTCAACTTCAGGAGGTCCCATTTATTCAATGTTGCCCTTAAAGTCTGTGCAGCTGGGGTTATGCATAGGAAACGGTTCCCTGTGCCCATTTGTTGTAGAGTACTTCCCACTTTCTCCTCTATCAAGCTCAATGTGTTCAAATTAATATTGAGGTCTTTAATCCATTTGGACTTGAGTTTTGTGCATGGTGATAGATATGGATCTACTTTCATTCTTCTACAGGTTGACATCCAGTTATGCCAGCACCATTTGTTGAAGATGCCCTCTTTCTTCCATTGTGTACTTTTGGCTCCTTTATCAAAAATCAGGTGTTCATAGGTTTGTGGTTTAAGATCCGGGTCTTCTATACGATTCCATTGGTCAACTTCTCTGTTTTTATGCCAATACCAAGCCGTTTTCAATACTGTAGCTTTGTAATAGAGTTTGAAGTCAGGGATGGTAATGCCTCCAGAAGAACCTTTATTGTATAAGATTTTTTTGGCTATCCTGGGTTTCTTGTTTTTCCATATAAAGTTGATTATTGTCCTCTCAATCTCTGTGAAGAATTTTAATGGGACCTTGATTGGGATTGCATTGAATCTATAGATTGCTTTTGGTAGAATTGCCATTTTTACTATGTTGATCCTCCCAATCCACGAGCAGGGGAGATCCTTCCATTTTCTGGTATCCTCTTCAATTTCTTTCTTCAAAGACTTAAAGTTCTTGTCAAATAAATCCTTCACTTCCTTGGTTAGCGATACTCCCAGATATCTTATGCTATTTGTGGCTATTGTGAAAGGTGATACTTCTCTGATTTCCCTCTCTGCTTCCTTATCCTTTGTGTATAGGAGGGCGACTGATTTTTTGGAGTTGATCTTGTATCCTGCCACGTTACTGAAGGAGTTTATCAGCTGTAGGAGTTCTTTGGTGGAGTTTTTGGGGTCGCTTATGTATACTATCATATCATCTGCAAATAATGAAAGTTTAACTTCTTCCTTTCCAAATTGAATCCCCTTGATTCCCTTATGTTGTCTTATTGCTATTGCTAGAACTTCAAGCACTATATTGAAGAGATAAGGAGAGAGTGGACAGCCTTGTCGTGTTCCTGACTTTAGTGGGATAGCCTTGAGTTTCTCTCCGTTTAATTTGATGTTAGCTGTCGGCTTGCTGTAAATAGCTTTTATTATATTTAGGAATGACCCTTGTATCCCTAATCTCTCCAAGACCTTTATCATAAAAGGGTGCTGAATTTTGTCAAATGCTTTTTCAGCATCTAATGAGATGACCATATGGTTTTTTTTCCTTCAGTTTGTTTATATGATGGATTACATTAATAGATTTTCGTATGTTGAACCAGCCCTGCATCTCTGGGATGAAGCCTACTTGATCGTAATGGATAATTTTTCTAATGTGTTCTTGGATTCAGTTTGCCAGTATTTTATTGAGAATTTTTGCGTCAATGTTCATGAGTGAGATTGGCCTGTAATTCTCTTTCTTGGTTGAGTCTTTGTGTGGTTTAGGTATCAGGGTAACTGTAGCTTCATAGAAGGAATTTGGCAGTGACTCTTGTGTTTCTATATTATGAAATACCTTAAGGAGTATAGGTATTAGGTCTTCTTGGAAGTTCTGGTAGAATTCCGCATTGAAACCATCTGGTCCTGGGCTCTTTTTGGTAGGGAGGTTTCTGATAACAGTTTCTAATTCTTCGCGACTAACAGGACGATTTAGAGCATTTACCTGGTCCTGGTTTAACTTTGGTATATGGTATTTATCTAAAAAACTGTCCATTTCTTTTACATTTTCCAATTTTGTGGCATACAGGCTTTTGTAGTAAGATCTAATGATTTTCTGAATTTCCTCTGTGTCTGTGGTTATGTCCCCCTTTTCATTTCTGATCTTATTAATTTGCGTGTTCTCCCTCTGCCGTTTGATTAGTTTGGCTAAGGGTTTGTCAATCTTGTTGATTTTCTCCAAGAACCAGCTTCTTGTTTCATTGATTCTTTGGATTGTTTTCTGTGTTTCTATTTTGTTGATTTCTGCCCTCAATTTGATTATTTCCAGTCTTCTACTTCTCCTAGGTGAGTCTGCTTCTTTTTTTTTCCAGAGCTTTCAGGTATGCTGTTAAGTCACCAATGAGCGCTTTCTCCGTTTTCTTTAAGTGGGCACCTAGTGCTATGAACTTTCCTCTTAGCACTGCTTTCATTGTGTCCCATAGGTTTGAGTATGTTGTGTCTTTGTTTTCATTAAATTCAAGAAAGACTTTAATTTCTTTCTTTATTTCTTCCTTGACCCAGGTGTGGGTCAGTAGTTGACTGTTCAGTTTCCATGAGTTTGTGGGTTTTCTGGGGGTAGCATTGTTGTTGAATTCTAATTTTAATCCATGGTGATCCGATAAGACACAGGTTGTTACTAATATTTTTTTGTAACTGTGGAAGTTTGCTTTGTTACCAAGTATATGGTCAATTTTCGAAAAGGTTCCATGAGCCGCAGAGAAGAAGGTATATTCTTTCCTATTTGGGTGGAATGTTCTATAGATGTCTGTTAAGTCCATTTGGTTCATTACCTCCATTAAGTCTTTCAATTCTCTGTTAGGTTTCTGTCTGATTGACCTGTCCATTGGTGAGAGAGGAGTGTTGAAGTCTCCAACTATTAGTGTGTGTGGTTTGATGGCTGCCTTGAGTTCTAGAAGTGTTTCTTTTACATAAGTGGGAGCTTTTATATTAGGGGCATAGATATTCAGGATTGAGACTTCATTCTGATGGATTTTTCCTGTTATGAGTATAAAGTGTCCCTTTCCATCTCTTCTGATTGATTTTAGTTTGAAGTCAACTTTGTTGGAAATTAGTATGGCCACACCCGCTTGTTTCTTAGGGCCATTTGCTTGATAAACCTTTTCGCAACCCTTTACTCTGAGTAGATGTCTGTCTTTGTGGTTGAGGTGTGTTTCTTGTAAACAGCAAAATGTTGGATTCTGTTTTCGTATCCAGTCTCTTAGCCTGTGCCTTTTTATAGGTGAATTGAGTCCATTGATATTAAGTGATATTAATGACCAGTGGTTGTTAACTTCAGTCATTTTTAGTAGTAGAGTTTGTGTGTTTCCCTTCTTCTAGTTGTGCTGGTGAAGGGTCGCTAGATGCCTGAGTTATTGTCGGCGTTGTTGGACTCCTTGGTTTGTGATTTTCCTTCTATTACTTTCTGCAAGGCTGGATTTGTGGCTGCGTATTGTTTAAATCTGTTTTTGTCCTGGAATATCTTGTTTTCTCCATCAATGGCGAATGCAAGCTTTGCTGGGTATAATAGTCTAGGCTTGCATCCATGTTCCCTAAGTGTCTGTAGCACATCTATCCAAGCTCTTCTGGCTTTCATGGTTTCCATTGAGAAATCAGGTGTAATTCTGATAGGTTTCCCTTTATATGTTACTTGACCTTTTTCCTTTGCAGCTCTTAATATCTGTTCTTTATTCTGTATGTTTTGTGTTTTGATTATTATATGGCGTGGGGATGCTTTCTTTTGATCCAGTCTATTTGGTGTTCTGTAGGCTTCTTGTACCTTCATAGGAACATCCTTCTTTAGGTTGGGGAAGTTTTCTTCTATAATTTTGTTGAATATGTTTTCTGGGCCTTTGAGTTGTAATTCTTCTCCTTCTTCTACCCCAATTATTCTTAGGTTTGGTCTTTTCATGGTGTCCCAGATTTCCTGAATGTTTTGTGTTAAGAATTTGTTAGATTTGTTTAGTTCTTTAATCTGTGTGTTTATTTCCTCTATAGTATCTTCAGAGTCCGAGATTCTTTCTTCCATCTCTTGTATTTGGTTGGAAATACTTGTCTCTGAAGTTTCTGTTCGTTTACTCAGAGTTTCCATTTCCAGTCGTCCCTCAGATTGTGTTTTCTTCAATACCTCCATTTCATTTATCAGGTCTTGTACTGTTTCCCTTACCTGTTTGATTGCTTTTTCTTGTTTTTCTTGTTTTTCTTGGGTATCTTTGAGAGATTTATTTATTTCGTCTACCTTTTTGTTTGTCATCTCCATTTCTTTATAGCAGTTTTTTACCTCCTGTTTAAGGTCCTCTATTATTTTCATAAAGTACTGTTTAATGTCGGTTTCTTCTATATCTTCTGGGGTAGGGTGTTCAATTCTTGTTGTTTCGGGATGTCTGGCTTGTGGTGATGTCATGTTGCCTTTCATGTTGTTGGAGGAGCTCCTGCATTGGCGCCTGCCCATCTCTTCCTTCAAAAGGAGCACGGAGGTGTTTGGTGTCCCCAAAGAATGATGGATCCTCCTGCAGACTGTCAGGTCCCCTTGCAGGCCAAGCAGCTCTCAGACAAAGGCCTACCTTGCTCCGGGCAGTCAAATGAAGGAGGGGACCTCCCTCCGGCCTGGGTGCACTCAATTCCAGGTCCCCAGAGCCCAAACAGGCAGAGCTGTGGGATTTTGTGGCCCCACAGACGGGAGGATGAGGCAGGGGGAGGGGGGGAGGATTCCGGGTGCAAGCTGGGAAGGGACAGGAAGAGAGAGGCAGTATCCGGGGAGAATAACCCCTGCAGGAAGAGCAGGAAGTGTGCTGGTGGCAGGGGGAGTTGTGGAGAGTCGGTGGTCCCTCTCCGGGCAGCTGCCCCGGTTCGGGCACTCACTCCTCACTCACCCCAAAGAATGATGGATCCTCCTGCAGACTGTCAGGTCCCCTTGCAGGCCAAGCAGCTCTCAGACAAAGGCCTACCTTGCCCCAGGCAGTCAAATGAAGGAGGGGACCTCCCCCCGGCCTGGGTGCACTCAATTCCAGGTCCCCAGAGCCCAAACAGGCTGGGCTGTGGGATTTTGTGGCCCCAAAGACAGGAGGATGGGGGAGGGGGAGCGGGGGGAGGATTCTGGGTGCAAGCTGGGAAGGGACAGGGAGAGAGAGGCAGTATCCGGGGAGAATAACCCCTGAAGGAAGAGCAGGAAGTGTGCTGGTGGCAGGGGGTGTTGTGGAGAGTCGGTGGTCCCTCTCCGGGCAGCTGCCCCGGTTCGGGCACTCACTCCTCACTCACCCCAAAGAATGATGGATCCTCCTGCAGACTGTCAGGTCCCCTTGCAGGCCAAGCAGCTCTCAGACAAAGGCCTACCTTGCTCCGGGCAGTCAAATGAAGGAGGGGACCTCCCCCCGGCCTAGGTGCACTCAATTCCAGGTCCCCAGAGCCCAAACAGGCAGAGCTGTGGGATTTTGTGGCCCCAAAGACGGGAGGATGAGGCAGGGGGAGGGGGGGAGGATCTCTATTAGCCAGTTTTAGTGTTGGGAAACACTTTGTGTTTTTAAAGCTAGTGAAAACCTTCCTGGACCTGGACCTCCAGTGTTTGACCTTTACTATGAAGCTTTTGAAAATGGCCAGTGCCAAGTCCTGTGCAGAATTTAGAGGGTGAGAAACAGCGTATATATGTTCTTAAACCTCCTAGGCCATTCTAGGGTATGCCCCAGGCTGAGGATGGCTGGTGTGGAAAGCTGACCTTCTCTGAGCTGAGCCCAGACTTTTAATGTGTGTTCTGCGGGGTTCACAGGCTCCCCTTTATGCATCAATGGAGAGTAATGGCTGGCATAATTTTTGGATGGCATTTGCTAGTTCAGCCTGATGTGGGTCATAAGCAAGCTTCTTGAGGCCAGGCATCACCAAAACCAGAACTGAAACCTCATCTCTGATTTCCACCTGCAGATGTTGAACTTCTGCACAGACTTCAGCCAGAGCTGCTGCAAGGCACAGGAGTCTGAGCCAAGACAGCATGAAGGCTCTATTCTCTACATATGACTTGACGTTAGGATTGGGCTTGGGATAATCTAGGGAGGAGAAGTTCCCTCATCCAGTGATACTTACATCTAACAGGTATGTTTGGGGTATTGCACATAGTCTTGCTGTGTGTGGCTAGAGCACACACACGTGGTGAAAGGAAAAATACATGAAGCAGATGGAGCAACTCCAGGGATAATCACTTCTAAGCTGGGTAGATCCATGTATTCAGCTTATTGCTGGAAGAGTCAGTGAAGAGCCGGTACACAGAATAGTTCAGTGTTGAGGAGCTGGGAGGCAGGACTAGGGCTGTTGCTGAGTGGTCCTAGGGAGATTTAAGTACACACAAATCCATTCTGGATTAAGTGCAAACAAAAACAAGGGTGATTTTATAACTGGATACTCAGTAATAGTATTGAGGAGCTGAGAGGATGAAGGCCAGGCTAGCTGGGCCAAGTTGCTTTGTTTTGTTTTTATTTTAGTTGGAAAAGGGAGCTAGCCTGGTCTTTGTGTTCGCTTGTACCTGTTCCTATTCTGTGAAGATGGTTCAGTCAGGGAAGACTATAACAAGTTGGCTGCCAACCACACTCTGTGCTTTCTTAAGGGACAGCCTCCTCATTGCCCTTTTAAGGAAGTAGGACTTAAATTTTAAGGACTTTTAAGGAGTGGAATGACATAGTAAAGTTTCCATTTTGAAAGACTCCTTGGGTTTCTGTATGGAGGATAGCCTTGAATATGGCAATGGATAGAGATGATCCAATAGGAGCAGAGGGAAGTTCCTGGCAATGAGGATGGAGAGGAAGGAATGAAAAGGTTGGGATACAAGAGTGATGGGGAGGGCAGGAAGGCGAGAGTGGACAAAGATGGTGGATGGAAAGGAGGGACTCCAAAGGGTAAAGAGGAGGAATAGGGAGGGTAGGAGGGAGAGGGTGGGAAGGAAAGTGTAGGGGGACAGAGTAGGAAGCAGAGCATGAGGGAGAGCATGGGAGGAACAGGTGGCGGGGAGAGGAAGAAACAAACTTATGAAGCAGAGTTTATCTGTCATCTAACTGCGAGAAGCAGTTTGACATTACAGACTTTCTTTTTTCCAAGAAGAAAAAAATCCAGTGTTTAGAGTTTCTGCCTGGACACACAGCACTCTCTCGGGGCATCTGAACCCTGAAGTCCTTTGCTGCTGCTCTGGGAACACCCTTCAGTAGCCTTGTCTAGTTTCAGATGGAAAGAACCGCAATGTTCATGTGGTTAGGATTCAAAGTGGTCACGCTGGAACAGACACCGCTGGCTTTTGGTTTTCTTGAGCAAAGGATGGCCTATTGGCCCAGGACTGTGCATCATAGTGAGCAGGGACAAACATGGAAAGTGGCAGGCAACCCTCCTCAAGCTCAGCTCTCTAAGGTGAGCTCATCCAGTCAGTCTCGAAGGAAGTGGAGGTGTGCAATTCTGATGAAACACAAAACTACAAGAGAGCAAGGAAACACTGGAAAATAGGAGGGAAATGAGAAACTTCCTTTGATGCTACAGTAACTGAACACAAAAGACAGTTGATTGTCCTACTTTTTAAAAACTAAGGTGATAATTATATCCCTCTCTGGACTGTAGTGTCTGTCTGTGTGTTGGGCGGTGCGTGTCTGTGTGTGCAGAGGCCATAGGAGGACATCAGGTGTCCTCTATCACTCTCTGTCTTATTCCCTTGGACAGTGTCTCTCTCCCAACCTGGGGACCTTGAGTTTTTTCAGTTAGGCTCACTGGTCAGCAAACCTCAGCAATTCTGCCTCCGCCTACTCGAATGGCCAGTGGGCCAGCGTTACAGGCACTTACCATCATGCTTGGCTTTTTATATGGATGAAGGATATGAACTTAGCAAGCACTTTTGCCCTTCAAACCAGTGGTCCTCAACCTGTGGGTCATGACCCCTTTGGGGGTCAAATGACCTTCTCACAGGGGCCTATATCAGCCATCCTGTGTATCAGGTATTTACATTATAATTCATAACAGGAGCAAAATTACAGTTATGAAGTAGCAATGAAAATGATTTTATGACTGTGGGTCACCCCATCATGAGGAACTGTATTGAAGGGTCGCAGCACTAGAAAGGTTGGGGACCACTGCTCTAGGCCATCGTTCCCGATTCCTGGACTGTCTTTTATCCTAAGCCGCGAAATGGTGATTCACTGATATGAAGGACAGATGCACAGCAGAAAGTCATGTGATCGAGAGAGAAGGGGGAGATAAACAAAGCAATGGAGTCAGCAGCAGAAACTCCCAGAGGTTTGCAACTCTAATGATACAGTTGACATTGTAATCCTCCGGGGTGGGGAGAAGAGGTGGAAAGGTCTGAAAGTCCCTTCCTTTCCATCTCTTTCTGTGGAGGGGATTGCCTCAAATGGCTTAATTTTAATCTGTGGCAGCACAGTCTCCGTCTCGCCCAGATGCTCTGAGGCGCGCTCGCTCACACTGGCTTGACGCCTTTCAGAAGAGTTCGGACGACTTGTTTATCCAGCACTTCTCCTAGCCTCCTCTGCAGATTACCGAAACCCTCGGAAAAATGAGGATTCTATCAGTTCATGACCTTGTGTTTTAGTGCGGGGAAAGTGGCTTTGCAACCCATAAAATGTGTTAATGTGGGGATCAAACCTTTATCCTACCCCGTATACTCAGCCCAATCGACAGGAAGGATTAGGTCCTAAATAATCTGACATTAGTATTAAAGCAAACATTTACAAACATGTGTGCCCATTACTGGCTGTTCTGTATGGAGCTTTAGTTCTTTATCCCCCAACCTTTTACTAGAAGGCGTCACTATATATGACTCTGGGTAGGGAAAGCTAATTAAGACTTAGGTCACTTTTGCATTTAGTAGCGGAGGGAAAGCGTGATGACCATTTGAGAAATGAGAAGCAAACAGTGTTGCACAAGAGGGGCCCCGAGGCTGGCTTTGCTTCGCACTCTTTGCTTGTGACACGCTGCAGTGCTGAAGGGCACCTGTCATGAGCACACCGTGCGTTTGTGTACCGTGTTCATGACCAAGCAATGCTGTAGTTCAGTTCCAGGATCCCAGCCAGCTGAAGGTGGCACAGCAAGCGGGTGTAGCTGTCCTTCTGTGCTAGCTGCTTCTCTCACCGCTATAATCAGATACTGACAGAAGCAACTCAGGGTTGGTTTGCTCTGCACTTTGAAAGGCACAGTCTAACGTGGTGGGGACGCTGTGGTGGCTTTAGGATGAGGCAGCTGCTCACATTCCATCTGCAGTCAGGAGGCAGAGAGCTATGAACGCAGGTTACTCCATTTTAATTGGCTGATGACTCCAACCCTTGAGACAGTACCTCTCACATGTGGATGGGTCTTCCCAGCTAAATGAAACCTCATAGATACACCCAGAGGTGTGTTTTCATTGTGACTCAAGACTACAGATTGAATGGACAATCAGATTAATTATCACCCCTTGCTATGCCCCTGAGACCTTGTTCCAGGGCCCCCTTACCTGACCATCTCATCCCCAAAGACACACACAGCAAAATCCTTGGATGCACAAATTTCTTCTATAAAATGGCAAAGTATTTTTATACAACAGACATGCATCACCCCATAGACCTTAAACAGACCATCCCTATTTCCTTATGCATAGCTGCCGTGTAAGTTATTATTCTGTGTCTCCAGAAAATTTAGACAAGAAAAGAACTCTGTGTGATTAGTACAGATGGCGGTTTGCTTTTTTAAAAATATCTTCAATTCATAGTTGTTGATTGTCCAAATATGTGGGACTTGTGAATGCAGAAGTCAGACTCTAGATGACTTCCTTCATTTTAATTACTTTTGAAAACAAAAATTTACTTATTAAAATGTATCTCTCATTTTTATTCAGTTGGATACGGTCTCCCTAAGTATCTGTTATTAACTTATCTCTTAGCCTTTACGCTAACATCCGTTTTCATTCTAACAAAGCACAGACCCTGCGTGGACACACAGCCCCTGCTCCTGCCCTCATGAAGCTTGTAGTATGTAAGACTCCTCACAGATTAAATGGTGGTAGGTTAAGAACACCGCACTAAGTCGCCGTTTAATCAGGGTGGCAAACGAATGGAATCACTTCCTTGAGTTCTTTTGGCAGTCAGGAAGTCAGCCCGAGATGGATGTAGTGTGTTCAAGTTTTAATAGAACACAGGAAGTCGGTCCATGATGAGTAAGGCCAGAGGAGAGCTGGAGAAGAAAAAACTGTTGGAATGGAGACACTTGGCTGTAACCATTTGTTGGATTTCCACGTATACCTCGACTGTGGCTGGTTAGAAACTAGGAAGCTAACATCTGAATTTGAAGCAGGAAACTGCTCCCAACCGATGTCCTCAGCTAGTGCACACTGTCCCAAAAATAGGTGACTAGGGACCTGGCAAGCACAGAGCACTCATCAGCTTCAACAAGAAAGGGTAAAGTGATTTCACGTTCTTCCAAGAAGTAAAATATCACTTAGCATGTTAGCCCCGCCTCCCCGATTCCTAGCTAAAGCATGGGCCCAGTTATCGGTTGGATACCTTTGAACACCCGTCCTGCTAACAGTAATCGTGCTAACATGGTGGCAGCAATGACTGAGATGTTGCTCCCAGGGCAGTGGAGGTTAGGGGAGGAGTGGTCTTACCCCAGCTTATCTTTCCCTTATTTCTCAGCATCTCTTATGAGCACATGCTTCCAAAGGGTTGGACTCAGGTTGGATGCATAGGCTGCGGCCACAAAACTGGTCACAAGTGTCTTGTTCCTGCCTCTTTCTTGTCTATCCCTGTGTTTCCTGTCTGCCATGAAGTGGAGAAGCCTCTGCCACAAGCTCCTGCCACTGTTCTGCCAAACCCTGAAGTGTAAAGCGACAGCTGCAAATCTTAATGTTCTCAGCAGAAGCAATGGGAGTTTAAACGCCACGGCAGGAAGATGGCTGACGTCTTCTCCGTGCAAGCACAGAAGCTCTGAGCTCAGATGGCTTGCTGACAGTTCCTGAAGCAACAGCAGATCCCAGTGCTAACAGGATAGTCTTGTGAGTTCTAGCATTGTGCATGGTGAGAAGGAAAAATGCACACCACCTTTTACCTGGTCACTGTCACTTTGCCGGTGCCCAGTGTGACTTTGGCTGGGTTTCTCTCATTTAGGACACTTGTGCCTTTCTTGAAGAGACTTCTTTTAGATCTACGTCACAGGTAATGTCTTCTTAGACCGTTTTTGTGTTTTGTTTGTTTTGCAAGACAGGATAAGTGTAGTTCTGGATATCTGGCTGTCCTGTAACTTGTTCTGTAGACCAGGCTAGCCTCAAACTCAAAGATCCTTCTGCCTCTGCCTCCCAATTATTGGGATTAAAGGCATTTGACACCATACCTGATTTCAAGCAGTTTCTTGTATGGCCCTTTATTGCCCTTATACTCCGTAGTTCTGAATTAGCCCTTATTTAAATGCCAAGGTAAATATATTTCTCCTCTACAAAACGGCAGTAATTATTTATCATCAGTGGTGAACGATGACGCCTGCAACAGACCACTGTCCCATAAAGGCCTTGCTCCCTTGGGGTGGCAAACGCCTCAGTGTTCCATCTCGGGGCCAAATTTTATTCCTTGAAGAGCCACCTGTCTCTAGCAATCTCTGATGATTCTGTGCAGCTGGCCCCTCAAGTCCTCCTGGGAAGGAAATGGAGACAGAGTCAGGGGGGCATGGTCTGGAAGCCGCATGTTCAAAATAAGGAACAGAATGGTTCTAGTATAAAGTGGAGACTTATGCCTGGGTCGTTGGAAACAAAGGGAAAGAGGAGGCTCAGTATGGAGCCCCCCAAGAGCACTGCCTGGGATCTCAGTGCCTTTGTCCAGATCTCTGTGCAGCTTCTCCTCCATGGTCTGCAGACAACATGAGTAGCAACAGGCAGTCTGATGAGGACCCCAACCTAGCAAAGGTAGCGCCTGACCAGGGTGACCACACACTGCAGGGGCCACCTACTGACCCCAGACCTACCTGGTGAGGCCCACTAAGTTAATGTACCTCACATGTTCTAGTTTATCTACTAGGCACTGTCACTTTGATTTAATAGATTCATTACGACAGAACAAGGAGAGCCACTAACTAGATTTTCTCAAGAATACACAAGAAAGCCAGCTGTGCTGGGTGAGAAACGGGAATGAGCCCAATCCTAAGAACCCAGCATTGGATGGGCTGAGATGGAAGGATTGTAAGCTCCAGGCTAGCCTACGTTCCAGTGCATGGTGCTACATCTCCTGAGAACAGAGCGGAAATATGAAGCCCATATGAGACCCATTATATAAGACCAAATACATTGGGCTGAGTTCTTTGGGACTCAACATCTATGAGGTTTTCTATAGTCTTTTTTTTCCCCCATTGTGACTACTTTATTCAAGAAAGTTCATTTAATTTCACAGATTGGTGAAACCCTAAAACAATGTAGAGGAGAAAAATAAGATAATCATACTTGACTACAGAGAATGTGTGTGAATAAACATAAATCATAAATCAAGCAGGAGTCCCTCTCAAACACCAGGAAGTCTGTGACTGTGGTCTAGAGAGTGGCCAGCACCAGCTGCTGAAGATTGTTGTCCCCTGCAGGGTGAGAGGAGAGAAGACAAGCCTTGGGGACGCTGAGGGCATGCCTCTTACCATCCTCCAATACCCATTCTGCCCCTGTCTAATTAGCCACAAATGGAAAGAAATTACTGTGATTGCTCACTTCTTAGTTACAGTTAGACTGGTCTCCTGCAACCTGAGCTGCAGGCATGGGGCTTTATAAATGATGCTCTTCAATGGCCTTGCTCATTCAGTAGTTAGGCAAGGGTATGCCCTGGAGAATGGGGGGGGGGGGCTTCTTGAGAGTTCCCCAGGCCATGCTAGTGCACAACTCATGGGCTTAAAGCAAGCACAGCTGAGAGTGAACACCCATAACTCTGAGTAGCTACTGTATCTCACTAGGTTGCTTCCTTCCTTTTGTGGTACCAGGGCTCGAATCTAGCAACTTACCCATGCCAGGAAGTGCTCTGCCACTGGGACTATATCCAGCCTTTTTAATTTCAAGACAGAGTGTGGCTAATTGGCCCAGCCTTGCCCTGAACTCGCCCCATATCCCAAGCAGGACCGTACCTTGAGATTCTCTCTCTCTCTCTCTCTCTCTCTCTCTCTCTCTCTCTCTCTCTCTTTTGGTATTTTTCAAGACAGGGTTTCTCTGTAGCTTTGGTGCCTGTCCTGGAACTAGGTCTTGTAGACCAGGCTGGCCTCGAACTCAGAGATCCGCCTGCCTCTGCCTCCCGAGTGCTGGGATTAAAGGCGTGTGCCACCACTGCCCGGCTCCTTGAGATTCTCTTACGTCAGCCCCTGATTGGCTAGACCACAAGCTTACATCACCAGTCTCTAACCTTACATCGTCTAACCTTACGTTGTCTCTAACCCTTTAGATCCACTCCCAGGTAGGACTGTTTGGTTTTAAGGCGGAATTAAGGTCGCAGAGAGTCCTCCCACTGCAAATCCAGTCTTTCCGGCCACACCTGCTGCCTCTCCCGGGAGATGGCAATGGCAGCACAAAGGGATATAGAAGCAGGAGGAGACCACGGATTGTAGTCTTAAAATGAAACTGACCGGAAAGACATGAGCGAGGTTCTAGGACACGTTTTTCTGCCCAAGTTGAATCACTACCCTGGAAGCTAAGTGTCCCTCCTGGTGCTTACACAACCAGCACCTCTTCAAATACTTTACTGCCAGCGCTGTTACCGTCGTGCTATGCCAGGAGCTTAGGGACGCACCAAGGGAACAACGCTTGTCGCCCAGAAAAAAAATCTCATACTGAATTAAGTAACAGGTGTAGCTGCGACAGGACAAACTGATGGAAAGGCGATGGATTGCACCAGTCCCTGCTTAGGCTGCACCCACACCGCGCAGGAGCTTGTTAGAAATGCAGAGTCCCAGACCCCACCTACTGAAACTGGAATCTACATCTTAAAGGAACCCCCTGGGATGAGTTTGTACCCTCGACTGAGACGCCACAGCCAGCAGTAGCAGCGAACCTCAAGTCCCCTTTGCAGCTTTAGGAGCGTCTGTCTTCTCCTTTCTTTCCCACAAGCATTCCTGCCATACACACCCCTCTGCTTTGCACAGAGCATAGTTGTAGCCTTCTCCGCACTTCTTAAACCACAGGAGACCGAGAGACGCGGAGAGCTGGACTCCTGCTCATCCCCGAGTCGTTTGAAAGGCTTCTTTCTATGGCCCCAGGTGCCCTGGCACAGCTGCTGGTATTTAGTTACGTTCTGCACCAGCAGCTCTAGCATTTGGGAAGGGAAATTCATTTTTTTCTCTCTCTGGATTATGAAAGCCCGGGGCAAAGGAAGTGAAGAAAGCAGCAGTCAGAGGAAATCTGTACTGGAAGCATCAGGTGTAGCAAGGAGGTCAGAACTGTTCTTGTTTTGGGCTATGGCATTTTATTTCAGCCTTGGCAAACTTTCCCGCTAATGGGAATGGCCGAATTGCTTTCATAAAGACAAGAACAAAGGTTTACAGTTCTAGAGGGCTCAACATCTGACTTGCAAGTCCTTATATTGGGTTACATTCTGAGCAGAGGTTTTCTCTCCATTCAGAATAATTACTTCCAGGAACAGTCAATGAAGTCCTCTTGACCATGCTCTTCAAACAGTCCCATTTGCCTTTATACCAGTGTGTGCTCTTTATTCTATTAATAAAGCCAATTGCTGTCTCGGGGTCTAGATCTCCTTTGTAATAAACCTGTGTGGTTCATTGTTTTAGCATTAACAACAAAGACCCTCCTTTGCCACTGAGCACTGCCCAAAAGGAAAGTCTGCTCAAAAAGAGGAAGGGATTTGCAGACAGAGTTTAAAGTACGCGGGTGACCTTGAAGCAAATCGTGCTTATTCCTGCAAAGTTGCACAATTATGCTACATAATGTTTGCATTGGGAGAAATTAATTATGATCCCAAGTCATAGGTTAGAAATGTAATTAAACTGTTTGGTGTCACAGGACAAAATTAAAAAGGCCTGTGACAGCTTCCCGACTCTCCCACCCCCAGAAAGGATCTTAAGAACATTTAAAACATAAACCTTTGTTCCCTCAAGCCATGGCGCTCGGGTCAGGTGGGCCCCGTGGTGTGGCTGAAATATCTCAAAGAGTAACTCACAAATGTGTCATTTGACCTGCTGTTCTTCCAAAGAGGTACAAAAAATGTGTTTCTTGCTGAGATAACTTGAAATCAAGTAAACATAACCTCTTTAATTGGTTCTAAATAATTCTATATTTCAAGTCCAAACACAATAGTACACAAAGTAGCTGGCTTAAGCGAGCTTATTTTCTTTTCTTAGATGTGTAGTGGAGGTGGCAGTGAATTTTCTTCTTCCAGTTTATGTGAGTTTGATTTTAAGAATAGAATTTACATTTAAAACTAAGGGGATGTGTCCCCTCAGCTTGGAGAGACACACACAAGAGGACAACGTTGTTGCCTGGTTAAATGTTTGAAAGTGATTTTCTAGAGGCGCTATCACTAAGCAAAAACAAACATTCTTATTTATAATTAACTATCACTCCACAGGCCAGAGGAGACTTCAGCAAAGCTGGCAACAAATTGAACAATATCTCCTTATGTAAAATTGGTTCTGGTCCATTGTTTTTATTTATCTAAAATAATGGTACTCACTCAAGTCTGTAATAGCAGTCATGGCTGAAGGGAGTTTGCTTACCTCTGTCTGCTCCCTCTCCACCCTTTGAAGCATTTCCAAGGAGGAGTCTGAATGTGGCTTGGATTGAAGAAGAAAAGCAAAAGGGAAGCTTTTCTGAAACCTCACTGTGCGGGATGCCATTTTAGATTGTCGAAAGATATTTAATAATTCTTATTCGTTTGCTCTTGGTACTGAACAAAGGGTAGGAGAGAATTTGTCTCCTTCTTTAAGGACTGTGGGGCTTGGGGATTCCTTATTCTTAGATGGGAGTCGTCTCAAAATAGACTATTAGTTTCCTCTTCTCTTTTTTGAAATAAGCCCACCCGACCTTTGCCCATCGGGAGTTTATCCTTCCTGGGACTCCTCAGCTGTGGAGGAGCCGTGCAGCTTGTGGGGGGGGGGGGCACTGCTATTCCTGGGGCTCCCCAGTAGAGGAGGAGTGGGGCAGTTTGGGGGGCACTGCTATTCCTGGCCACCACTAGAGTACGCTCTAGTGCTGCAGGAGTATAGGGCCTCTCACAGCAGGGCAAGGTAAGTGGGTGAAACACATGGAAAAGAGTCTCCGCCTAATTACAGACGTGTCTTTGGATGATCTTGTTAGACTGGATTATGCATATCGATTGATCACAGCAGAACCGAAAGGCTTTTGCCTCAGCAGTCACATGTGACGGTATTATCAGAAACTTCATTTTTGGTCATTGGCTTAGCTTCACTTAGCTCCAGCAGGGCAGAAGGAGGTATTATTTTCCCTCCATCAACAGACTGTATTTTCAGGTACCGAGTCTTCTACCTGGATAATGTTTTAAAGCTCCACCACAACAATCCCAGCATGTGGGTGTAGAGTTCCTTGGACAGAGCTGGCTGCTTTGGAGAGAAAGCGAGGGCCGTGCAAGCAAGGCAGCAGCTACCACTTTTTGTTGACGTCATCCTTTTCCTTTTTTCATCTCAACCACACATTCCCTCTCAGTCTTTTGGTTCATCTCAATCACCACCTACGGGGCTGAGATTTCCCAAGGCCAGATCAGAAGGCAAAGGATTGGCTTGAGTGTCCCCTGTTCCTGGGAGAAGATCCCCGCTCTGACTTTAATAGCATGTTCCTGGTGTGCTCGGTGCCCATGCGGGGATAGCTCCATGCTTGTCTCTGTGATTCCAGCAGTGTCTTCCCCTGCTCTCTTCTTGTACATCAGTGTCAGCCTTCATCCTTCTCCATACAGGTCCCGAGGTTTCTCCAGTCCCATAGCCCTCCAGTTCCCCTGAAACCTCCAGGGATGTGGAGCCCTTTTAACCCCAGACTTTAGACAGATCTACAGCCCCACACAACTTTCTCCTCCAGAGTGTTGATGTAGGTGTGTCTTCTATCTATCTGATGATTTCATTGGTTAATTAATAAAGAAACTGCTTAGCCTGATAGGTCAGAACATAAGTGGGTGGAGTAGACAGAACAGGATGCTGGGAGTGAGGCAGGCGCTTCAAGCAGGTGCCATGCCTCTGCTCTCTGGGACAGACGCCATGGAGCCAGCCACCAGGTCATACAGGCTGAATCTTTCCCAGTAAGCCACCACCTTGTGGTGCTACACACATTACTAAATATGAGTTAAAGCAAGATGTGAGAATTAGCTAATAAGACCCTGAAACTAATGGGCCAGGCAGTGTTTAAATGAATACAGTTTGTGTGTTGTTATTTCAGGTTTTAAGCTAGCCATGCGGGAGCCAGGCAGGATGAAAAGCAGGCCTGCCCGCAGCTCCTTCTACAGAGTGTCAGTCATGCATGATCTTCTGGTATATTCTGAAACACGGTGCTTGCATCTGGGATCATTTGTCTCTGTGGGTGTCCAAGTCTTTCCACTCGGGGTTGAGTGACCACTGCCTCCAAGGCTCGCATTCTCTTTCTCACCAGAAGGCTGCCCGAGTTCCACTTTCATAAAAGCATGTCGTCGCTGGTTCTGCCTGGACAGTGGGACTCTAGTTAAGTAGGCAGATCTATTAGTTATTGTGAAACAGATTGGCTTTGGAGAGCTCACAGAAGAGACCCAGCTGGAGTGGCCAAGTGTGCTGGGCTTCCTTTGCCATTGGTGGGTCTGGATCCCCAACAGTGTCTACCATGTGTGTTGTACTTGATACTCCCCTATTCCTAGCAACCTTGAATTTGATTAGAAGATGCTGAGGCAGTTGTGGGGCACACTGTAATCCCAGCGCCTGGGAGGCAGAGGCAGGGGGACTTTGAGCCCGAAGCCAGCCTGGCCTACACCGTGATCACAGACAGGACACGCTGGTCAGCTGTGGGTGGGAGTGGTCAATGCTCTGCCGTTGAAGGTTTCCCTTTCATAATGGAGACATAGAGAACTAACCGAGGAAATCTGAGCCCCCTCAAACAATCTCTACTAGCCGTCTCAAAGGAACACCAAGTACAAACAGAATGGTAATCAAAGTTAAGTAGGTAGGGCTTCAAGTCCAATCATAAAGTGAGTGGAGACACAAGGGTGGCTCGGCGTATGCTAATCGGGGAGGATAGCATGGTGTACAAAAGACGAAGGCAGAGATTATACGACCATTCCATCAGTGCAGGAAGGGCCTTCCAGAAAGTTCAACACATTCTGATAACAAAGACCCTGGAAAGAAGAAAGTGAAGACTAAAAGGAACATCCCTCAACATAATAAGACTATATGCAAAGAATCTGGGGTCAGCACCTGTCAGTATATAAGGCCATACACGACAAGCCTCAAGTCAACATTCCACTAACTGGAGAAAAGAGAGATTCTCCCCTGCAGTCTGGCAGGAGAGAAGCGTCTTACTCTTACCACATTGTTTAATCCAGTGCTTGAAGTCTTAGAGATAGCAATAAAACAAGAGAAAGATTTAAAAGGGTATAAATAGAAAGAAGTCAGATTATCCCTCTCTTCAGATCCTAGTCCTACAAGAACACTCTTCCCAGAGCACTTTCAGCAACGTTGGAAGATGCAAAGCCAGTGCACAAAATCAATAGCTTTCCCATGTACCAATAATTAACTCGCTGTGGGAGAATCCATGGGAGAAAAGTAACTTCTACCCCCAAAATACCTAGGCATAAATCTCGCCAAGGAGGTAAAAACTTGTACAATAAAAACTTTGAAATCCTGAAGAAATAAAACTCCAGAAAACACTAGAAGATGAAAAGACCTCTCATTCTCACAGGCAAAATTAATATTGAGAAAATGGCTGAATCACAGACAATCATCTATATATTCAATGAGGTGACATTCTCTAGAACTCATAAAATATCCTAAAATCCACATGGAAGCACAAAAGACCCTGAACACAAAGCAACTTCAACAGGAAGAACAAAGCTGGAGCTATCATGATACCTGATCTCAAATTATATTACTGAGCCATGGCGACAAAACATCATGGTGATAGCAGACAGCAGACACATAGATCTATGGAGTGGAGCAGAGGACCGGGGAACAAACCCGGCAGACACGTAGATCAACGGAGTGGAGCAGAGGACCAAGGAACAAACCTGGCAGACATGTAGATCAACAGAGTGAAACAGAGGACCAAGGAACAAACCTGGCAGCCTCAGCCAATTCATTTGTGATAGGGCAGTCAAACGCATTGGAGGGAAGGCAGCCCATTTAACAGTTAGTGCTGGGGAAGTTGGGTTTCCGCACGTAGAAGGATGGAATGTAGTTCATAGCTCTCATCCTTCACAAAAGCCCACTCAAAGTAGATCAAAGACGTTGATGTAAGCCCTAAAGAGTGGGAGCTTCTAGAGGAAAATACAGGTAAAAACCCTCCAACACATGGCACAAAGACTTTCTGAAAAGACTCCAAAAACACAGGGAATCACTCCAAGAGCGGACATAAGATTACAAGACATAAAAAGATTTCCTGCATGGCAAAGGAAACCATTGCCAGAATGCAGAGGTGGCCTGAAGAATAGGAAAGAATGCAGGGATTCATATATCAGATATATAAAGAACTGTGAAATTTAAGCACCAGGAAACGAAATCATTCAGTCAACAAACGGGTTAAGGAACCGAATAGACAGTTCTCAAAGGAAGTTCTGGCAGCTGAGAGATATGAGTTTACCGTCCACAGCAGCAGGCAACGTGAATTGAATGCTTTGCAGTCCTATCACACTCCAGTCACGGGGCTGTCATTGAGAAAGTGAGGGGCAACAAATGCTGGCAAGTGTGTGGAGAAAGGGGGGCCCCTATCACTGCTGGCGAGAAGGGAAACTTGGTCAGCCACTGTGGAAATCAGTGTGGAGCTTCCTCAGAAACGAGTAGATGAACAGATTATATGATTACCATATAACCAGCTATACCTCTCCTGGGTGTGCATCCAAAAGACTGGAGTCAGTGTACCACAGAAATACTGACTTAAAGATATGTGGTACCTGCTACAGAGAAACCCTGTCTTGAAAAATAAAACAATAAACAAAACAAAAAACCAAAAATACTCCTCTCTGCTCATGATTTCCATTCTAAATTCATGGCCCAGACACCCACACACTCCCCCACATCCCCCCCCACACCCCACATGGATACACACCACACACACATGCACACATACATACACACATGCACACATGCGAGCGCACACACATATGTACACACATGCACACACACAACACGCAAGACACACACAGAGAAATATGTAAATCCATGTATACATGAATAGTGCAATAATAAACACGGATGTGCCAGCATATCCATAGAGCACACATATACAAGTATAAACAGTACATGATCTTAAGTGATGAGTCGCCTCTCCAGCCACTTCCCTCCCTTTAGCTCCAGTCCAGATGTATGAGGATGGCACTGCCCTCTCATCATGTTTCGGATAAGCAATAGGAAGACTGGAGAATTTAACAACTTGTTCACGAGCTGAGGGGATAGCATAGTGTGTTAGAGAGCTTGCCAAGTGTGAGGCCCTGGAACCTGATACCTCCCTGATACCTTCAGCCTGAAAAGATGAAAAGGAAAAGAAGCTTGTTCAAGATCACAAAAATAATGAGCAGAAAAAGAATTTGAGCATGGGTCACTCTATGAACCACTGTGAAAATGCTGAGTGAGCAGGGCAGCGGTAGCTCACGCCTTTACTCCTGGAACTTGGGGAGGCAGAGGCAAGGGGTTCTCTGTGATTTTCAAGGCCAGCCTGGTCTACAGAGCTAGTTCCAGGACAGGCTCCAAAACTACAAAGAAACCCTGTCTCAATAATAATAATAATAATAAAAAGCTGGGTGTTTTCTAAGCTCTATGATCACCTTTCAGACTTGTGCACCCACGTGACTCTGGCTTCTTTTGTTGATTGTTTTCTCTCTAGGTTTTAGCTGTGTTAGGTGTCGTCCTTAGGGTGTGTGGCTCAGGTTCAGTTTTCCCTGACAACAGCAAGGTCAGACGTGCTTTCTACACCCTTTCACTGCTGAGAACTTTCCGTCCTGGATCCATAGCATCCAACACTCATTTTCCGTATGCTAGATCATTTTGTCATCTTCCTACAGACTGAAAATGTCTCTCAACAGGACCTGGAGAAAAAGATTCTGAAAATGCCACGTTTGAAAAATCTAATGAATTATTCAAGAATAAATTCACAGATGTTTTGCAAGAGCAGTGCCTTACCATGTGTCTCGAGACTCTTCTGTTTGGGCCAGAGGAAGCACCGAATGTAGGTGGTAGCATCCAATAGGCTGGGATCTAGATGGACATCAAGGAGGAAGAAGCCAGCCAGCTTGCAAGGTTGGTTCTTCGTAAGGGGGCGCAGCTATTGCTGCTGCCATGAACTGTGGACAGGGGACCCCAGCTGCTTCAGCCCCTCAATCTAGACCCACAGCCAAGGCTCTTCAGGAAGGAAGCTTTGGACTGGGGCTGCATCATTGTTCTCTGTTATTTACAGTTTCTCCGGCTGAGCAGACAGCCACACGCGCAAGGGCCAGGTAGGTAGATTGCTCTGTGGGTGACGGTACTAGCTTATGCATGTCTGACAATCCAAGTTCAACCCCTGGAACCTGTGTAAAAAGCCAGATGTGGTGGGGTACCTGCAATCCCAGCACTCCTATGGCAAGGGGGGGACAGAGACAGCAGCAGCAGCAAGCTTTCGGGCCAGCTAGCATAGTGTGCAGAATATCAGCAGATAAAAGAGAGCTGCTGTTTGGCAAGGGAAGAAGGCGAGAAGCAAGTCTTAAAAGTTGTTTTGACCTCCACATGAGCACCAGGGCACACACAGCCACATACACATGTAAACTAAGGAAAAGAACTTAAATTTTTCTTATAATCCCTTTTATAATCCTCTTATGTAATTATCCATGCATACATGTAAGTGTGTGTGCGTGCCCCTGTGCCTGCACCCACTCGTGCACACACACCCCACTGGTTCTGTTTTTAAAAAGAACTTTGGTCAATACAGTAGGTAGGCATTCCAGGATCTTTATTCTTGTCTATTTTTCTCAAAATGTATCCTTCATCAATAGAAGGATATATAAAAGCATTTATAAATGGTTTAAAGAATAGTTTCAGGGCTTATGAGATGGTTTTGCAGGTGGAAGGGCTTGCTGCCAAGCCTGCTGATCTGAGTTTGGTCCCTAGAACCCACGTGTTGAAGGTGAGAACCAGCACTGTCCAGTTGTCCTGTGACTTCCACACATGTGCAGTGGTGTCTGCATTGCCCCCATAAACACACACAAATAAATGCATGCATGTAAAAAAATTTTTTTAAAGAATGGTTTTAAAGGATATACCCATATAGCTGGAGCCTAAGTCAAGAGCACAGGCACTGGCAGTGCCCTAAGACCCACATGTCCCCTCCCCATTCCCAGCTCCACTAGCCCATCTGAAGCAACTGTGGCTGTCTCACTATGGATGGTCATTATCTTCTGTGTTCTTTACAGTTCTAAACACCACGGAAGGGGCCGGAGAGATAAATGACTCAGCATTTAGATGTGAGTTTGGTTCCCAGCACCGGTTTGGGGTTGCTCACAACTGTAGCATGAACTCCAGGGGTCCACACCTCGAGCTCTGTGTGCCCTGCGCCCACGACATGTACATAGTCACACAACACATACACACAATTAAAATGAACGAAAATACACTCTTTAAACAATACAGATATATGTCTAAATTAGTATCTTAGTGTTTGAAAAGCTAGAATCATTCTATGGTTCTTATAACTTTTTCCCTCTGCTCAATATTTTATTTCTTATAGTTATCTATAATACTCCACTAGTTTTGGTTTGTGGGCTTTCTTGTTGAATATCATTGCACTGTATATTCTATACAAGAATGTATCTATTCTATGTCCATAGCAGTTTGGGGTTGTTCCTGCTTGGCATCTATGAGCAGCAATGCTATATATATTTGTATGTCTCCTGACTTCTCCAGCAGGAGCCCCACCTGTCAGGTCCAGACTGGAGGCTTTGTACATCTTCATCACTGTCAGAAAAGGGTTTGTTTTCTAAAGTGCTCACACCAATTACGTCCCTGGTGTCTATTGTTCCCTACACTTAGCCACATTATCTGTGTGCAGGCTTTGATTCCTGCGAGCCTGCCAGGCACACAGTATGCCACTATCGCTTTTAATTTGCGTTTCTCTGATCACCATTTTGTATGCTCACTGACAATTCCAGATAAAATTGCATCGCTGTCTTTACAGATTTTCGATAAGCATAGCTAAGTTGCTCTCCCAGATGTTATACCAATTTCCTTTATTACTTCACTTTTCAGACACTGAATACCTCCGAGAATTAGAAAGGTGGAAGCTGGGCTTTGTTTTTCAAATTCTTTGTTTGAATTTCAAGTATTTTTTAAAAGGCATTTGGCAGGGATGCTTGTCTCTTTTGCGTTATTTTATGTAGAGGGCTTATGCAAGAATATTCCAGATATCTAATTTTCAATCTTTAGTTTTTTAATACAAAGACGTATTTTACTTTGTATCAGTTGGGGTTGGGAATGATTGTTGTTTGGAGTTTTTGTTGAATTTCAGTGTACTGAAAGGCTGCTCTTTTAAAATAATGTGTGTGTGTGTGTGTGTGTGTGTGTGTGTGTGCGTGTGATAGAGAGAGATTGTATGTGCATGCATTCCATGCATGGCAAACATGGAGGTCAGAGGACAGCATTTGTAAGTCAGTCCTCTCCCTCTGTCTTTTTTTAAAATCCAGGGAAGGTCTCTGTTGCTTCTTGCTGCTGTGCTGTGCTCCAGCGCAGGCAATTCCTGCTTCTGCCTCTATCTCTGTGCAGAAGTGCTTAGGTGACAGGTTCAGTTCACTGCACCACTGCATCCCGCTTTTGCAGTGGATTCAGGGATTTGAACTTATGCTGTTGGGCTTGTGTGAAGAACATCCTTACTGGCTAAGGCATCTCTCTAGCCCCTGTCAAGAGACTTCTTGATGCTTGGAGAGAATGAAACAAAGGGAAGCGAATTCCACTTCCAGACAGAAGACATTTTCTCTGTTGAGCACAAGTCACTGTCACGGACAAAACACGACTTGGACAGGAGCAGGGAAGATGCAGAGCGGACAGCTTTGTGCTTGGAAGAATGACACAGTAGTGAGTTCCTGTGGAGTTTATTGGAGGTTGTTTTTTGCCTTATTGTTCCAGAAGGATTGCTAGAGGGGTTGGCAACCCACAGGTGCCAGCGGGTACAGATAGAAGCAAGTAAACAAGTATGAACCAACCAAAGGCTTCTCTGTTGAATCAATGGATCAAGAAAGTGAAGGGAAAAACACATTTAGAAACCCTCTTTGCTAAACCTAAAATCACAGCAGAAAGTGTGACAGGGACTGAGTGGGGAGTCAACTTAGACCTTTGCCATCTACAAGGATGCCAATATAACCAGATGAGTGGTACCAAAGAATGCTGGGGAAGGAGCCGGTTTCATTCTCCTTGGGTAATAAATGAGGCCCTTATTTTCCATGGCATCTTTGGAAACCAATTCCTGGACTTCTGTCCCCACATAGCAGTAATAGAGTGTCCCCTCCCACCCAAAGGATAGAGTCAGAGAGGCCAGAGGGTCAAGATTTATTACCATTCCACAAAAGAGCCCCCCTCCACCTCACCCACAATGTGTTGCCAGTGGATGCCACAAGAAAACAGGAGAGGGCTATTTCTACCACTCCCAGCTAGAGAGGGGGCAGCAGAGGCCTAGGGGACTGTGGATGTCCAGCAGGAATGAACAGCCGAAGCCCCTTTGGGTTTTAATGACTGAGTCAGCTCATATGACCTGTGTGACTTTCAAGACACTCGGGGTCACATTCGGGACACAAAAGAAGTTTAGTACCGTATAGAAGTTGAACACCCCTATATCCAAATTCTGAAATGCTCAAAATCCAGAAAACATTGTGTGCCAACAAGATGTTCAAAAATGTTTGGGTTTTCAGACAAAGGACTGAGATCCAAAATATACAAAGAACTCAAGAAACTTGACATCAAAAGAACAAATAATCCAATTTAAAAAAAAATGGGGTACAGACCTAAACAGAGAACTCTCAACAGACAAATCTCAAATGACTGAAAGACACTTAAGGAAATGCTCAACATCCTTATCCATCAGAAATGCAAATCAAAACAACTCTGAGATTCCATCTTAGATCTGTAAGAATGGCCATGATAAAAAACACTGATAACAACTTATGCTGGAGAGGATGTGGGGTAAGGGGGACGCTGCATTGCTGGTGGGAGTGCAAACTTGTACAGCTGTTTTGGAAATCAGTATGTTAATTTCTCAGAAAATTAGGAAACAATCTACCTCAAGACCCAGCAATATCACTTTTGGGTATACACCCAAAGGTTACTCAATCATACAACTATGTTCAAAACGGTATTTTTTTTCATAGCCAGACTTGGAAACAACGTAGATGCCCCTTAATTGAAGAATGGATAAAGAAAATGTGGTACATTTACACAATGGAGTACTACACATCTTGAAATTTGAGGGCAAACAGACAGATCTAGAAAAAATCATATTGAATGAGGTAACCCAGACCCAGAAAAAAATATAATATCTACTCACTCATAAGTGGCTTTTAGTCATAAAGCAAAGAAAAACCAGCCTACAATTTACAACCCCAGAGAACCTGGACAGCAAAGAGGGCCCTAAGAGAGACATCCGTGGATCTACATAGGAAGGTGAAAAAGACAAGATCCCCCGAGTAGATTGAGAGCATGGGGGTCATGGGAGAGAGCAGAAGGGGTGAGGGAGGGAAGAAAGGGAGTAGAGAAAAATGTATAGCTCAATGAAAACAATTTAAAAAAAGTTTGAGTTTTGGCTGCTGGGCATAATGGAGAAAGCTTTTAATCTCAGAGTCCAGGATGCTGAGGCAAGAGCGTCACGGGTTTGAGGCCAAATTAGGCTGCATGGTTTCTGTAAAAGAAAAAAAAGTCTTTGGATACTCAACTAGTAGAATCTATAAAAATATTTCAAAAATTAAGAAAAAACCTCTGAAATATTAAATGCTTCTGATCTTAAGCAGTTTTTGCAGGCCTTAACCTGTGTGTGGGTGTGTGTTTGAGAGCAGATACCCATGCAGGCCAGGTATCCCCCCTCCCACCCCAGGAGCTGGAGCTACTGGCAGTTGTGAGCTGCCTGATGTGGGCACTGGGAATCCATCACAGGGCCTCTACAAGAGTGGCAAGTGTTTTAGCTGCTGAGCCGTCTCTCCAGAACCCCTGACCCTAAGCATTTTGAATAAAGGAGAGTTACTTTGAAGTGACTTTTCTCTCAGCCTGATGCTGTTTCTAGTTCGCATGACCCAAGGCCTCGGGGATGCTATCGGATATGCCAACTTGGCTTTTGCTACGCTCCCTAACTTGTTGGTTAAACAGCAAACTTTACTCAACCCTGAGTCTAGCCTTCTTTGTCCACTGCTCACTGGCTGATGGCTGGAGGGGGTCTCATTTTGATGCCGTGTAGACCTTTCCAAGGAACAATTAACAACACAGTAGTTAGCTTTGGTGGAAAGAACAAGAGCAGTACTGGAGTGAGCGGAGACTGAAAACAGAGTCTTTCAGGATCTAATCTCAGGAGACCAGCCGTTACTTTCTGTTACCATGTTGACAGCAGCCAGAAGGTGCAGCCCGGTACAAACGGGGACAAAGGCTACGCAAGCAGCCCATGCTGGGATACAGGGATGGCTGAGAGCCATCGTCCGGCAGCGTATCACAGATGACAGTTTAGATGAGACGCCCCCCAGAGTTCAGTCTTTGACTATTTGCTCCCCAGTTGGTTATGCTGTTGAAGGAGGTTTAGAAAAGGAGCCCTTGAAGGAGAGCCTGGAGAGTTCAAAGACTCACACCATTTTGAGTTTGCTCTGCTTCCCGATTAGAGTTGAAACTTAAATTGCCATATTTAAGAAACACAAACCTTCTGTTTCCTCCTCTTGCCTCCATGCTGCTGCTTGGTGCCATGTCTCCCTGCCATGACAAACTCATTCCTCTTGAACTGTCATTCCAAATAAACAGTTTCTACGAAAGGTTTCCTTGGTCGTAGTGTTTTCTCTCAGCAATTGAAAAGCACACCACGCAACCCGTATGTCCCAGAAGCTCAGGTGATACAGCGTTTCATAAACACCGGGAAAGACCGAGAGAGATGGGCACAGGCACTGCCAACCAGCTCTACAGTTGGCACACTTTGTTCCTGTCAGACTGCATGTAGCACATTTGAGAAGGTTGCTCATATTTCACGTATTTTGAAATACATGCTACAGATGTTACCCTGCCTCCATCCCAGTCTGAATAATTGCTATAGTAATGCAAACTGTAAGCTTAAAATGTTTAGTAAGGGCTTGGAAGACAGCTCAGTGGCAGAGTGCCTGCCTGGCATGCGTGAGGCGCTAGGTTTAGTCTCGAGCAGTGTGCTATGTAGTGCCCAGTAGCACCCGTCTCTTTTGGTATTTCATTTGCATTATTTACCTGGTGTCTCTGTTTCATTTCCCACTTTTAAAGCAAGTCTCCACCAAAATATTCCTCTTTTTTTACAGTAAAAGATACTTCTGTCATAAAGAATTATTATTCTCAGGGCCAGGATTCAAGCATTCCCCTACGGGGTTCTCATGTTCTAAGAAAAAAAAGAAAACTAGCACATTTAAATCTTAAGATTAGTGAATTATACTCGTCACATGGATTTACATTAATTTTAATGAGGCAAATCGTTATACATAGCTGTGATCAATATGTCCAAAGAAAAATATAATAGCAAGTAGTTTATTTGTTGATTTCCTAGGGAGCCTCTTTTGTTCCACTCCAGGCCATAGGGGGCAGACCAGTGCTTTCTGCCTCTCCATTTTCGTCTCCGCTTCCCTCTCTGTTGGAACTGATCAAGTCAGTACGAAAGGGGGCAGCGATCCCACGTGGGGGCAGTCGGCCCGTCCCAGGCTAGCTGTTGTAGGGAATTATCCTCCACCGTGGTTAATTACTTCAAAGCCCACTGAGACAAGCACAGTGCCATGTGTGTGGTGTCTCCCAGGAAACTCCTAGGCCGAGCCGGGGCGCACCCGCCACTTTCTCCTCCCCCGCCGGTGGGTAAGGTGTGGTCCGCTCCGCCTTGCTAGACCGGAAGCCGCCGCAGGCTGCGCGCGCCTCTCTGCCGGGCGTCCCGAGCCGGGGCCCGGCTGCGCTGCCCGCGAGCTCCGCGTCCGCATCCATGGGTCTCCATGGCGACGGCGGGGTCCCGGCAGCCCGAGCGGGGCCGCGGCGTTCCGGGGGCCTCCGCGGCAGCGTGGCCGTGTTCGCCGCCGTGGCTGCCATGTTCACCGTCACGCTGCCCCGCTCGCTGCCGGGGGGAGACTCGGGTAAAGTACTCGCAGGCCGCGCTCCTCCCAGCCCCCTGGCCCCATCTCCGGGGCTCAGCGCAGGGTTCCGAGTTCCAGAACTCCCTCTTTCCGGTTCTGGATCTCTGGCCTCTTGTGTTCTAGAGCTGTCCCGCTTCCGTGACTTTCAGCTGATTAAACTCAACACTTGCCGCCGATCACTTTTACTTTCCGTTCCTTTTTGGTCCGTAAATAATACCTACTCCGCCCTTACAGTGTTACAGACGAAAAGACTGACAGTAGCGAACAAACAGCTAGAGCGTTCTAATGTACTTAGACATGACACGAAGAGTTACTAAATAAACTACATCTTTAGTGGCGATGGATTACGGAGGCACTAAGAAAATGTGCCACTAGAGTGGCAGTGTGTAGTGGGACCTTCAGAAGATCAGGGAAAGACTCCCAGGAAGTTATGATAGTTAGAACCAGACTATTAAGAGAAAAACTTTTAAAAAGGGGGCCGAGCTCAGCTGAAAGCACCCCTCTGTGGGAAAAGAAAAGCTTGTCTCACACAAATGAAGACAGGGCATAATTGTTACATATTTGAGTCTAGAAACAAAATTCCTGGTTTGTTTTACAGTCAGATCAAGAGACCAATAATTCCTCAAATAACCAGCTGTGTTTCAGAACAGTGCGTTAACAATAGTGAATCTAATTCCTGGAGAACCCATGAGCTCACTATCTGATAAGTTTACCCAAGTTTGGTGACTGAAGCGGGGTACATTTATTGTCTCCCAGCCCGGGGATCAGTAGCTCTCTCACTATGGTGTGGGCCCGAGTGGCAGACCTCTTGGCCCTGTTTGGGGAGGGGGGGGCATCTACTTCTAAACTCAGTCTAGTTCTTTGCTGTGTGGCTCTCTCCATAAGATAGCTGATTCCCGTCAAAAGGAAGAGATAGAGCGTGCTCTCTGACATTCTGTCTGTCATTTTGAAACCTAATCCTGGAAGTGATATGCCACTGCCCTGTTTTATTGAGGGAGTCAGTAAATCTAGACCAATTCAAAGGGGAGAGGATTACACGGCCAGAAAGCCAGGAGATGGGGATTACCGGGACTGGCTTCTAGATTGCCTGCCGCGGGAAGAGTCATTGATGCTCCGTTTTCAGGTCATCTCTTTCCAGTTCCACTGGGCAGTTACTGGGGGGATTGTGTTTGGGAATGGAGTTACCAGCTTTCCAAGATTAATATTAAATAGTGAAGTAGTTTCAGGGTGGCAAGAGGCTTGGTACTGGAGAGTGTTATGTAGAAGTTAGATAACTGTACCCAGTAAAGGACATCTGCAATGGCTTATGGTTGGCGGAGCCACAGACATAGAATGAAAAGCATAATAACACTGCGTTTCCTGTGTGCACTCACCGTTCTAAGTGCCTTTTAGGGGTTTCCCTTCCAGCCACGCTAGGAGGTAGGTGCTGTTCTCTTCTTTTGTAGATGAGTGAAGTGAGGCCAACCACAGTCACAGTGGGTGGGGGTCATCCAAAAAAACCTAAGCACACTGCTCTAGAACATTCTCTCTTAATGCCGACTCCGAAGAATTTTGGGGCACTGTTAAATTCTCCATCACACATAGTGATAATCTGTTTAAATTGTTGCCTTCTTTCATAATTCTGTATTTCATGTGTTACCAAAAGAATAAAGTGGTGTATTCATCAGAGTTAGCAGATTTCTTACATGTGCTGACGTTTTATGATCATTTTCGGGACTCATCAGTGAGCTATTTTCAACCATATGCCAATGTGGGAATTTTGTCTAAGCTTACCTTTGATCTTGTTGTTTCTGTGTTGAATATACTTGAATATTTATGAAATATATATATTCTGCCAATAAACAGAGCACATCTCAAAACCAAATGAAGCATGTGTTCTTCCTGATGCGTCTTAAGTTTTACTCGGTGGATCAACCACATTAACTGAAGAATGGATAAAGCATTGCACTACTCGGTGTGGCTATTCATCCATGGATAGTTCTCATGATCTTTGAGAGAAAGAATTAACTTATAGATGAATTTATATATGTTAAAATATAGTTGTTTTAATGGGCGATGTACGGGCATATGTACACTTGAAGCATTTACAGACAGCTCTGGGCTTGCGCCTAGTTTGCATCTGGAACAGCAAAGCTGTGTGTCTCAAACCAGAATATACTAAGAATTGCCCAGCAAGTTTGGGTGGTAATGTCAGAAAACCTTCAGGAAGTTTTGTTCCCATACAAATGGCCCTTTAATTTAGTGGAGGAAATGCCACTGACAAGGGCTGGGAGGAAGCAAGCGCTGGCAGGTGCTGAGTTTAGTGCTCACTGCCTTCCTCTGTGTCTCCCCTCCCTGAAGAGCATTCTTTCTGCTCTTGACCGTGGCAGATTTTTGCTTAGATTGAACATTGCCAAGAATGGATAGAATTTTGTTAAATTTCAGATTTGTCTTTGTAGCAACAGAATTCCAGGGGTGAAAATACAGATTTATTTGTTTATTGTCAAGAATCAGAGGAGTGGTATTAATGTTAAAGTGTAGTTTGGATGCAGTCTGGATGGGAGAGAACGTGACCTTGAAAGGTGGAGCTATGGTAGATATACTTTGTCCCACAGAGCTAAGTCACGGAGTAACACTGTAAGATCCTGTCTTTCAGTAGTTACAAAGGAAAGAGTTATACACATTTTTCTTTAGACTATAAACAATTTCTCTAAAAGAAGTGCTCGGGATACGAAAAATACTTGAGTTTCTGAGGTGCCAATATCAGTAATTGACCTAAGTAAGCAGTATTTGTCTGTGAACCAGTCATTCGCTGGAGAGAAAGGCTTCTGAGTAGTAAGGATGGCATTGTGGTATGCCTTCACCTCTGTGTGCTTGGTTTGTGTTTGAGTCTTTGTGGGTAGCCAGAGAGGGCACAGGTGGTGCTTTCTGGTCAGAGTCTTGGAAGGACTCTGATGATGTTTTTAGACTTGGTGTGAGAGAGAAATTAAAGCAATTAGCCAGAATATTCTCCTCTGTAGGAAGCTGCTAGAGTTTCCAGCATGCTCTGTGGAGGAGAGGAAGTGGCTAACTGGCAGGGGATGCTGGGCTGGAGGAGGTTACGGGAAGGTGTTATTCCCTAGTGGCAATTGAACTGGGCCCTGACAGATTTAGGGAAGGAAGGTGGAGAAATGGTCCAGGTGAGGAGGTGAGTGATGGAGGTGTCAAAAAGGCCACCCAGTGGAATGCTGGTGCCCAGATTCGGAGAGCGCAGGTAGTGTGGGAACAAGGCTGCCAAAGGGACCCCAAAGCCATTAGGCCTGACTGGAGAAGCCCTTATTCTTGCTAAGATAGCTGGATTTAATTACTAACAGCAGCCATTGAGAAATTATAGACCAGGGATAGGATCCAGCTTCCTGGTTTTGTATAATTTTGGGGAAGGACGTTGCAGTCAAGAATAGTTTGGGAACAAAGATACATCGAAGTAGATTAGCAAGTCTTGCTGTAGTCCAGGCCAAGGAAGGTGGAGGTCTACTTTGTAACTAGGACAGTAGAAATTAAAGGCAGCGTTGGTATCTGCTAAGGAACAGAACACATACACTAGTGCCTTTCCCAGTGAGCAGAAGTAACCACAAATCCCTATTCCAGACTGCGCTGTGCTGCTGTGCCAAGTCAGCAGACAGATGTGCTCTAGCTACAGTAGCAGACCGGGTTACTGTGCTGTAAGCCTAGAAAGAATCGCGAGCACTGAGGATCCACGTGTAAAGAGAATGATGTAGTGCTTTAGAACACTAGCTTGTGAGAGAGCGCACCAAAACAGTGCAGACTGTTTAAAGATACCTAAGTTAATGTAGACAAGGTATTCAAATGCCAGCATTCTGGTAACACGGCACATATGACAATGTCCAAACCTCAAACCTCTGCACATATTTTATCAGACCTGCACCATTTTTTTTTTGTTAGGAGGGAACAATCTCACCAGGTTGCCTGTGCTGGCCTTGGGTTTATGACAATCCTCCTGCCTCTGCCTCCCAAGTGCTAAGATAACGGGCCCAAACCATTGTCACCCTTCTTCATATTACATGTTTAGAAGCCATGCCATGTTCTGGAGAGACCACAGTGTATCACATTCATGATACATGTGCTCTGTCCATGTGTTTGTATATTTGCAAGGCAATACAGTTTTCAGGAAGGAAAATTATTTTTTCATGAGAATTCACCTGTATTTCCACTGACCAGTTACTTAAAGCTATGGAAGATAGTTTGTTAATAAGACCTAAGGGAGAAAGGACTCTTAGACTGTTTCATGCTGCTAAATCTCCCCAGATTTACAGTTTTATCCAGTCAAATTAATGCAAAACCCCAATGCAAGCATCCGGATTTTGGGAACTTTGGAGGAGTGTCGTTCTGTAATAGTAATTATTGGTTTTACATTATTTTTTCACAGGGGAACTGATCACAGCCGCACATGAGCTTGGAGTAAGTATTAGTTTTATTGTTTAATCAATGCTCTCATTAACAGTTTTAGGAATTAAGAAAGTTTAATTAAGCATAGAATAAAGTAGATTAATTTATTTTCAAGCCCTAGTTTTTAGTAACTTATAAGTACAGTACATGACAATTTACTTTAAGTTTTAAATCCAATTAACTGAAATTATAAAGCAAAGCCTTTACTATATATACAGTAGCTGGCTTATTATCATCCCAAATTTTGTATAAGCTGTGGAGAATAAATCGGGTTAACAATTTTAATAAGTTTATTATTTAATAAACTTTATTATGGTGTGTGATCCCCTTAGTCAAAACCGTACAACTGTCAGCACGGTGGTAATCCGATAGCAGTGTGGTCTTTCAGCTCTCACCAAGACAGTGTTCCAGGACCTGCCTGCTGTCAGTAACCTTTTCAGTGACCCTAATGTGCTGCCAACCTAGAGCACAGGCTCCTTAAGAACTGGCAGTGGAATATGTCACCCTCTCTTTAGGTGATGGACCATGTGATAGGCACACCAGATCCACTAAAGAAAACAGCTGTATTGGCACAAGATGACAGTAGGAAGCCACGATTCAGACATTTGGTCATGGGGCATAGTTCTCATGCTTGCCTGAGAACAGAGCTACTTTTCAGTTAAGGCCAGTGTGACGCATCTTCCCAGACGAGCACGGCTGATGTCTCTTCTGTTCTCCGTAGGTTGCCCACCCTCCTGGCTATCCTTTGTTCACGCTGGTGGCCAGCCTGGCCATCACGCTCTTCCCGTTGGGCTCTGTTGCCTACCGCGTCAATCTTCTCTGTGGCTTGTTTGGAGCGGTGGCTGCTTCGCTCCTTTTTTTCACCGTTTTCAGGTAAAGTAGTTGGTTAATTAATTTTGAGAATTAGAGATGTGGGTTCCTCATGGCCAGTTATGTGCTTTTGTAACATCCTTTGTTGCTTGAGTGGCTTCCCTAAGTCATTAGTTCACTGTATGATGGGAATTTCATAAACCTCAAACGTTACACAGTTGGCGCTGCTTTGTACAGTGGGGTGAAGGTGTCACCGGTCCGTTGTCATAGTTCTCTGGTCAGGCAGGACTAATGAGGACTGTCATTTTACGAAGAAGAGGGTGGGCTGACTTAACTCAGCGATACAAAGCTTGTCTTTTGTAGATGGTAAATTCACTTAATTACTCAGTATCCTGCAGATGGGCAGCTGCCTCTCAGGCTGGGCCTGAGACCTGATTATATTCTAAATACGAGCGTATTGTATGCAGTATGGTTTGAGAGCTGATTATATTATAGATATGAACATAACTGCATGCTTGAGGAAAGCAGGCTGTCACCTTTGGGGTGTGGCTTCAGTGAGGTTTCCCGTTGTCCCGCTGTAGCCCCAGGTGAGGAGGACACACTAGATCCACTGACTCCTGATGGAGACAGTCCTAGTTGGAAGCTCCTGGGTTTTTAGTGGCCTGGTCACTGCTTTAGGACATGCGTGAACTTCTTTGCCTCTGACATTTCTGTCTACGTTCTTAACTTAGTCCACACCTGTTTCCGAAGAGGATAACACCAAAAAATACAAACTGTACTTTGTAGAAAAATGGGAAAAACAAAATTCTGTATCCAAAAGCTTTTGCAAGCTTTTCTTAAGTAAAAATAAATTATGTAAATATAGTATAATTTGAGTAGATTTCATTTCCAATTTTTATTTTGCCAACTACCATTTTTAGTATAATAGTCATAGTATTGCCCTTTAATTCTTTCTAAGCTTCTTTTGAATCACTTACAGAAGTAGAAAGGCTAACATAATAACTCGAAAATTTACTTTTAAATTTATTTGTGGAAAGGATTCAAAATCAACTATTATAATTTTGACAATTTACTAAATTTTATCCATACCACTCAATGTGTTTCTATTTAATCTGACATATTTTCATTGATAGTCAATCCTGTAATAGTCAGTGTTGAAAACAAAGTTCTGCCTGGGCTACTTATTGTTATGAGTATCTTTTCTAGAAGCTTGGAATAATTTTGATTTAAAACTATTTCTTCTGAATCTTCTGTGACTAAATATCTGCCAGTTTCCATTAAGAGAAAAACTTATTTTTTATTTATAAATATTTGGGTTGAAATTTGGAACTTAACCTGTTCAATATTTGAAGACTTTAATTAATAATTTTCACAAGAAACTTTAAGATAGGCACTATAGTGCTCTGAAGTGTGTGCGCGCGCACACTCTGAGGCTGGTAAGGTCATTGGTGCTCTGAAACTTCATATTTTCTCAGATATTGTTAATGGCATTCCGCAGAGAGCTACTATTTTTGAAAATCATATAAAAATCTTTCAAATCCAAATAGTTTTAGACAATAATTTTTCTTTAGTTATCCAGTTTAAAAATAGGATTTATTGCTGACTGTGCTGGATTATGTGAGTTTTAGATGAGCACATTGGCATGTGACTTTGACTTCATGCAGCACTGATGGCTGATGCTGTGAATCAGAGTTCTAATACTACTAAAATGGCTATGTGCGTGCTCTTACTAATATAGTACTTCAGAAAAGTTATTTTCTCCCTGAGAAAGAATCTAACAGCATTATTGCTCACGTGCACTTTAATATAAAATTACTTCATTATTTTCAATACAAATAACTGACAAGGTACATGTCCTTTGGGAACAACCCAGTTCAAGTGGCAAATCTGTTTTGTCAAACAATAGACACCCTTCAGAAAGGAGAAGCCATCTCTATGGTAATAGGACTAACAGTAGCCTATTGATTGAGTGGAAGAAGACATTATACAGTGTCAGCTGGCTTGTTACAATTTCATTTGTTGTGTGACCTGAACTTGACCTCTGAAACCTTCTTCTGTGAATGTAAACCCAGCAGCAGGCGAGCTTCGTGCAGCCATGGCAGTGGTGGCTTTCCCAGCCCTGGCATATGGTAATATATTCCTGTGCAGGCTGCCTCCTTGCTCAGAGTTTGTTTAGGAGACATTGCACGGCTTTGTTCATTTACAGACCAAATCATCTTTCCGTCTCGGTGTTGAAGCAGCTTGGTTCTTTCTTTCTCCCATCACTTAGAGCATTACTGCACATGTAGGGTTAGAGCTGACTGGTGTGCAGTAAATTAATTCTTTTTCAGGTAATTGTGCACATAGCATTAACTGTATTTAGCTCTCAGGGTGGACATAAAGACCTCTGTACCTTTTAAACAAAGATTGCATTTCAGAAGCAAATTTCTGTTTAAATGTGTTGATATAAAAAACTCCATTTCAGTAAACATGACTTAGGTTGAAAGAACAACTTATTCGTTGTTTCCAATTACTATGTAATTCTTACTTTTCTTGTATCCTTCTCTTGCTTTTAAAAGCTGTAAGATGTCATTAACACTACACTTTGTCAGTCTCTTAATGTTGGCAGGAACTCTGTTTTACTTGATTTGCTCTGATGCAGAAAGCATCTGAGTGAGCTAGCACACAGAAAGCAGAGTGTGTTGCAGTTCCCTGAGCTGATATGGAAGGGTGTGGCTCTCTGGAACAGTGTTCCCTCTGGGGCTGTGAGAGCCTGCGTTTGTTAAGAGGAGCTAATCTTTCATTTCTTTGAGATAATACTCAGTTCATCTCTCTATCTTTATGTTAAGGCTTTGGAATTAAGTTAGTGTTTTAAAAGAGCAATGATTCTTCATTTAAGGCCGCTGAAGTAAATCATTTTTAAATTTGATAATATGTAATTTAAATAAAGTATTCTTATTGGTAATTCATAGTTGCTGTATATAAAATTTTAAGAAGTTATAGGTAATTTAAATCATAAATATGAATACCACCTAACTTTGCTTACAATTTGAATTTCAAAGTTATCTTCCAGGAAGCATCAAACTAGATGCTAATTCACTATTGTAGTGAATCAGGAAGAATGCTAAAGTCACAATCAACTGTCTACGTCAAACACATGTCCTATGTGCTGCTGTCACTATGTGCTGAGGAGAGAGCTCACTGACAGCAGTGTATAAAAGCACTGTACCTCAGGAAGGTTTAGCTGTTTACAATCTCTGGGGAGGGCACGTCTTACATCATTTGGTAGAGGAGGTACAAGGTAAGAAATGCATTCTTGATAGCCTTGAAAGTCAGCAAGGGAGGATGAGGATGAGGATTTCCAAGTGTCCACGCCCCAGTGTTTATTAGGCACCCAATGAGAAATGAAAACACAACTCACTGGTAACGAAAGCACAGCAAACCACGCAGTAAATAAGCAGACTCTCAGGGTTTGGAGAAGTCTGTGCTCTGGACATTTCTAAAAAGCAGAAGGACCGTTAGCACTGTGATAGGAAGCCAGATCTCTCAGGGCCAGATGTGCAGACTATGTGTGTCTGTGTGTTAGAGCTGCAGAGAAAGTGCCATCAATTGCAGCAATAACACCTGAATATCTTCTGACAGGTTATTTTGTGTCCATGTTTTAGGCATGGACTTTTCTTTTTTATATGTTTCTAAACATTAATTCGCTGTTAAAAATTAATTTGATTATAGTTCTGAAAGTGCTTATTCTGAGCAATGTGTCTGCTGTTCTTACAACTCCCATTAAGATTCCACTTAATAAGGAATAAAACATTAAAATGCCATACCTTGGAGAATGCGGAATCTCCTGCTTAAGGGACATTTGGATTTTCCAGCTCAAGAGTGTTTTAGATTATTGCCAGAGAGAATAATGGAAGTGCTTCCTAATTTCCGAAGTAACCGTGCATAAGTAACAAGTCGTCACGAGCTTTCGTTCTGGAGAAGAATGGGAAGTACCAGGCATTCATTGCCATTCAGGGGAATATCTGTCTTGATCCCTGGTTAATTGATCATATATTTTTTCCTCATACTTGTATTAAAATTGCATTGACTCAGGCTGGTTAAGCATATTAAGAGCCCGGTTCATTTGCATTTTCTTATAAGTTGAGGGACATATTAGGCTCAAATAGCAGTGCTTCATTTTGAAGGGAGAAAAGCAGGGCAAAACTCTTTTAAGACTGTAGAGTCTTTTCTGACAGCTAGTCAGAGTTAGAATTAGTTCAAGGAGATGTTAATAATGCACTGCCTGGCCTAATCCCTTTGATATCACCAGGTACCCTCCTGTTCATGGGTTAATTGCTTTAAAAGCGAAGGCAATATTCTGAGCGGTGGGCCGCTTCACCTTTTCACAGCTGTTACCATTGAGTGACAACTAAATCCCATGTGTAAGATGAGGAAGAGCTCAGTCTCCAATTGGGAGAAAATTTATGTAAACCGCAATCCCTTCAGAATGTGCGGAAGTCATAGACTTTCTTGATTTACTCTGCTTTTCCCAGAAAGCTCTATTGTTCACTTTCCTAAGTCCCATCAACCCTTTGTAGCAGAATATCAGAGCGGCAGCAGATAGCTTGAAATATATAAATGCTATCATAGCTCTGATTAATAGCAGTGCTTATGAGTCAAGCCTGATAACAGTGCAGCTCTCCACTCAATTTCAGATACTGCTAATGGAATCTGTCTTCTCCAATTGTAATATGAGAAGGCCTAATTTGCCATGGAGCTTGGAGCTGTCACCAGTAGGGGATTGTGGGGTCAGATGGGAGCTGCCAGGTTTTTGCCCTGCAGCTTGTATCTCTCACTTTGAATAGAGCAGCCCCCTGCCTGCCAGTTAGCTGATAGGCCGCCGTGGGGCTTATGCCACTATGTACAATAGGCAAGGGCTACATAGGCTGACTTCATAATTGTGAAGCTAGCTCATATTTCCACAGCTACTGTGCTGCATAATTTCTAATAAGTGGTTTTAACAAATGTCAGATTATGAAAAGTTTCCTCAATTACAAAAACTTATAAAACATTTAAATTGCTAAATCTGTTTCCTGCCGCGATTCTTGCTGCTGGAAGTAGTCATCAGTTATTACTGCTTGACTAATAAATTTACATAGTTCTAAAATTATAAATTACGACAACTTATAACTCACATGGACTCGCAGCTTCTCAGCCTCGTAAAGACAGATGACGGCCTGAACGCACTGACGATTAAAATGCACTTCACCTTCAGTTTCTTGATTTTCATGGTTCCTGGTGTTGCTGATGAGAATAGCTCAACACTCTCACTTTGTGGCTTTGATTATGTGGATGTTTTGTGTCTACTTCCTACACTGTAATGTCTTAGCAGTATGAAAATGAGGCCACATCTGCTCTTTCAGTTAAAAGGACTCTGGGCATTGAGTTAGGTGCCTTGGCCTGTGCCTTTGACAGTAATGTGCTGGAATATTCAGTTTCAGTTCTACTGCTGATGCCAAGTACGCTGTTAAGATTGAGTAGCAAGCTCATCTCAAGGTCTTACATGTGTGTACATATCGCAAACAAAACCAACCGTAATTTAACTAGGCCACTGTTTCGAACTAGGTGGCACCTCAGAGGGTTGGCCTCTCACTGTGCAAGTTACTAGACAACACGAGGCAGTGGAAACACCACAGATTTCTACATAGTTCAGGACGTACATGAGACAGTAGGGACACCAAGGATTTCTTCTAGATAATTTAGGACGTACACAAGATAGTGGGAAAACCAAAGACTTCTTCTAGGTATGAGATAGAGAAGTGCAACAAAATGGATTGTTTTGGATTTTATTTCATAGATTTATTGTACAGCTTTATTTTAGTTAATTGTTTCTGGAAAAACACTTTGTGGGGCTGAGGAGGCACGCACATGCCACCGTGCGGCTATAGACGTCAGAGAATAGCTTGAGGGTTCTCTCCCTTCACCAAGTAGGTCCTGGGCTCACACTCGGGTCTTCAGGCTTGGCCCCAAGCCCCTACCTGCTGAGCCATCTTGCTGGCCTGTAATATCAATTCTCATGGAAACTGATTTATTACATTTATTGATGGATGCTGTTCATAATCTTATTCCTTCCATTTAGTTGTGCTAGTTCTTAGTAGTTTTTCCTTTTTGAAAGCTTTAAAAATCCCTCCACTTTGATACGGCTTTAAATCGTGAAAATACGTGGCAGTTTTCCTTTCAGAGTGTCTGTGGTTAGTGCAGGCAGAAGCAGTAGTCTTGATCGACTCCCATGAAGTGAAAGTAGCCGAGGTGTGACCTTCTCAGGAGTGACAACAAGATTATAAAATGCGGGAGAAGGCCTTACTGGTAAATGTATTAAAGATGGGAGCCCAGTGACGGTGGCTAAGGAGCTGCAGCTTGAATATACCATGTCCTCACTTGCTGGGTTTTGTTCGTGAGATCCCCCTACTTTCATCTGACTACTGACTAGAACTTGGCACTGTAGAAGCCCTGAGCATTTGCTACAAGAATGCTGAGTGACACCAGAAGAAAGAAGTGTAACAATACCTAGTGCTTTGTTGCCAGAGTCCCGGTGTGACCGTTCTCACATAGGCTGGAGAGACAAACGCTGTGATGTCGGCTGTGTGACCTAGCCGGAGAGAGCGTGAAGGGTAAGACTGGTGCAGGTGCATCGGTCACGTGGCTTTAGCCACCCTTGCTCTAGTCCACTGTGCATTAGTTACCAGTAAGAAGTGACACTGACAGCAGCTCAGTTACCACCAGTGCTCGCCTGCTGCTTCATGGCCTGTCGCCGTGGAGAGATGAGTGCAGGTGAACGCTAGCGTACCCCCAGTGAGTTCTTTGTATGCAAGTACCACTGAAGTCAAATACACTCAGGAACGTTATGAGGCGCACCGAATGTGTGTTTGGAACGAATCTCAGGCTTCTATTATTTGCCTCCTGATGGATAATTAGACAAATATGTGACTGTACATGAAGATCATGAACCATGCAGTGGGAAAAAAAGTGCACATCATAGCAAACCTGTACCGGTGGTGTGAACTGTAACCTGGTTTATCCACCGTCTCAGCAGATGGGTGCTTTTCTATCAGTGAGAGCCCTCTCTGGAGATGTTTTGGACCAAAAGAAGGCGGTTATGTCTTAGCCAAAGAATTATGATGCTCACACTTACTGCGATGGACTTGCTACTGCACCTCAGTGGAGCATTGTGCCGTTTGCCTTGCTCAGTGAAACTGAAGAGGCGCGAGCATCCTTCTCACACTGTCATGCCCGTCTGCTCTACAGTACCACCATGTTCTCCTCAGTGTGAACCACGCGATATTTAGTGATAACCCAAACAAGACAGTCAAGAATATTCATTTACTACAAATACACCACATATTTATGCATAGAATGTTTATAAAAAAATAAAACAAACCGGACCTAACAGGGCAGGCCTATAATCAGGAGGATGGGGTAGGAATACAGCAAATCCAAGGCCTCTCTGGGATATACAGTAAGTTCAAGGCTTGTCTGGGAACTTAAAGAGACCTCATCCCCCAAAATAAAAAATTATAGAGGCCTGGGTATGTAGCTCAGTATGTATGTACAAGAAAGAACCTTGAGTTCAATCCCCAATAAACACACACACACACACGATAGATTAGATAGATAGATAGATAGATAGATAGATAGATAGATAGATAGATAGATAGATAGGGAGGGAGGGAGGGAGGGGATTGTAGGGGAGGGGAGGGAGGGGAGACAGGCAGGCAGGAAGACAGACAGGCAGAATTTAAAGAGAGCTGAACTTATCACTCAGTAGGGGTTCAAACCCCAGTACCATAAAAATAAAACATGTCGGGTAGTGGTGCACGCCTTTAATCCCAGCACTCGGGAGGCAGAGGCAGGTGGATCTTTGTGAGTTCGAGGCTAAGAGCTAGTTCAGAGACAGGCACCAAAGCTACAGAGAAACCTTATCTCAAAAAATAAATAAATAAAACAAAATATACTTCATGATTTGAATCCAATATGTTAAATCATCTGTATCTATGTTTTTCTCTGATTATTAGTGTGAGACCTTAGAATTAAGTATGCCTCTTCAACAGTATAAAAACTTGGTTTTGGTTATTGATACTTGGCTACCCTTTATAACACAGTTGTATTATTTAAATTATCATTATTTAAATTACCTTTCTGTAAGTCATAGTAAATTCTAAGAGTGGGTAGTTCATTTGAGATAATATCTTCTTTGACTTAACATTATAAAAACTGGACTAGGAAGGGGAAGCAGTTTTTCATACTATAGTTGATTCGTCACAAACTGTTCTTACGTTAGAATGGAAACAGTCTGTAGACTGTTCTCTCTGTACAGCCTCTTTAACTTCTTTCCCTCCTGGTTACTATTGGTGTGGTCAAGTACTATAAATCAGTCATTTTTGTATGTCTTTTAATTTTTACTAAATTTTAATTTCAAGATTCAACTTTGGCAGATAATTAACTCTTTATTTGCTTTTTGGAAAGATTACTTATATAGGTTTGTTCAAGAAAATAAAAGAAATTTTGAGATAGGGTTCATGGATTGCCAAGTGAAAACACAATGGAGCTTGTGTGTGTGTGTGTGTGTGTGTGTGTGTGTGTTTAATAAGTGTTTGGGTGCTTTTCCTGCATGTATGTCTGTACACCACTTGCATGTAGTGCCTGTGGAAGCCAGCAGAGGGTGCTGGGTGCCCTGGAGCTGGGGTTAAAGTTGTGAGCTCCCATGTGGGCACTAGGAATCAAACCCATGTCCCCTGGAAGAGCAGCCGTGCTCCTAACCACTGAGACACCTCTCCAGCCCTACAGTGGGGTTAAGTTATTTTATAATTTTTAATCATCAGACTTAGTCTATGGATTGGTGACAATTGTTTTGTCTTATTTGGGGAGATAGTTCTAGTTTATATGCCAGATAGACTTTATGAATAGTTACATGACAACTTGTTTTATGGGCTTAGACCAATAATTTCATTTAAAAGTCATATTAAAATATTAATATCAGATTAGACATTCTCCCTCCTTTCTCTTTGGCTTGTTTTTGAGAGAAGCCCAGACTAACTGAACCTGCTCTCCTCCTCTTCAGCCTCCCACGTGCTTGGGTCACAGCTGTGCACCTCCATGCCCAGTCCTCCCATAGATGTTTGAGAGGAAGCCTCTTTAGCAAGACATTAGGGCTGTTACTCTGTGAAGCAGTTGCTGTATGTAGGAAATTGATTGGTGGTATTTCTCCTACTTACAAATCTTAACTGAAAAAGTTGCATGTTGTGGGGCAGAGGGGGTATATAGAGCGTGTTCTGACCTGAGTTTTTTCTAGAGGAGATTCCAGCTATCTCATCTAGTTATTCACAAATGCTCCCCCACTGTTAGCAGTGGCAAGTACAGGGCTCAAGAATCACACAGGGCAGTAGACTCATTGGAGACTGAGGAGTCCATAGACTCCTGGGAGAGCCCTTCCTTTCACACTCAGGAGCATGGTCTCAGTCACTTTTCTTGTGTAACATGCTTAAGAGCACACCACTTTCAGACAGTTTTCACCGCTAAGAATTTTGTGGCATCACCTAGAAAACCTTTTGCACACTTAATGCTTTTCTGACTCTACTGTGCTGGGCCTTACTGATGTGGAGTGTTCGTTGATATTTGATTCAGCAAAACAGACAATGGGTATGCTATTAAACTTTGTCCAGACATTGGGAAAATGTAAGGAACTTTGTTACCCATCTGTATGCGGAAGACAGTGTCACTACTACCCCTCTGTATTTATTATTTATCATATTTATTCTGTAAGTAAGAACGGATGAAGTAATGTGAAAACCAAAGAGCTCTCACATCAGTTATTTCGGCATTCTTTCCAAAACACTATTGAAAGCTGAAAGTCCAGAAGGATGAAAGAATGAGCGAGTGTGCCTTCATCCCTAGAAAGTGCATCCACTGAGTGAGCGAGCATGCCTTCATCCCTAGAAAGTGCATCCACTGAGTGAGCGAGCATGCCTTCATCCCTAGAAAGTGCATCCACTGAGTGAGCGAGCATGCCTTCATCCCTAGAAAGTGCATCCACTGAGTGAGCGAGCGTGCCTTCGTCCCTAGCAGATGCATCCATATGCACGTCTTAAAAATTAATGTAACAGAGTGAATCCTTTACTTTTCTGATGGTGTAAATCACAAACAATCCCACACCAGTTTGGAATTATGATTAATAGAATGGTTATTTATTTAAAGGGGAAAAAACTTACAGATCACTGTCCCAGACAACAGCCCTCTGCGCAATCAGGAAGGGAGCCTAGTCGTCAGAAGCGGAGCCGGAAGCCAGAGAGCGAGCGGAGGGAAGTGGCCGCATTTTTAAAAAGAGAGACCACGCCCCAATGGGCTGGTATCTCAGTGGCTATTGGCTAAAGGAGCAGAAGGAGCTCCCGCAACACCTCCCCCTTTTGTTTAAGTAAGAGAGTTCTAAACCTACTATGAAATTATATACAATAAGCACAGATATCCTATTCCAACTAGCTTAAGTCTTGTATAATAAATAACTTGGCCAAGTCATGAGAGGAAAGTAACTACATTTATATAGTCTTCAACCCCATCGAAGATCTGAGAAGGAAAATAATGTTACCTGAGTAATTAGGAAGTGCATTCAAACCACTTCTAAAACATGCAACAAATCACAGAGACAACTAGCTACCTGGACAATCACCCAAAGTCACGTTTGCAGCGTTGAAGCAACCAACTTTGGCTAAGGCCTAACGTAACTGACATACCATTTTCAAAGGCAAGAAACTTTTCAGAACTATCTTACCCTGTCTTGGCAGGATATGACAGTCCTGTTTTATCCATTTATGGATGCTCTGTATCTGTCAGAGGTTGAGGTATGGGCATTTCTTTGCCCAAAGGCCAGTTCTGCCAAGAAGAAAGGCTCCACGTGGAGTGTCTTTGGTGCTCAACATTCTCTCGGGAATAGATTGGTGTTGCCAGGAGCAATTGTGTCTCACTACCAAATTATTTGTCTACCATGGAACTCTGAGTTAAATTAAAGGCCATTTTCTACAGCTCTTTGAAGAGGTTGAAGATTATCTATCTATTCTGAGTATAATCTCTATTTATCTAACGAACCTGATTAGTCTAATTATAAATGACAAACATAGATGACTACTGATCTATATAATTCTCAATACCTATCTAACTTAAAGACTAAGACAATAAACAACTGTGCAATAAATGAGGACAATATCCCCAAATGTAAACAATGTCATTATACAAATAATATCAGAGGTAGAAATGTACATTGCAATATGATAAATATCTCAATATGACAATTGTTTTAAACAGAGTTAGATAGTGGCTATTGGCTAAAGGAGCAGAAGGAGCTCCCGCAACACTTTTCCACTTGTTGCCAAGGTATAATTTTTCTAACTATAGAAGACAAATCCATAAAGGACGTGATTTTTTTAAGTTTTTAGAATTATTTTATTTTGTATGTGTGAGTGTTATGCCTGTATGTATGTATGTGCACCACATGCTTGCCTGGTTCCCACAAAGTTCCCACAAATAGCTCATTGGATCCCCAGGAACTGGATTCACAATGATTGTGAGCCTTCTTGTGGGTTTTGGGTACTGAAGCCAGGTCCTCAGCAAGAGCAACAAATGCTTTTAACTTCTGAACTGTCTGTCTCTCCAGCTCCCAAGGACATGGTTCCTAAAAGAAACAAAATTTGCCCCAAACCTAAAATAACTTTTGTGTTTTATTTCTTTGTTTGTTTATTTAGTGTGTGTGTGTGTGTGTTTGTGTTTGTGCATGTGCGTGCATAGTCATGTCATGGTCTGCTCCACATGTGGAAGTCAGAGGACAGCTTGAGGGAGTTATTTCTCTTTCTATCACGTAGGCTCCAGGAACCAAGCTCATCAGTCTCGGCACCAAGCTTAACTGCTGAGCCATTTCACCAGACCAAGATTTCTTTCTGAATAATGGAATAATTACAAGCTTGATTTGAAAGATGTTTTGATGGGAGTACAACTCAGTAGTAGAGAACTTGCCTAACATGTACAGGGTCCTGGGTTGGATCTCTAATACTAAGAGAAAAAGAAAAAGAATGAAAGAAAAATTGCTGGACTTATGTTGAGGTAATTAGAACCCTTGTTCTTTGGAGTCCATTGGAAGTTTAATATTATGTCTTAAATATAAAATACACAGTTGTGAAAAACATTTATCTTCAAAAAACTAAGTAACTTTTCTCCAATTGTGTAAATACCAGAGATGTCTGTGATGCACTGTTATGTTGTCATGGTTACCTAGTGGCATCAGTAGTTCAAACTTTCTTTGGCTTTGTAATACATTGTATAGAGGATTCTAAGTTATCCAGCTCTGGTTTTCTTACCATTTGATTGTTTACAGTAAAAAGTTCATATTCCTAAGAATCATTTGGTTTAGAAATATAAAAAAACTTGTCTATTAAGTATCCACTTAATACATTTCAATTATTGACTCCCTGGAGGAAAGACAATTACCCTACCCTAGTCTCAGTAAACATGGCACCTTTCCTGAGTTAGCCAGCTGAAGGCTAGCTGTGCTCCAGAGAGAGGGGCCCTGAAGAAGCCCAGAGTTGTGCAAACAGCCTGCCTTATGATTTGACTCTAAAGGGTTCATGTGGTGAAGGCCAGTTGATGGACTTTAATTACTTTTAATTTGTTTACTTTTGATAATTTCTTCCATGTGTTTAATGTATTTTGATCATCTCCATGCTACTGCATCACCTTCACTTGCCTGTCCCTCCCCCCTCTGACCCATCCTTTCCTCTGGTCCTGACGGAATGGCTCTGACGTCATCTGACCCATCCTTTCCTCTAGTCCTGATGGAATGGCTCTGTCGTCACCTGACCCATCTTCTCCTCTAGTCCTGACGGAATGGCTCTGACATCATCTGACCCATCCTTTCCTCTGATCCTGACGGAATGGCTCTGTCATCACCTGACCCATCCTTTCCTCTAGTCCTGACAGAATGGCTCTGACGTCATCTGACCCATTCTTTCCTCTAGTCCTGATGAAATGGCTCTGACATCATCTGACCCATCCTTTCCTCTAGTCCTGACGGAATTGCTCTGACATCATCTGACCCATCCTTTCCTCTAGTCCTGACGGAATGGCTCTGACATCATCTGACCCATCCTTTCCTCTAATCCTGACGGAATGGCTCTGACGTCATCTGACCCATCCTTTCCTCTAGTCCTGACGGAATGGCTCTGACATCATCTGACCCATCCTTTCCTCTAGTCCTGACGGAATGGCTCTGACATCACCTGACCCATTCTTTCCTCTAGTCCTGACAGAATGGCTCTGATATCATCTGCTGCTTTGTCCATTGGTGCAGTCACAATTTGATGGCACCATTTGTAGGTGATGGGAACTAGGAGGTGAGACCTGGGAGGAGGAAGTAGGTCACGAGAGACATACCTTTGGAGGTCTGTCTCCTTCTGACCTCTTCTGGTCCTGCTGCTGCCTGGCTGGCATGAGGCCAGAAGCTTTCCACTACCATGGCCTTCTCTATGATGCTGTTTCACATCACCCAGAAACAACAGGAAGTAGGGAGGGCAGGGGAAGGGAGGAGAAAGAAAGACGAGGGAAAGGAAGAATACGGTGCCTGTAGGTTGACACCAAATCATTATAGTGCTTAACTATGGTCATGAACTTCTATTATGTTGTGATGGGAGATGAGCCATTGAAAGGGTTAGGTGCCAGCAGACACAGGATTGGATTTGTTTGGAACCCTTTGCTTGGGTGGTGATGGCAAGCATAGGCCTTGGAGCTTACCATGCTTTGGGCTGGTTTAAGCGCAGGGGATTCCTAACAGCTGGAATAGGGCTGTTATGTTATAGATGGAGGGACATGACTTTAATAGTGATGGGGGTGACTGGAGAGATGGCTCAGCAGTTAGGAGTGCTTGCTGCTCTTGCGCATGGCCCAGCTTCAACTCTCAGCACCTATGTGGTAGCTCACAGCTGTCTATGACTATAGTTGCAGGAATCTGACAATCTCTTCTGGCTTCCATGGGTGCTATAAGTACTTGGTTCATATATGCATGGCAAACATACATGTAAAATAAAATAAATATTTTAAAAGTAGTTACTGCATAAAATTGGCAAGTTGTGAAATATTCATGGGGAGAAGAAGAAGAAGAAATGTTGACCCTCATTTATCTTACACAACTAAAGTAAATAATAAAAATCATGAAGCTGGACAATAAAATAGCAGGAGTTGTGGCTGGCAGAGAGGAGGAAAGGTTCATTTTGTTCAGGTTGTCGCTGACTGACTGACATTAGCTATGGAGCCACACAGTTGGCCATACGCAGTTTGAAACTAAGGGATGCAGTGTGCTAGGGCACGTATTTCATTGTGTCGTTAGTTGAAATCAAGGTAGCAGATAAAACCAGTGCAGTTATGTAAAGTGAGAAGAGCAATCTCTAAGCATGAAGAGAATGGAGTTTATGGCAAATATCAGTGTTGAGTTTGTGGGAAACGAACAGTGAGAGAAACCACCAAGGGAGGATCCAGAACTTATTATATAAGGGAGCCGGGGATTGTGGGATCCCAGAAATCACCCCAATAGTGTCCCTGGGAGAGTTACCACAGCAGCAGCAACACTGCAGAGCTCCAGAAAGCCTTGGGTCACTGGGGTGTGCAGGAGCCGTTTGCAGTAGTGTACTAGAGTGTGAAAGAACAAGGCAGGCCAGGCGGTGGTGGCACGCCTTTAATCTCAGCACTCGCCAGGCAGAGGCAGGCGGATCTCTGTGAGTTCGAGACCAGCCTGGTCTACAAGTGCTAGATGAAGCTCAGGACATGCTGAGGAAGGAGGATTCGAGCAGCGTGAGGAGACTGCTTCCCTGCAGAAGCAGTGAAGAAGGCTATCTCCAAAGCCTATAGCGTCCTCGTCCTCAGCTAGACTGCCTTGTCAGCAGAGAGCTCCGACTCCACGTGTCTGGCACTGGAGGGAGCCAATCTCCTCACAGCCTTGTGAACCTTTGCTTCCAGGACAAATTTCAATTTTAATGAAAATTGTAGAAATTTGAGTGGTGCCTTATTGGACTCTTTTCTGTCCTTAGATGCCTTCAGCAAGCGTCCAGTTTTCAGTAACTGGCCCACACCGGTCTCTGACAGTTAGATACCTCCTTTTGCAACACGAGTCTTGCTTCTCAGCGTACTTTAGCCTTCAGATGGCCCATTTCTGCCGTGCCCTCAGCCCTTCGCTGTCCATTTTCAGTCTCTGTCCTCTTATGACTGCCTTTGCCTCCTTCCCAAGCCAGTCCACTTCCCGTCCCCATCCCTTCTCTACTGGAATTCCGTCCTTGCCCTTCTGCTGTTCCTCTCCAGACTGGCGCTTGCTGCTGCTCCATAGCCATAGGCTCGGCAGTTTCCAACCCCAGCTGCCATCCATCACCTCATCACCCCTGACAAAGCCATGTGCTCAGCTGGGGACGAGCTTAGCTGTGGGGCACGGGCCTGGCATCCTGAGGCCCTTTGCTTAAGCCCCAGCACTGTGTGTGCGTGCGTGGTGCGTGTGTGTGCATGTGTGTTTGTGCGTGTGTGGTGTGGCAGGAGGAGTCTTGTATGCATCAAGTACATATGTCAAATTACCCCCTTAATCCACCATTTCATGCATGTTGCAAAATTATGCAGTCAGTAATGCTGATTCTGAATGTTAAAAAAAAAATCTTAAAAACTGTTAAAATATGTACATTTAGGGGAAATTCAGATTTGAGTCATAAAATGTTGAAATCAAATAAATTTATATAATATGGTTCAGCCTACATAGATTATTTTTCTTTTTTCTTTTTTCTTTTTTTTTTGGTTTTTTGAGACAGGGTTTCTCTGCAGCTTTTTTAGTGCCTGTCCTGGAACTAGCTCTTGTAGACCAGGCTAGCCTCGAACTCACAGAGATCCGCCTGCCTCTGCCTCCCGAGTGCTGGGATTAAAGGCGTGCGCCACCACCGCCCGGCTACATAGATTATTTTTGTATAACAATTATATATTCAAAAATACACGTCACAATTAAGCCCCCAAATACATAAAAGTTGGTATTTTGATAAAAAGTAGTTGGATGTGTAAATATTAAATTTTCAATGACAGAACATTAAGCACAGGTAAATATGAAATTAGGATCTGTTACTAAAAGCTAGGCTCATTTACACATAAACACAACACGGTAACGTAACTTCAGTGTGACATGGAAAACAGATGCTCAGCCTTCTACTCCAGGTTAAACGGATCTAAAAGTTGAAACGATGTGGAAATAAGACAGCGACTATTTATATCATAAATTCCTGTGTATACAGAGTCAGCCTCGGGGCCTGCGGCTGCAGTTCAGTGAGTAGAATCCCTGCGTAGAATGTGCGAGGTCACGGGTTCTGTCCCCGGGTGTCTGCCAGATCTCCTTCATAAGTGAAGTCACATGTTCCTCTATGAAGATCATGGGTTTTGTCCCCGGGTGCCCACCAGATTTCCTTCATATGTGAAATTGCATGTTCCTGTACAGAGGTCACAAAGACATTTCCCTCAAAGGACAAATTTCTTCTCATTTCTAAATGATATTTAATTGTTCAATATGTGGTTAACTGGAAATGGAGGGAACACTGCAGATTTCCTTTGTTCTATTAGTGTTACGTCAGCTGCACGTGTTTGCTCCCCCCAAAGAGTACCTGTTACATTTGTACTCTGTATTTTCAGTGACAGAACATTTATTCATAGTGTGTGTATGTGTGTGCGTGTGCATGTGTGTGTGTGTGTGCACGCGCGCGCGCGTACTACATCTTAGCTGTTGAGATGCCCAGGGGTGTGAGGGTCAATCAAAACTAGAAATACTTTCTATCATATATAGTTTAAGGTATGGTTACAGAAATGGGTAATTAACCAAGACCTTATTCAGTTACTAATTCAACTGACTAAGCATGATGGTATCAGGAGAGCCTATAACTTAGTGACTTAACCTAATCTGAGAAGAGAGGCAAATGTGTTTTTTTTAACCACCTTTAGAAATCTGCTGTTGTGTGTGTGTGTGTGCTTTTTTAATTGATTTTATTGAGCTCTACATTTTTCTCTGTTCCCCTCCCTGCCTCTCCCCTTCCCTTCAACCCTCTCTCATGGTCCCCATGCTCCCAATTTACTCAGGAGATCTTGTCTTTTTTTACTTCCCATGTAGATTAAATCCATGTATGTCTCTCTTAGGGTCTTCATTGCTGTCTAGGTTTTCTGGGATTGTGATTTGTGGTTTTCTTTGCTTTATGTGGTTTTAAAAACCACGTATGAGTGAGTACATATGGTAATTATCTTTCTGGGTCTGGGTTACCTCACTCAGTATGATGTTTTCTAGCTCCATCCATTTGTCCTGCAAATTTCAAGATGTCTTTTTTTTTTTTTTTTTTTTTTTCTGTGTAGCACTCTATTGTGTAAATGTACCACACTTTCCTTATCCATTCTTTGGTCGAAGGGCATTTAGGTTGTTTCTAGGTTCTGGCTATGACAAACAAAGCTGCTATGAACATAGTTGAGCACATGTCCTTGTGGCATGATTGAGGATCCTTTGGATATATACCCAAAAGTGGTATTGCTGGGTCTTGAGGAAGGTTGTTTCCTAATATTCTGAGAAATCACCATAATGATATCCAAAGGGGCTGTACCAGATTGCATTCCTACCAGCAATGCAGGAGTGTTCCCTTCACCTCACAACCTCTCCAGCATAAGTTATCATCAGTATTTTTGATCTTGGCCATTCTTGCAGGTGTAAGATGGAATCTCAGAGTTGTTTTGATTTGCATTTCTCTGATGGCTAAGGATGTTGAACATTTCCTTAAGTGTCTCTCAGCCATTTTAGATTCTTCTGTTGAGAGTTCTCTGTTTAGGTCTGTACCCCATTTTTTATTGGATCATTTGTTCTTTTGATGACCAATTTCTTGAGTCCTTTGTATATTTTGGAGATCAGGCCTCTGTCTGATGTGGGGTTAGTGAAGATCTTTTCCCATTCTGTAGGCTGCCGTTTTGTATTGTTGACTGTGTCCTTTGCTCTACAGAAGCTTCTCAGTTTCAGGAGGTCCCATTTATTAATTGTTTCTCTCAGTGTCTGTGCTGCTGGGGTTATATTTAGGAAGTGATCTCCTGTGCCAATGCATTCAAGTATACTTCCCACTTTCTCTTCTATGAGGTTCAGTGTGGTTGGCTTTATGTTGAGGTCTTTGATCCATTTGAACTTGAGTTTTGTGCATGGTGATAGAGATGGATCTATTTTCATTCTTCTACATGTTGATATCCAGTTATGCCAGCACCATTTGTTAACTATGCTTTCTTTTTTCCATTTGATATTTTTGCTTCTTTGTCAAAAATCAGGTGTTTGTAGGTGTGTGGATTGGTGTATGGGTCTATGATTCGGTTCCTTTGGTCCTCCTGTCTGTTTTTATGCTAATACCAGGCTGTTTTCAGTACTGTAACTTTATAGTGGAGTTTGAAGTCAAGGATTGTGATGCCTCCAGAAATTCTTTTATTGTACAGGATTTTTTTTGCTATTCTGGGTTTTTTGTCCTTCCATATGAAGTTGGGTACAGTTCTTTCAATGTCTGTGAATTTTGCTGGGACTTTGATGGGCATTGCATTGAATCTGTAGATTTCTTTTGGTAAGATTGCCATTTTTACTATGTTAAGGGTACCTACCCAAGAACGTGTGAGATCTTTCTACTTTCTGGTGTCCTCTTTGATTTTTTTCTTCAAAGATTTAAAGTTCTTGTCATGCAGGTCTTCTGTTTGTTTGGTCAGAGTTACTCCGAGATATTTTGTGCTATTTGTGGCTGTTGTGAAGGGTGATGTTTCTCTCTGATTTCTTTCTCAGCTCTTTTATTATCTGTGTACAGGAAGGCTATATACAAAGAACTTTTAAGAAATGGATTTGTTTCAGGCTCGTTCTGTCCTTACCTTTCAGTCTGTCATTTCCTCCAGGGTGCTAGTTTCTGTCTTAAGTGGAAGAAGGATGCCGTGTTTACAACAGCTTTCCAAAGCTGACTTGATAGACGGAACTAAGTTTCGTCCAGTGGTTAGAGGTAAAGATGTAAGCGATGCACATTTACAATCCCAGAAGTCAAGACATGCAGGCAGGAGGAGTATGGTGAGTTTGAGGTTAGCCTGAGCTACATCATGAGACCCTGTTTCAAAAAAACAAAACCCAGAAATGTTTTTCAGGCTAATTCACTCTCTCCTTGTTTCCTCTGTGTGCTTGGAGCTAGGTGCTTGTTGTAAATGCAGATAGATGACAGAGGTACTCAGAGACGGGCTAGAAGCTTGAGGATTGACAGACACTTGAGAAAAGAGTAACATATGAATATAGAGGGAGAAGAAAGAAAGGTATTGTATTTAGGGGCACAGTATGAGCCGCAGCATGTGCTGGGAGTTTTGAGGCACACACCTAGCACCAGCAGAGATCATAACGCTGGTGTGAGCCATAGCATGCGATCCAGCCTAGTGGGAGTCTGGATTCCAGGCTGGTTGATTTCCAATAACATGCAGATGGTGAAGAGTTTGGAAGTTTGGGGCCTTGAAGTCATGAAGAATATGTTTTTAAGGAATTTAATATAATAAATTGCACAATACATTGGAAGACAAAAGACAGTAGGAATTCAGCCCAAAAGTAGTGAGCAGAGCAAAGTCACTGAAAAGCTGGAAATAACTTTGTGAGTTGAGTCAGGATCTCTGGAAAAGTGAGAAACTCTAAACAACATGGAAAGTTCTTTTTCTTTCTTTTTTCTTTTTTTTGTACATTTTTTTCGAGGCAGGGTTTTTCTATGTATCTCTGGCTGTCCTAGAACTCACTCTGTAGACCAGGCTGGCCTCGAACTCACAGAGATCTGCCTGTCTCTGTCTCCTAAGTGCTGGGATTAAAGGTGTGCACCACCACTGCCTGGCAGAAATTCTGTTTTTTTATAAAAGAAAGAGCTGGGTGGTAGAGGCAGAGACAAGCGAATCTCTTCGAGTTCGAGGCCAGCCTGGTCCACAGAGCGGGTTCCAGGATAATCAGGGCTACACTGAGAAACCCTGTCTTGAAAAACAAACAAATAAACAAACAACAAAAACAAAAAAGCAAAGGACAGAAATCAATCACAAATAGAAATTAGAAAGCAAGTTTGATGAGGGTGGATTTTATTATTTTGGGTTCTGTATGTCAAACTTGGGTCTTCATATATACCGTGCATGGGTTCCACCACTGAACTAAATCCCAGCTCCTGGGATATTGAATTTTTTTAAAGATTGATTTTTTAAATATATTTTACATGTATGGTGGTTTGCCTGCTTGTATGTTGGTACAGTGTGTGCATGCAGTGCCTGAGGGGGCCTGAAGAGGGCATTGGATGCTCTACATCTGATCCCTTGGAACTGGAGTTATAGATAGTTGTGAGCAGCCACATAAGTGCTGGGAACTGAACCTGGGTCCTCTGGGAGAACAGTATGTTCTCTTAACCACTGAGCCATCTTTCTAGCTCCAATGTCAAAAGTTTTATTTAGCTATTTTTCTAAAGTGGTTAATTGAAATTGCTTCATAATTTTTTATATTTATTTTTTCAAGACAGGGTTTCTCTGTGTAGCCTTGGCTGTTCTGGAACTCACTCTGTAGACCAGGCTGGCCTCAAACTCAGAGATCCACCTGTCTCTGCCTCCTTGAGCGCTGGGATTAAAAGCATGTGCCACTACTACTTGGCTACTTCATAATTTTTGTAAAAATAAAAAAAATCTGAAAACTAATGCCTTAGAGCAATTAGTATCATAATTGTTAGGCCTAGTAATGGTTACTGGATTTTCTAATACAGTTGAAATATTAAGTAATGGTTAATTGCCTAATACTGTTGGAAACTCTGTTACTGGATTTCCAAAACTCCTGAAATGCTCAGTAGTTGTTTTAAGTTTTGTAGTTATAGATTTCTAGCGAGGTGGGTTCTGGCCCGACGTGCTCTGCTGTGCTGGGTCGTACTCCTAATCTCAAATGGCGTGTCTGTGCTAAGGTGCAGAGGGCCATGGGGTTGCTGCATGGCTCTTGTCGGCATTTAGTGAGCAGTTTGTTTCCAAGTGTAACATCTAATTCCTTATGTTTCTTGAAGTTTATATTCTTATCTGCCTCTTTAGAAAAATATAATTTATCTTCACTCTGTGTAAAGCAGAAAACAGTTAGAAATTAAGAGCATAGCTGCACAAGGTGTTGACATCACCACGTGCTTTGACCAAGCCCGCACCGTCTCGCATGGGGACCCAGCATCCATGAGGTGTGAAGTCTGAAGGCCTGAGTGGATGATCCACCATTTCATTAGTTTCACGGTTAAACACATCTCAGTTTCAGTGAGGCCGTCTTCCTTTGCGGATGTTCAGGGAAATGACAGGCTTATCTGTAGCTGCTATCTCTTCAGGTTTCTGACCTGGCTCAAGTCCTAGAGTTTGATCTGAGAACTGAACCTCATTCTGTCCCTGGGCCTGTCGCTTTGTTACCATGTGGGCCCCCGAACTAACATCTGGCGGAATTATGGGAAGAATGTGTTGGTTATAGTTGTTGGGAGAGGGCTGGGTGATTGTCATAATTTCTGCTGGTAGACTTTCTGAAAGAAAAATCAAGTCCGCTCCTTTTGTTGGAAAGAGATTTCATGTTATCTGTGTTTGCAGGCTTTCTGGCTCACATGCTGGAGGAATCCTTGCTGCGGGGGTGTTTTCATTTTCTCGCCTAACATGGCAGTGGTCCATTGCAGCTGAGGTTTTCAGCTTAAACAATCTGTTTGTGGGGCTGCTCATGGCGCTTACTGTGTGTTTTGAGGAGGCAGCCGCTGCAAAGGAGAGATCAAAGGTAAGCTATTTTGATCAAAGTGAAATCAGTTTTGTTTCAATTTTTAACAGAAATGTATTTCTTTTTAACTTTGATTTGGCCCACATTTTCTATTCTGATTCCTATTAGGGTAATCTGGGCAGGTGGAGAGACTGTCCTCAGACGCTTTGTTAGAAATGGAGCCATGTAGCTCTCAACATGGTTCTCCCCCCTCAGGAGTTCAGAAAGTTTTGGAGAATGGGTATTGTAAAATATCTAGCAAGTCCTGAGAGAGGGATGGGTTTGGTTCATACATGTGTGCGCGCACACGTGCACATGTTGTGAGACCAAGCTGCGGGTGGACCAACTAAAGGAACATACTATGATAGTATGCTGATTCTTCACTAGTCACATGGAAGAACACAGTTATAAATTATTTTTACCCAGAAGAACATCAGATGTGAAAACCAGGTTGTTCAGAGGGGATCAGCACCACGGTCATGTACAGTGTGAACGAACCTTGTCTTCTAAGCACTTAGTCCTACACCTTGCAGGGTTGCATCATCCTAGTTCAGGCCACCTTGTTGTTAGAGTTCAGAAACTAAAGATACAGTGCTTTATCTGTGGTTCCCATAAATCTCCAATGCTATTAGAGTGTTTTGTTTAAAACAACCTTCTTTTCTGATTGTGTTAAAGAAAAACATGTGGTATGTACACACCATCTTCTTGTTAAGGGGTGTAAGCAGGCTTTCTTGGATTCAGCTATAGGGACCATGGTAGCCAACTTAACTCCAAATAGAAAAAAAAGTAGGAATTTCTAACCAAGGATCTGGCAGGGAATCAGTGAAAGATACGGATAGAGGTGAATTTGGGCCAAACCAAATTCGCAAGATTCTTGGGAGGGCGCAGGCCCCGATGAGATGTGGAGTGTGATGGTGTGTAAGTGGGGCGTTCAGGAGAAGAGCTCGAAGGGGCCTGCCTGCAGTGTGCTCAGGGAGAGGATCCTTGCCACTTACGAAACAACTGCACGTTCAGTGACAACTGAAAGCCCCTCTGAGAGAAGCAGAGTTCTAAAGAAAGTTTTACTTACTGAGTAGGAGAAGTAAAGCAGAATTGCCGAGCGTCAGTGGCAGATTTCAGCTAGGAATTACATAGTATCCCGTCATTGTGAGGGGCTCCCAGGAGCCAGTGTGAAGATGGTCTTCGGGTTTTGTAAGAATGGAGAGAAATTACCCAGCACACTGCTGACCAGCATTGGTGACTATTGAGACGCTTTGTGTCTCAGGGCTTGCTTGGCTCTCGTGGCCTGGCATGCAGAAGCTTTGCAGGTGCATGAGGACTTTTACTGCTGTGTCTGAGGTCTAGGGGACGTTCTGATGAGTGTTTCTTTCCTCGTTCTCAGATAGCAGTGATTGGTGCTTTCTCCTGTGGCCTTAGCTTGTGTAACCAGCACACAATCGTACTCTATGTTTTATGCATAATACCCTGGATTCTCTTCCGACTTTTGAAAGAGAAGGTAGGTTTTTTCTTTTATTACAAAAATTAAAATTCATACTATTTCATATAGGTTCAATTCAGCATTTGTGTTATCTGAAAAATTAGGGCTTTAATGTTTCTTGAGTTTTATGTAATACATAAATAACCTGAGGCTTTAACGATATTGATTAAAAAGAGGATTTACAAAATTATGCAATATTGATTGTGGTGGCATCTGGCCGACTTCATGATTTTCCTCATGATTCTTCACAGCACCTCAGTGAGAAGAAACAGAAGGGACTGAGAGCAGCAATATCAAGTTTCCTAAATGGTTTTCTTGCACGTCCTAAAATTCTAGGCAGTCAAGCACCAGCGCTTCATTCTTCGAGTGCTGAGTGCTGTCTGTGCTTCCCGCTTGCTCCAGGTGCTGGAGCCTAAGACACAGACAGCACCGTTGCCGACATGAACTCATTGAAGTCGGAAGTGATAGTCCTGTTTCCTCAGAGCCCACAGAATTCCTCCTTAGAATTGAAAACTGCTCATTTCCCTTTTATCTTTCTCTGAGAGAAAACATGATTGTTAATTAACATGGCAGAGAGAACAATGCAGACTTCTCTTTGTTAGACGCTGGGAGATCCAGGCAGGAGAAGGCAGGGAATGAGTTAGCTGTGGCCTGTGGGCAGGAAGGTAATGTCCTGAGTTCTGTGTGGGCTCCCCCAGGACCGCAGTCATTCGTAAAGCAGTGCTGGGCCCACTGTGCTTGTTGTTTCTTTGTCCACAAACTCAGTGACATTACCTCTCATTATCTGTTAATTATACCAACTGCAATTGGAATCATAATAGAAAACACATAAAGCATATAATAAAATTATTAGGAAATAAGGAAATAATTATACTAAAGCTTTAAATAATTGTATTTACTATACTTTAGCACATCTTGGTAACAAAGCAAAAGTGGTAGGTAACAAAGCAAAAAAGGGTAATGTGGAGATTATAAAATTCTTATTATGTGATTATAAAAAGGAAACAATAGTGGCCAAAAGCAACTTTCTCTTAGAATTTAGTCCGGTGACGTCAGTCATATAAGTCCTCACATGGGGATACTAAACAGCTTAACCAGCACTTTTTAGACTGTTCTTTATTGATGTTTGGCTCTTTAACCCAAGGTTTCCGTGCTACAGTGTGGTTTACTAGCATATACAGAAGCTCTTTGTGTAAGTCTTGGATAATAGATGCAGACATGTCTAGATGTGGTGGTGGTGCCTGTGACCCCAGCATGCAGGGCTCGGAAGCAGAAGGTCTGAGAGTTTGAGGCCAATCTAGGCTGCACAGGGAGTTTAAAGGCAGCCAGGTTTCTATCTCAAAATATATGAATTTAAGGCAAACAGTTAACATTAAAGACTATAATTCAATAACGAGTTTTCTATGGGATATAAACTGAGGCAGCACATCTGCTTTTCCTGAATCGGTGGGGACCTGGAGGGGTGGACAGGCAGCCCTGCCTGCTCTAGTTTCAGACTTCTGACCTCAGCAGAGTCAGGTTTATTTTATGAGAAGCACCTACTGGTTGACTGGAAGATAAGTCATGTAAGTTGGGTAAAGTGTTTAGGACTCAAGGTTAACACTGTGGAGCCTGGGCTAAGGACTAGCTCTATCCTGGGGTAGGCTACGGATGAGTGCTCAGATTTGGGCAATGTGACTCTTCAATGTAGCTCTTTCATTTCCATTAACTAGCAGAAGGGAAGTCAAGGGAACCTGGGTAGTAATTTGTGTGTGCTTGTGTGTGTTTTTACAGGTTTACATAGGTATATGTATATGTGTGCATTTATACGGAAACCCAATCCCACCACCGAACCATTCTGTGTTTGCAAGGGGAGAAGTCCCTGTCACGTGATCACAGTGTACAGCCAGGACAGGGAAGCTCTGCCCATCCATCTGTGGCAACCCTCATGTAACTGCCCCTGCCTACTTCTATTACAAAGAGAACAGTATAATAACTGGTTTTTTGCAATTCTAAATTCAACTTTATAATGCGCAGTGCCTCCAAAACTGTAAGGGCGTGATCGATCGGCGGTTAAAATTAACCAGACTAGCTTTAATAAAAAATATTCAGCTTTAATAAAGGGAAGAAGGGAACTTACAAAACCAGGGTTCCAGCGATTTAGGCGCAGGAAAACAAAGAGAGGGAAACAAACGCACATGGGTGTTTATAGGCTATTTGTGGTGGGGGGCGGGGTGGGGGAGACACCTTATACAGCACACGATTGGCTGAATTCCCCCATCACAAAACTGTAAACATCGACTTGCCTAGCCCCACTTTTAAGAAGAGCAGCTGCCTGCTGTCAGATGAGACGGTTTTGCTGTTCTCATGTCATGACTTTTGTGCGTCTCGTTTCTGCTGGAGAAACCACAAATGAGATCAGTACTATAAGAAAACGCTTCCTTTTCAATTAAGAATGTTTGTATTAAAATGCAAAAAGAACTTGGCTGCTTGTTCTACAGTATCTGCCGATCAAATCCTGGCTCTTATATTTATTCCCACAGATAAATTTCTCATTTTATAAGGGAAAAAGGTGGCAGTTTCCAGTTCCGATGTTTATAAGAGATCCTCTTTCTGAGTTATTAAAGCAAACAATGCTTGAATATTTCTAGAATGCTGGAATTCATATTATTTGGACTTAATCTTTATAATTGTTTTTATATTGTTTTGTTTTAGACATGCACAGGTGAGGATTCCTCCGGTAGAGCACATGAAACAATACGGGTTATACGGAACAGCAAATTCCTTTCGTGTTCCGTTAAACATAGGGGAGAGAAATGGGGATAAAAGCTAGCTTTGTCTACACCAAACACTTCTGTGAAATGTCCAAAGCTCTGGAAAGAATTACGTCATCACTGTGGAATTGTAATGAAGTTATACAGTTAAAGCCACTTCTAATGATGAAGATGAAGCGAATTAGCATAAGATAGTATTAGGGGCCAAATAGCATGCAGTCACTTCCAAGTGGTTCATCTCAACAGTGTAATGCTGCATGTCATGGCATGGTTTAAATGTAAAAGATGCAGCACACTTGATACTTACAGTCTTTGCTAATATTTGTTCCACTCTGGTTTTGCCACGAAAAGGAATCCAGGCTGATGCAATTTTCTAGTAATCCTCAGTAATCAGAAGGTTTAGCATAATATTCTGTGGTGACTTAATATAAATCGAGAGATCAGCTTTAAGCAAATACAGTTGACGTTTTCCTGATTTGGTTTTGAAGTTCAGGACGAATGGACTGAAATAAACAAGCCCCACTGTGTGCTTCTGTGCAGGAGCTGGCCGTTAGCTCTCTGTTGAGGCTGGCTCTGGCCTTCTCTGCTGGCCTGCTGCCCTATGTCTACCTGCCTGTGTCATCCTACCTCAATCGCGCCCGCTGGACCTGGGGGGACCAGACAACACTGCGAGGCTTCCTGACACATCTCCTCCGGGAGGAATATGGAACATTCAGTCTGGTAAGCTCCTGTTTAAAGCCGGCCCAGGAAACAAGTGGCGCGGCTGTGTTCGGTCTGCACTGTCACTGAAAGAGCAGCACATAGGATCGTTAGCCCCTTGGAATGTGGCTCTTCGCCTGTGCTGCTCACTGTGGTGACAGTCCCCGACACACGCTCTGTTTAGTTTTTAACTCTATGAGTCAGTGTCTTACTCCATAGCATAGGCTGGCTTCCAGCTTACGATCTCCATGCCACCACTTCCAGGTGCTGAAGTTATAAATGTGTACCACCTTGGACTTAGCCTTTCATTTTCATTTATTTATAATTCTATTTTTAAAAATTTGGGGGCCTTTTTATGTGCATGGTAGTTTTGCCTTAATGTATATCTGTCCACCATGTGTGTTTACTGCCCATGGAGACCAGAAGAGGATTCTGGATCTCCTGGCTCCAGAGTTGCAGACAGCTGTGAACCACCATGTGGATGCTGGGAATCTTAAACAATGAGCCATTTTATCCAGCCCCAAGATGTCCTTTTCTTGATGAATAGAATTTATGTTACTGCTTAGTGTTAAATGGAGACGCAGTCTGTAAGATTCATTAGAGGAAGGTAAGTTTCCGAAGTTAGAGGCAGTGTGCTTGAGATTCGACAGGCCTGCTTTCCCTGAGGCATGCAGGCAAGTCGGTGTAATTGCAATAGGATAAAGGAAAGGGGACATGAAGATAGATTTTAATATAGACAGTGGTGTTAGGGTTTCCTCAGATGCTTCTATTCTGTGTTCTGTTTAAGAAAGTAAATTTCAGAAGACTCCGTAGTGACACCATTGACAAACTTCCAGATCTCTCAGAAGTCGACATTACTGTTTGAGGCTACATACAAGAGCCTTTCTGAATGGTGGAGGAGCAGCCAGGCAAGATGGCACAGGAGGTCACAAGTTCCAGGCCAGCTGTCTGTAGTGAGACCTCTGAATCTACAAGTAAACACATATGAAGTGGGTGGTAATTCAGAAAGGAGGGACCTGCAAGAGTTTGTGGGGTTCCTGATTGCACTGATGAGGTTTTGTTTCTTTGTCTCATTTTCATTTGTTTGCTTTTAAAGAGAGATGCCTGTTTGGGCAGAGATTTCACCCAGCCCCTGGCATCCATATATTCCAAGAGTCTGGAATGTTTGGGTGGAAGTTCCATTCCAAGCCCCCTCCCCTGGGAGTTGCCTCATTCCAGAGTCCACCTCTGAGAAAGCCCAAAGATGACCCCTCCCCAGAGATGCTCAAGACAATGCCCACAGGCTATTTAAACTGCCCCCCTCCAGAGAACATGTGGTTTTCCTGTCTTCCTTCCCTGGCTCCTCACCAGAGGGCTGGAAGGCCACCCAGAAATGTTGGTAACCATTAAACCTGAGCTTTTTCTAATTCCATTTGATTTGGTCTGATTTGGATTATTGCATTGACAGAAAGTTTTATCAGGGTGCAAAAACTTTTCATCAGCTCAGTGATTAGGAACACTCCCTGCTCTTCCAAAGGTCATGAGTTCAATTCCCAGCAACCTTATGGTGGCTCACAGCCATCTGTAATGAGATCTGGTGCCCTCTTGAGGAAGAGACTGGGTCAGTTGTCCTCATCAACTTAGACCATGAAACCTAATATGGAAAGTTCAACAGAACCGCCATATATGGGCTGCCCTTGCATGCTTCAGCACTGCCCGGACATAAATTTCAAAATTTTAAAATTCTCTCTGTGTAGTCCAGGCTGTCCTAGAACTCCCAGTGCTGGGTTTAAAGCCTCATAACAAGCTAGGTTTTGTTTCCTGAATGGTTAACCTGAAGATTTATTTCTTTACCCTTTCAGTATGCATTGTGTGTGTGTGTGTGTGTGTGTGTATGTGTGTGTACATATATATGATATCTAGGAAATACTTCATTATAGAAGAGATCAATAAAAAAGAATAATTGTTAATTACTATTTGATGTAGAGAGTTGGTTTAATCTGTAAAATGTAGATTGACGCTAGCAAGCTGGCGCAGCAGATGAGGGAGTTTGCTGCCAATCCTGTTGATCTGAGTTCAACCCCTAGAGCCCACATCCACATGATTGACTCCCGTCGGTTGTCCTCTGACGTCCACAGGCAGGCCATTGTGTAATACGTGTGCACAGACGCATGATAGATGTATGCAAAAAGCTTTTTGTTTAAAAGCGGCGGACGCTTCATTCGCTTCAACTGCGTGCTCCGAGTTGCCTATTTAAGAAGTGTAGGTTGAGGGTACTCTCGGATTTAGATCAGTATCATCACACATGCTGAGAATTGGGCTTGTCACCCTCATTAACAGCCCTAAGAGCAGGAAGACTGCAGCAACTGCACTGAGTTCTAGCCAGTTCTAAAGTTTCCTAAGGTGCCCAAGATTAGTTTTCACTGGTTCTGAACGTTAGCTAAGCTTCAAAGACTGAGTAAGGAAAAACATTGGGTTGTATATTTAAAATATGAAGCTCTTAAATCAAGAACATTAAAAATGCAGTCATCTAACAAAGAAAGCTTTGGTTTAATGCTTGTACAAATGAACGTTTCTGTTTTTTAGGCCAAATCTGAAATAGGATCCAGTGTGTCTACAATACTTCTGTGAGTATGGTTTTACAACTCTCTTAACTGAATTTTCTGTTATCTATTTGGGGAGGTTTCCTGTTAGTTCCTTTCTTTATTGAGAAGTGTGTCTGAGTAGTTTCACCTCCTCGGTTCATAGCTGTGTGTGCCCACTGCACTGCCGAGTGCTCCATAGCTGTGTGTGCCCACTGCACTGCCGAGTGCTCCATAGCTGTGTGTGCCCACTGCACTGCCGAGTGCTCCATAGCTGTGTGTGCCCACTGCACTGCCGAGTGCTCCATAGCTGTGTGTGCCCACTGCACTGTCGAGTGCTCCATAGCTGTGTGTGCCCACTGCACTGCCGAGTGCTCCAGCTTTTTGCTAGGTGGGCTCAAGACGAGCAGTCAGCACAGCAGTGTGTGAGGCCAATCGGAGACTGGCCAGGGCCGAGGACTACATGTCTCACCTGTGTGCACGATGCCCGTGTGGGGTTGGGCTGACAGTGACTTCCTCTTCCCTATGGCTTTCCTGTTACCTGTCTCTTAGGGTCATTTGGAAAGTTGCATTCATCATGATTTGAATAATTTTTCTTATTATTTTGGCTTGAATTCTCCTCATTTAATCCTTTAGAGCTGAATATACATATACATATATATGTATATGTATATATAGTCTCTTATAACTTCCTTTTGGCTGTCATAAGCTGTGTTTTTGACTTTCGTATTTTAACATCCAACCTTATTAGAGGCAGCTTAAGCAAATATATGTCATACGTATTAACCAATGGTTTTCTTTGAAGAATGGATTAATGTTTGCTTTAAAACCTACAGAGAGTAAAGCTCTTGAAAACTGTCCATGTCAACTTTAAAAATTATCAATACCAATTATAATTCTTCAGATATGAAATTTTAGGATACAAGTTTTTTATAACATTGATGTGATTTTTTTTTTTTAGTTTCTGCTTTGGAACACTCTGGACTATGTACAAGAAAAATCTATCTCTATCTGTCTCTCTATCTGCCTGTCTATCGTCCATCTATCTCTTATCTGTCTGTCTATCAATCCATCCATCGGTCTGTCTTAAACAAGGCCTAGCTTTGTAGCCCAAGCTAGCCTGTAACAAGCAATCCTCCTGCCTCAGCTAGAATAAAGTATATGTGCCCCCCATTGTCAGTGATTATCAACAGATCCCTCTCTCCCTTTATTTTTTATAGTTAGTGTCTTAGTAACCCAAGCTGGCCCTTGAACTCACAGTCCTCCTGTCTCAGCCTCCAAAGTGCTGGTTAACTACAAAACTTAATAGTTTTCCTTTAATTTTTTTCACTATTCCAAAATAGGATATATAATCATAGAAATTTTTGGAATACAAGTAAACAAAAACAAGAAAGTTAAAATGACGTTTAATTTCTTTTTTAATTGATTTTTATTGAGCTCTACATTTTTCTCTGCTCCCTTCCCTGCCTCTCCCCTCCCCTTCAACCCTCTCTCATGGTCCCCATGCTCCCGATTTACTCAGGAGATCTTGTCTTTGTCTACTTCCCATGCAGATTAGATCCATGTATGTGACCTGTAATTCCAACATGCAAGAATAATAACTGTTACCAGTGTGTTAATATTTTATCTATATTTTGCAGTCTTTTATAATTTGTTTTTTAAAGTGGATTCATAAGAAACATAGTTTTGTTACTCTATTTTCAGTTCAGAGCAGATCTTGAAAATATTTCTGTGCTATCATTGTTTTCTCTCAACTGAATTACAATATTTCTTTGAATGTTTGACACAACTTATACAGTACTTTAATTATGTATACAGTACTTATACAGTAATTATTTATCCAGGAAAATTGCCAGTAGGGAGAACAACGTCTCCTTAATTTGTACATGTGTCTCTTGGTATAGAAATTAAATAGTGTGGCAATTTTAGGACTCATGTAGCACTTGAAAGTGCTCATTAGTTAAATTTAGCACAATTATACAAAATAAGATGAACACTTTTCTCTGAGATTCTTAAACACTTTCTAAAGCAAATAATGTGGAAAATGAGGAAGCTGCTTAAGGAAGAAGATAACCCGGAAAGAATGGCAGAATCCCTCCTCTTGGCCTTTTTCCCTTTCATAATTGGATCTTCAGAATTTTATTTGAATGGTTAAGTCACCAGTGGCTGTGTCTGTACTGGCAAGAGAAACTCTGATGTTCCCTTCAAAACCACTCTCTTCTGAGCTATTCAGAAGATCCGTGCTCTATATTACTTTCAATCCTAAATTCTGTGTGCTGAAAACCAAATACTACAATCAGAAAATGTCTTAGAACTGGTTGACTTTTTCAGTGATACTTCTTAACCCCATTCAAAATTTGAAGGAAGAAAAAAATAATTTTTTTTGGGGGGGGGGGTTTCGAGACAGGGTTTCTCTGCAGCTTTAGAGCCTGTCCTGGAGCTAGCTCTTGTAGACCAGGCTGGTCTCGAACTCACAGAGATCCACCTGCCTCTGCCTCTCAAGTGCTGGGATTAAAGGTGTGCGCCACCACTGCCCGGCTTAAGAAAAAATAATTTTAAAATATGACCACAGTCCTTAGAGTAGTTGTATGTATAATTGAATATTTTATTGATAAAATATTTTGTTTGAAATTTACTGAACTTCTTTTATGCCAACAATAAAGTACTTTGTTTTCTGGCTTTTTGTTTTTCAGTTCACAAATAATAAATATGAAGACCGAACTTTCATTCAACATCCAAGCTCTTGCAGTTTGGGCAAATATATGTTTAACTAGAAAGTGAGTAATGTTCCCTTTGTCCCTGTGCGTGCCGTGTTCTCATGTTGAATCTGTGTCTTATATGTTACTGTAGAGCGCTACTAGTGTTGTCTGACATCTATAATAACTCCTAACCATTTTTACCTTCGTTAGGGTTTCTACTGCTTTGAAGGGAAGCCATGACCACAGTAGTTCTTATAAAGGAAAGCATTTAGTCGGGGTAGCTTACAGTTTCAGAGGTTTTCCCATTGTCACCATGGTAGAACATGGCAAGCAGGCAGACAGGGTGCTGGAAGAGGAGCTGAGAGTTCTACATCTTGATCTGAGAGCAGCAGGAATCTGTGCCCACACTGGGCGTAGCCTGAGCGTAGGAGATCTCAAAGCCCACCCCCACAGTGACATACCTACTGCAGCAAAGCCACACCTCCTAACAGTGCCTCTCCCTTTCGGGATCATTTTCTTTCAAGCACCACAATTTGTGTTATGGCAAATGTCTTACACTTCCTGACGTCTTATTTATCTTATGATTGCAAATAAGTGACTTGAAGGATTGACCAGTTGATCATCCCAAACCTTGAAGGATTGACCAGTTGATCATCCCAAACCTTGAGGGATTGACCAGTTGATCATCCCAAACCTTGGCTTTGGTCCTTTACTCTGCCTGTAGCTAATTTGTATTGTTGACTTGCAAAGGAACCCAACAACTATCTAATTTCTCCACTCATTTAAAAAAAGAAAAGGCCTTCTTGTCAGGCATGGTGGTGTAAGCCCAACAGAACCTGAGCCAGAGCCACCATGAGCTGAGCCCAGGTTATATACTAAAACTGTTTATTTTTATTTATTTACTTTCTGTTCTGTTGGATATATTAGTTTATAAATACACATATATCTATGGTTCTATTTGCTTAACAATTAACATTATAAAATAATGTCAACATTTTCCCATAATAAAAAAACAGATATTTTTTTAATGTTTATATAATATATTCTACCATGTCGTCATGGGAAAATTAATTTATGTCCCTTTTGTGTTGCTGAGGATTGAACCCAGGCGTAGCAAGTGTTCCACCGCTGGCCTGAGCTGTAGCTGAAGATGTACTGGGAGTTAGATGTTCTCCTACTTGAGGGTCATCACAGCGTTTGCTATTGTTCTGGCATCAGCAGTTCCATGGAGATTTTGAAAATTTTACTCTTATCTTCTTAAAATAGAAAGTTTTAAAGCTACAGATACTGCCCTATACTTTAAGCTATGTGTATTATTGATAGTCATACATACATAGGTAACTGTGAGCACTTTGTTTTGTAGGAGCAGACAGCAGTCCTCGTTAGTGTGGCTTTTCACGGGAATGCTTTGCGTTTATTCATTATTCTTTGCTTGGAGAGCAAATTTAGATATTTCAAAACCACTTTTCATGGGTGTGGTAAGTTTTACTTTAATGGACCTTTTAAAAAGATCTTTTCCTTAAATAGATCTTTTTTGTGAAGATTATATAAATTAGCCCTTCATGAACTTTGTCAAAGAACAAACTGTCTAAGAAATAGTAAGTATAGAATATATACACATAACCCCAGCACGGGGAGGCTGAGGCAGGCAGATCAGGAGACCAAGGCTAGTGTTTGTTACATGGTGAGTTCGAGACCATCCTGAGAGCCGTCTGAGCTCCTGGCTCAAACAAGCAAGCAAGCAAGCAAATGCAGCATTTAGTTAACAGAGTAGTTAAATAGGAAAAATAAACCCCAGATAGACTTAATAATCCTGTATCTGCATTCTTGCAGCTTTAAGAACAACTGTATTTTGTCAGGAATTCCTTTTAGAGTAGCAAAAGAAATAGGAGGCAAGCAGGGAGGAAGTGGCGCTCCGACCGTGTCTTCTTATGGCGCCTTCTTAAGCCTGTGCGAGCAAGCACGATTCTTAGGTTTGTTCTGGCAACCACATCGTTGGAGATAAAGGCTCTTGTTTGTATTTCATTTTTGTTGAGATGGGTCTCTCTATAGCCCAGTCTTTCTATAGTGCATGGTTCTCAACCTACCTAGTGCTGTGACCCTTTAATGCAGTTCCTCATGTTGTGATGACCCCCAACCATGAAATTATCCCGTGGCTACTTAATAATTGTAATTTTGCTACTTTTATGAATTATAATATAAATATTGATACACAGTATATCTGATATTCCACCCCTGTGGAAAGGTCATGTGAACCCCAGGAGAACTGTGACTGTAGTGAGTTCGCTCTCTTCCCCCCTCAGTTCCCTGAGGGCTAGGGCCGCAGTCAGGAGCCATGATCCCTGCCTCTGTTAGTTCTCACGCTAGGAGCTAAAAATGTGGCCCAGCACACCTTTAATCCCAGCACTTGGGAAGCAGAGGCAAGTAAAGGCCAGGCTGGTCTACAGAGTGAGTTTCGGGACAGCCAGGACTACACAGAGAAACTTTAAAAGAAAAAAAGAAAAATAAATATAAAGTAGCTTTTTTTTGAAAGCTGCTTCCACCTGGTCTTTTGTGTGTATGTTCATTATCCCTAATGAATGATGGTCTACTTGACCCTCTGGGTTTGAACCGAGTGAGAGAGAAGATACACTGCTGGAAGCTGAAGCTGGTGGGTGACCTTTATGGCTGAGGCTGCTGTGGCTGGAGAATGTAGCTTCGTCATGCTGTCTTCCAAAGCAGGTAGTCCTAGCCACCACTCACAGGCAGTGCTACATACCATCCAGCCCTACTGACTGAGCCTCCGGGAGAGTCACTGTGGGCCGGCGCTTCTTGGCAGTGGCTCACTTGCAGTAGGAACAGAGAGGAAGAGAGAAGGCTGTGTTGTTCCAGTGGAAGCTGCCACTTCTCTTATCAGCCAGTCCCTTCATCCTGCAGAAGGACATCAGGGAGGTGTGTAGGGAAAGGAAGTATTTCCTTCTGGAGTAAAGCCAAGCATTGCTCTATCTTCTCCACCTACATATTGCTGGAGCCAAGATGAAGCCTGTAGCTCTGAGGGAATGTGTGGGCACATGCCAGACTAGGAGGGAGGAACACTGGAAAACTGGAAAATAGAACTAGGCTAGAGAAGTGAACCAATAAGACCTAATGATAATGGGTATAAGCAGCTAAGTATAAGTGAGAAGTGTTTTTAAAGCATGTAAGTTCTGACTGTTCACATAAACCTGTCTGCCTGTCTGCTTCCCAGGTGGAGCGATTCTGGATGCAGAGCAACGCGGTGGTGGCAGTTCTCGCTGGCCTCGGATTGGCCGCCCTGGCGTCCGAGACTCACCGAGTGCTGAACTGCCATGGGACTCAGTATCTGGAGTGGCTGTCTGCAGCTCTCTTTGTGGCTTATCAAATATACTCAAATTACAGGTAACAGCATATAGTTATTTTCCTGAAAAGTAGCACTTAACACTAAGACATCTGCCTGTAGGCCTCTAGGACTCTGAAAACAGCACATGTAGTGCCCGGTTGTGAGGGCCGACATTTGTCACACTCTGCCAGTGCTGTGGTGTGGTTGGGGGCCATCACAAGCAAGTGGGAGCTGTGCATGTAGACCATGTATTTTCCTCTAAGGGACTCAAGAAGTACATTGAAGAATCTAGATATGTTACATTTCATAATTAAGATACCCTGAGATGGAAGATTAAAAGATTTGGGGTTCTTGTGTATCTCTTTATGTTGCAAACTTCTCATCTTTTGAGTAAAGTATTACAGATTTTTTCAAAATTTGTAAATAGCCTTCCAATGAAATTCTCCAAGTAAACGAGGCGTTGCTGAAGTATTGGATGGCCGTTCACTTCTTTCCAGCAGTATTGCCACACAAGTAGAAGAGCAAGCCTTTAAATGATTTGTTAGAGCCATTCTGACTAGTATAATTTTAAAAGATTAAAGTTTCTCTTGCAGCTTAACTTTTTAAAATTAATTCTTGGAGGCTGGAGAGATGGACCAGAGGTTAAGAGCATCTCTTAACCTGCTCTTCCAAACGTCCTGAGTTCAATTCCCAGCAACCACATTGTGGCTCACAACCATCTGTAATGGGGTCTGGTGCCCTCTTCTGGCCTGAAGGCATGCACACAGACAGAATATTGTATACATAATAAATAAATATTTAAAAAAAATAATTCTTGCTGGGCATGGTGGCACATGCTTTTAATCCCAGTTCTTGGGAGGCAGGAGCAGATGGATCTCTCTGAGTTCAAGGACAACCTGTTCTACATAGAGTTTCAGGACAGCCAGGGCTCCATAGCTAAATTCTTTAGGTCAGCATACAAGGAATGGGCTTCACTGAGCATCTCCAGGCTGTGCGCCATTGCATTTTAGCCTCAAGTTCCCGTCCCCTATGGCTCTCCCACCCCATTTAGGAGTTCTCCTTTCTGTTAGTCTATTTTCATCTTCCTTAAGAACTACCCCTTAGCTGGGTGGTGGTGGCACACACCTTTAATACCAGCACCCAGGGAGGCAGAGGCAGGCGGATCTCTGTGAGTTCGAGGCTAACCTGGTCTACAAGAGCTAGTCAGAAAAAAAAAAGAAAAGAATACTCCATGACCCCATTTCTATTTTTGTGACTTACAAACACATACACACATATGCAAGCGTATGTTCTTGTGTATATACACATGTATACATATGCATTTATATAGATACACATACATAATACACACATGTGCATATGTACATACATACACATGTAATCTTAATCGTGGATCCACGTATGAAAGAAAGCTACAGTACTTGTCTTCATGAGTGTGACTGTTTAGTTATCATAGTAATTTACAGTTGCATCATTCTCTTGGAAATATGATTTGATTTTTATTGCTGTATAAAATCCCCGTGTATATGATATACCATATTTTGATTATCCACCTACATGTTGATGAGTTAGGCAGTTCCATTTCCTGATTAGTGTGCACCGTGCAACTACAAACACAAATGTGTAAGCGTGTCTAAAGAGTAGTACAGCTGAGGAACACAATTCTATTTTTGGATTTTAGGAACTTCCGTGCTTGTTTCTCTGGTGACTGCACAAGCTAACTTTTCAAACAGTGAACAAGGATTCCTCTCCCCTTGCATCCTGCTGTTTGTTGTTAGTTTTCTTAGTGACAGTTCTGGCTGGAGTGAGAGGGGACGTCTAAGCAGCTGGAATTTGCATTTCCCTAGGGACTAAGGACGTTAGGCTCCTTTTCAAGTATTTATTGGTCATTTGTATTTCTTCTTTTGAACACAGCGCATTCAATTTATTCACCCTTTATTGATTGCGGTTCTTGTTTATCTCGTGTATTAATCCCCAGCCCAGTGTGTAGTTGGTGAAGATTGTTTTCCAGTTCTGACTATTGTTCCCTTGGCCGTGCAAAAGCTTCTTAATTTCATGTAATTCCACTCGTCACCTCTTGGGATTACTTCCTGTGCTAATGGATCTTGTTCAGAAAATCCTTGCCTATGCCTATATTGTGAAGTCTGAAGTCACACACAAAGGGCTTTGATACATCTTGATTTTGTGTGTGTGTGTGTAGGATAAGAAATATGGATCTAGTTTCATTCTTCTAACACAGACATCTAGCTTTTGCAGAATCTTTGTTAAACAAGCTATCTTTTTTTTTTCAAATTTGTTATTGATGGCTTTGTCAAAGTTTGGTGGCTGTAACAGTATGGATTTATTTCTGGATCTTCTTTCTGTCCTGCTGGTCTACCTGTCTGTTTTTGTTCCAGTACCATGTTTTGTTTTGTCTGTGGCTCAGTAATGTAGTATGAGACCAATATTGTGGCGGATCAACACTGTTTTTTCTGCCTAGGATTGCTTTGATTATTCAGGATCCTTGTGCTTCTGTGTGGATTTTAGTGCCTTTATCTAATTTGGTGAAGAAAGACATTGGGTTTTGCTAGGGATTATGCAGAATCAAGTAGCTTTAGATACTATGGCCATTTTTATTATGTTTATTCTGCCTAACCATGAGCATGAAGGATTGTTCCATCTTCTAGTATCTCTTTGACGCTTGTCCGTATCTTTAAGATTTTATTATAGTGGTCTCTTCCTTCTTCTTCTTTTTTTTTTTTTTTTTTTTTTGGTTTTTCGAGACAGGGTTTCTCCGCAGCTTTAGAGCCTGTCCTGGAACTAGCTCTTGTAGACCAGGCTGGTCTCGAACTCACAAAGATCCGCCTGCCTCTGCCTCCCGAATGCTGGGATTAAAGGTGTGCGCCACCACCGCCCGGCTGTCTCTTCCTTCTTAATTAGGCTTATTCCTGGATATTTTTTAAATGATTGTAAATGGGAGCTTTTTTTTTTTTTCTGATTTCTTTCTCAGCAAGTTCATTATTGGCATTTAGAGCTGGTAGTGTTTATATTCTGATTTTGTATCCTGAGACTTTGCTGAAAGTATTTATCAGTTCTACATTTTCTTTTAAATAAAGAATCATGTTGTCTGTAAATAGGGATAAATTGACTTCTTACTTCCTATTTGTGTGCCTTTTATATGTTACTATTTTATTGCTCTAGCTAAGACTTCAAGAATTATATTGAATAAGACTGGCAAGGAGTGAGTGAGAGCCCTTGTTTTGTAGGTGTTAGAGGAAATTCTCTCAATTTTGCCCCACTTAGTATAACATTGCCTATAGGCTTGTCATATATAGCCCTTATGTTGAGGTACTTTCCTTCAATTCTTAATGACTTCATGGCTTTTATTATGGAAGGATGTTGAACATTGATAAAGACTTTTTGTACATCAATTAAGATGCACAATACATGTTAAGATTATTATTAAGATGATCATACAATTTCTGTCCCTTTCTATGTACTGAATTATACTTACTGATTTGCATGTGTTGAAACAGTCTTACATCTCTAGGGTTCAAACAATTCAGCCATGGTAACATGATTTTCTTAATGTGTTCTTGAATTCAATTTCTAAGAATTTAAAAGATTTACAATTTTACTTTAAATTATGTATATGTGGGGGGATATCTGCATGTGAGTGTAAGTACCCACAGATACCAGAGACATTGGATCACCCTGGAGCTAGAGCTGTAGGGCTTTGCAAGCCACCCCTTGTGGGTGCTAACCACCAGATCAGGGCCTTTGCAAGAGCAGTATGTGCTCTTTACTAAGCCAGTTTCCAAAAACTTATTGGGAATTTTTGCATCCTTGATCACCAGGGAAGTCACTCTACAGCTTCTTTTGCTGTCCTTATCTGGTTTTAGTTTGGTAACACTCACACCCTTTCTGTCTTACAGAACAGTTTAAGGAACATTGGGTGTTAAACATTTGGTAGAATTCCCCCAACGAATTCATATGGAGAGGGCTTTTTGTTGTTGTTGTTTTGTTTTCTTTTTTGAGACAGGATTTCTCTGTAGCTGTGGAGCCTGTCCTGGAATTCACTCTGTAGACCAGGCTGACCTCTAACTCCCAGAGATCTGTCTCCTGAGTGCTGGGATTAAAGGCATGAACCACAATGGCCCAGCGACAGAACTTTTCTTGATAGTAGGATTTTTATTACTGTTTTAATCTCAGCAATTTTTATGGGCCTAAGAATTTTATCTATTTCATCTAGATTTTCTAATTTTTTTAAATAAGTTTTCAAAGTATTCCATGATGGTTCTCTGGGTTTAGTTGGGATCTGTGGTAATCTTCTCTTTTCAGTTCTGATTACATTAATTTCAATGAGCCAGTCCTCACCTCTTGGTAGGTTTGCCTGTTGATTAGTCAGTCATTTTATAAAGGTTCTGATAATCATGCTTTCATTTTTATTTGATTTTTAGGAACTCCTTCATTTCTACCCTGATTTCTTAAACGACCCACTGTTCATTAAAGAATATAATGTTCAATTACCCTGTATTTTTGGCTTCTTTAATTTTTCTTGTATTGATTTCTAGTTTTATTCTACTGTGATCTGGTAGATATAAGAGGGTTTTTGTTATTTTGTAAGTCTTGATTTATGGTCTAGATTGTGAGAAGGTTCCATGAGTCACTGAGATGAACATGTATTCTGGTTTTTGTTGCTATGTATCTGTTAAGTCCATTTGATCTGTGATGTAATTTAACTGTGATATTTCTCGTTGGGTTTTACTTTGGATGACTTATCTAGAGGTGACAGAGGGATATTGAAATCATCTGCTGTCATTGTCTCCAGACTTTTATTTCCATTAATGCTTGTTTTTGAACTTGTGACTCCCCAGCATTTGATGCCCGTGTGTTTACAGTTGTTTCGTTTTCTTGATGGATTGCTCTCAATTAACAACCATCATCAGCCTCCCTCATCTCTTCCGAGTAACTCGGGTTTGAAGTCCACGTCACTGAACATCAGGATAGCTATGCTAGCTTTTACCTTTTTCTTTTTTTGCTTCCATGCATTGGCCCTGTCGGTGGGTGTCTTTTCCAGTGTGTCTTTCTTCTGTCACTGTGTGTTGTATCCTTAAGTGTCTTCTGCACATGTTTAGCAGACATGAACTACACTAGTTTGTGCTTGCCTTGAAGTTTATTTCTTTATTCACCTATTTTATTTATTTGTTTGTTTATTGATGCAGGTTTTCTCTGTATATCTCTGACTGTCCTGGAACTCCAGGCTGGCCTTGAACTCGAGACCCACTTGTCTGCCTCCCCAGAGTTAGGATTAAAGGTGTGTGCTGCCATCAATTTTTAAGACTCCTTTGCTGTGTATTGCAGTTTTGCTCGGCAGTTAGTTCTTTACTTTAGGAACTTGAAAACTGTCATCCATGCACTCCTGGCTTTGAGGGTTGTTGATGTTATTCTGATAGTTCTGCCATCATGTGTGAATTGGCATGTTCCCTTAACAGCTTTTTTTTTTTTCTGTTTTTTGCTTCAAGTTTTGACATCTTGACTTTAAATGTTTTTGGAAGGTTCTTCTTTGGTCATGTGTATATGGGTTCATGATGTTCCTTGTGTTTGGATGCCCATTTCTTTCTCTAGATTTAGGAAGTGTTCTGCTGTAATTTTATCAAATAGGTTTTCTGTGTCTTCGGTGCTCATTTTTTCATCTCTTCTTCTAGCCTGTGGGTTCTTAGATTTGGCCTCTTGTTTGTATCTCAGAGTTTATGGATATTATGGTCATGTTTTTATGGATATTATGGTCATGTTTGTTTATATTTTCCCATATTGATATTTGAATGCCCTGTTTTATCAACCTTGATTTCTGTCTCCAGTACTACTTCTGTGGCCTAGCAAATCTTCTGGGGATGTTTTCCACCCTGTTTTTTACGTGATCCATTGAGTTTTTCTCTTCCAAACCTTTTACTTGTTTTCTTTCCCTGCCTAACAAATCTGTTTTCTTGCTGATTTTTTTTCTTTCATGTTGCTCATTTTCTTATCCTTTTGTGTATTGTTTTTTTCTGTGTTGCTAACTTTCCTCTCTAGGTTTGGGTTAAAGTTTTCTGTTTGTTGGTTTCTTCTTTTAGATCATCATTGTTACCTGAAATCTACCTGGCATTTCACCCGTCCCACTGTGAGTTCACTGGTGCAGGAATTGGGATCTCTGTGAGGTCGTATTGTTTTGATGTTCATGTTCCTTGCATCTCTACAGTGAATTCTTACAGTTATTGGTTTGGCTATCTCTTCTGGATTTTGGCAGGCATCTGTCTTATAGAAAGTCTACTCTCAAAGACTCAGTCCTCAGTGTCATTTAGTGAGGAGGAAGCACACTGCTATAGCAGCAGCAGCAGCAAACCATACAGAATATATAAATCCATGTAAAACCACTAAGTCCACTACAGCATTGCCAGTGACCTCAGACCTGAAAATGACCAAACTGTGAAAAATGGACAGCAAAGTAAAAAACTATTTAGAATAAGTGTGGACATAGTAAAGGAAGGAAATCAAGAAGAGAGAAAAGGGTGGGGGCAAGATTAAATAAAAGAAAGGAGAAAGAAGGGGAGCGGAGAAGAGCCTTGTGGGAAGCAACAACGGTGGAGATTCCTTAGTACTGAAGAGACTCGGACCGAAATCAGACAAATGTGAGAAAGGATGAAAATAAAAACAGAAGAGAATGTTTTTATTTGTTTTGTCTTTTTTTGAGATAGGAGTTCTTTGTGTAGCCCTGGCTGTCCTGGAACTCTCTCTCTAAACTATACTCATAAAGATCCACCTGCCTCTGCCTCCTGAGTGCTGAGATTAAAGGTGTGTGCAACCACCGCCAGCTGAGAATATTTTAAAAGCTAATAATGTAAACAAAGAGAGGGAGAGAGAGAGGAGATAAAAAACAAAGAAAGGAAAATGTTGTCCCCAGTGGAAAATATATGTAAACAAAATTATATGGATGTTTAGAGGGCAATAGCAAATAAAACCATTTATCTTTAAGTCATTTCTTTAAAATGATTTAATTGCATTTTATTTATTTTGAACTGGGAGGAGACATGTGCATGCCACAGCCTAAGTGTGGGGGTTAGAGGACACCTCGAAGGTCTTGGTTCTCTCCCTCCATCGGATCTTAGGGCACTCGGGGTCAGACTCAGGTCATCAGGTTTGGTAGCAAATTCTTTACTCTCTTGAGCCATCTTGCCAGCCCATTAAAAATATTTTAAAATTCTTAAAATATAGTAAAAATACTGCTAAGTGTAGGAAAAAAAGAAAAGAACCTTGTGGGTGGGGGAATAAGGTGTGTTACAACAGCTTCTTTTGGGGTCCCTGAGAATTGGAGACTTCCACTCATACATGGAACAGGACCATTTGAACTTTTTGGCTCCTGTGTTTGTTTATGCTGTGGAGGAGTCAGTATTGAACAAGCGTCCAATGTCTTCCAGAGCCATCCTCACAGCAGCCATTTGCCTTCTTTGTGTATTAGGGCCCTCTGCTGGCCACACTTGGCTTTGCAGTCTGTGTGCTGGGAAGCTCCCTCACCCTGAGACTAAGATGGTGCTCCCAGTGTCTTGGCAGTGCGGGACGCAGAAACAGCACTGACAAGAGCATAGCAGAGGCCTGCCTTCCTCCTTTCAAGGCCTTCTGCATTTGAGTCCCCTGCTGGAGGGGTACAGCAGTGGACACCCCTGGAACCCCAGAGTTCTCAGGCTCCACCGTGAAAAAGATAGCTAACTCCAGATCTTGACCTCCCTGACACCTCAGGCTTGGGACTATCAAACTCCAGGGTAATTCTGTTCATGGGCTCTACCCCCTGACACACATTCTCACTCCCTCTCCTCCCCTCTCCTCCCTCCTCACCATTTCCCAGACTGAAACCCAGCTTCCTGCCACTTCCCCTTCCTTTGTCAGTGGCTGTCCATCCCTCCTCTTCTCCACAGCTACCTCTCTTGCCTTCTCTAACGCAGAGGCTGTGGCAGGTCACATTAAGCCTCTTAACCTGTGAATGTTTCAGGGTAGCTCAGATTTTTAAGAATGGATTCTTTGTGGCCGTGGCCAGCCAGTGCCCTCTGGGTCATACAATATGACAAAATGGGGCAGTTTGCTGGGGGAATTACTGTCTTACCAAACCCCACACCTGGATTTGAGGCTCCTGAGAGGCAGGCTGCCCTGGATCCCATCCCACATCAGGGCGCAGAGTGACCAGAAATGTCCCGCTAGCTTCTGTGTGCTGTGCATCATTGTGTGCTGTGCATCATTGTGTGCTGTGCACCATTGTGTGCTGTGCATCATTGTGTGCTGTGCATCATTGTGTGCTATGCACCATTGTGTGCTGTGCATTGTGTGCTGTGCATTGTGTGCTGTGCATCATTGTGTGCTGTGGATTGTGTGCTGTGCATTGTGTGCTGTGCATCATTGTGTGCTGTGCATCATTGTGTGCTGTGCATCATTGTGTGCTGTGCACCATTGTGTGCTGTGCATCATTGTGTGCTGTGCATCATTGTGTGCTGTGCATCATTGTGTGCTGTACATCTTTGCTTCAGCCCTTTCCTAGCGCTTTGCTGCTTTCTTTGAAGGCTTCCAGAGCTCTTCCTCTGTTTCTGTCTTTGGGATAAAGGCTGGGTTTTGTTTTTGTTTTTGTTTTATTCTGAACCTCCCCTTCACTGCCCTTCATAAAGGCAGCCTCCAGGGTGCCATTTTATGCAGAATCTTACAGCCTCACTTTAAAGACTAAGTCTCTTTATAATCCCAGACTGGAAGCTGCATAAGGAAGCCTTCATCCCCATCACCTTGTGAGATGGGTTATACATCCCATCAGTGGTCCCAAGAAGTCTCTAAGCTTTATCCAACCCAATCTCAGTCTTTTCTGTCCATTTCCTGGCTCAGATCTTTGAGGGATGTCCAGCATCAGCACCAGTGATGTGCACAGACTGGGCAGTTTCTCTGTTTTTTTCTTCTATTTGCCCCCAGAGAATGGAATAAATAGCAACTTTCCTGGTGACAAAATGCGAGCTGTCACTAGCAAAGCAAAGGCTCTTCCTCTCAGGAAGCAGGCGTCGATTGCTGTCTGATTGCAAGGACAGGGCGATGCTCTATTCCGGAAGAGCACCTTTGACTTGTGATACAAGCCTAGTGATTCCACTTAGCACCTCCTCGGCCCAGAGCACAGATGGACAGAGAATGGCATGGCCGGCTGTTTGTTTTGTTGTGTTTTGGTGCTTTTTCCTTTCCACAGTCTTTTCTCCTTTTGTGCGTTGTTCTCTGAACTCATTCACCTTTGCTCTGACGTTGGAAAGCCTTCCTTGAGACAGCCATTCTTGAGAAGGAGCTGGGCTGTCCTAGTTAGCTTGGGTGGATAACAGCTGGAGCTACGGCGGCTCAGCAGGCACAGTCACTTCCTTCTCCGTGTTCTCATTCCCAGTGCCCCGACCACCAGGGAAAGGCCACCTCAGCAAGCCACCAGCCACACAGGTGCCATGTCAGCTCTTGTCAGAAATAGCAGACTTCCGCTTGCTTTTCTGACTGTTCTTTTAGAGGAAATGGAATTAAGATGAAATACCTTAATTCTCTGTAGTCAAAAACTGCTTTGGTAACTGGAATTGGGTTACTTGGGGTGGGGAATTACACTTGAGGCAGACTTCTGCTTTATATGGGCATGATTATCAACTGGCAGAAGTAATGCAGGGGGCTTCTCTTTCTCCTCTGGTTTCACTTAGCACCTCTCTAAACAAGCTGAGATGATGCGGGGCATGGTTGCTCATGCCTTTACTCAGAAAGCAGAGGCAGGCAGATCTCCAAATCTGAGGCCAGCCTGGTCTGCAAATCTAATTACAGAACTGCCAGGGCTACCCAGAGAAGCCCTGTCTCAAATAAAATAAACAGAAATCTGAGCTGGTGAGCTGTTCCCAGAGAGCAGTGTGGTACCCTGGAGCACTCTGTGTGGATGCTGAGGGAGGGAGGAGAGGAAAGCGTGGCCAAGAAACCCGGCCTGTTACAGTTGTGGAACTGTGCTACTGTTTTAATTTGCTGAAAAATCTTTTTATTTAGCATTTGTGATCAAAGAACCAATAATGTGATCGATCAGTTTGCACGAAATCTCCTGGACTCCATGCCTCGTGATGCAATCATCTTACTCAGGGGAGACTTGCCAGGGAATTCTCTCCGTTACTTGCATTACTGTGAGGGGTTGAGGCCGGATGTTTCCCTAGTGGATCAAGAAGTAAGTATAAGAAAAACACCCTCAGCTTATAGCAACCTTTAAACACATCACTCATGCGTGTGCCTGTGACTTTGAGACCAGGCTGGGCAAATGGTATGATTCATCCAATAAACAGACTGATAAGCATGTTTTAAAATTATGGTTGGGTAAACTTTTCGTAATCATTTTTGGTAGGTTTTCTATGGGGAGAAGAAATAGTTTTTGCTTTTGATAGGGTCTCACAGTGTAGACCAAGGCGGCCTGGAATTCCCTGTCCTCCTGCATTGACCTCACGAGTGCTGGGATTACCAGTGTACACCACTGTCTGTAATCATCCTTAGAGTCTGGTATCAAATTCCTGTTTATTTGGGGCTCATTTATAACTTGTTTCTTCCTCATTTAAGCTGTTTATCAATATGCTTCACCCCACAGTCAAATGACAGTCTAGGTTTTTATGTTTAGCCAGTTCACCAAGCAAATAACATTGTACATTGGCTAGCTTATGAAAATTAAATTAATTGATATAAAAATGTGGGCAAGTAAACATTTCATTTAAATTGGAAATTATTAATTACAACATGGCTATAGAATTTTTACGTATACTATTGATCCTATGACAGAAATGTGTTAGGAGGAGCTTGTAAGAACTGTGATGATGGTTCACCTTTTAGGACCTCTACCAGCTGCTCTTCCAAAGGGTCCAGACTGGATTCCCAGCACCCATCTGTCAACTCACAGCATCTGTAACTCCAGATCCATAGAATCCAGTACCTGCTTTTGGCTTCTTTGGGCACTAGGCATGTACGTGGTACAGACATATATGTAGGCAAAATACACATGCACATAAAATTGAGTTTCTTTTAAAAAAAAAAGAAGAAAGTGATTACTTTTTTAAAAACTGTACTATTAAAACAGTTTTCCTGGACTGGGAGTGTAGCTGAGTTGGTAGGACTTGCCTAGCTCATACACACAGAGTTTATTGTATTCAGGAGTGTGTTTGTAAAAAAAGAAGGAGGAGGAGGAGGAAGAGGAGGAAGAGGAACAGGAAGAAAAGGAAGAAGAAGATAGTAGCTATTCATGGATCAACAATGGCATCTGATAGAATTATAGTAAGGTTATTATGAGAATTAACTGAGGAATATTAGGTTCATAGCATATTGCTCAATTGATGTGGATAATCCCAAGTACTGAGATTGTTGGATAATAAAATCTTTGAGTTGTATAATATATACATTTAAAATTAATTTGTCATTTGTTGATTGAATGACTTACACAAGGTAAGTAAAATATGAGCACAATTGGTTAGATGATCATATTCAAAATGTAAATCAGTCTTTTCTATGAAAATACAGAATTAAGTATACAATTAAAAGTGATTTTTTTTCTGATAATTTGTTTTCATGAAAAGACATGTGAGAATAGCTCTTAATTCCAGCATTCGGGAGACAGAGAGAGACAGGCAGATCTCTGTGAGTTCAAGGCCACCTTGATCTTCTGCAAGCACTGTTGATCTAGACCAGCCAGAGTGACCCTGTCCCAACAAAACAGAAAAAGTCACCAGTGAGATTGTCTTTGTAACTAAAGACCCTGCTTCAAAATTCAAACAAAATTAAAAATGTATAAGGATATGTAATTAGTTGGGGACTACTAGTAAATTTAGGTAATTCATCCAAAAAGGTTTTCAGCTTTGAGGCCTAGGTTATTATATAAATGAGCTTCTCAGGGGCAGAGATTCTATCTTACCTGTTCTGAGTGAGCAACACTAAGAAGAGTGTAGTAATGGTATATTTGTGTATTTGCTAGGTTATTTGGTCTGTCCATCAAAGACATTTCAACTACAGCTCAAATAATTGGAGCACTGTTGTGTGCTAGGTGCACAGAGATGAAAAGACACAGTCCCTTCCTTCTGGGAGCTCAGGCTAGTGAGGCGTAGGCGTAGAGCTAGACCAGAGGTAGGTGCAGAAAGTGGCGAGGCGGGAGGGCTTCCGAGGTCTGGGTCTTTGCTGGTTCTCTAAGTCTAAGATGGGGACCATCATCTGGGAGTTGGCAGACTCGTGGAGGTGAGGTAGAGCCAGGGTAGTAGTCACCTCTTACGACATGAAACCTAAGAATTGTCCTTCTTAGAGGCATAGCAGTGCATCCTTGGTTTGCTTGAATGTATTTTTTCCCAATCATGTAATGAGTATATATCTACATTTTAGAAGCTTTCCATGGATGTTGGTGAAGCTGATATTTCACAACATGTACTGAGGTGTGGCTCCCTGTGGTCTTTCTGACAGATGTTGACTTATGACTGGTATTTACCCAAGATGGCAAGGCATCTCCCAGGCGTGCGCTTTCCTGGGGACCGGTGGAGCCCCGTGGAAGGAGTATTACCTGGTGGAGTGGTCACATTCAGTCTTCATCACTTTCTTGAGATGAACAAACAGTAAGCATTCTTTTCCTGTAATAGCTTTTCTAAAGTCTCAAGCGTCTCTAAAACTGTTTCTGAAGCAGCTGTGCCTCATCCAAAAGACCAATTTTCTACCTATTTCCCTGTCACCGGTGAGATTTATCTTTGTAATTAAATTGAATATCTGTGCATAAATGAGGCCAGGCAGAAATAAATGTTATTGTTCTGGGTAAAAGAAAAATAAAGACAGATTAGCAAGAACAGCAAATAAGATCTTAGCACAATTCTGAGAAATTGGAGATGTGCCTGCCTACTTGAAATCATTGCAGGTAGATCGCAAGCAATCACGGTTCCCTCCTGATCAGCACTGTGGCCCCCCTTTTAAGTAGAAAGCATTTTTTTTTTCAGGAATAATCACTGTATAAAAATAGCTTAAGCATTTTATAAAGGACAAAACATTTTCATAAATAAGAAAAAGACCTACAGTTTATGCTGGCTGAGGCTAAAATAAGCGAATTGTGAATTTCGTACTTGAGAACATAAGGTGGTTTGTAGCTGAGGTCAAGAATGAGTGCATCCTCAGAGGTGAGCTCCACACTGCTTCTGTCTGAGATGCTTGGGGTGTCATGAGCTTGAAAAAGAAGCATTTGTTTCAGAGTTTGTTTTTTTCTTGTGAAGAGGACTTAAAAAAATTTTTTATGAATTCCAATGTCAAGTTATTCTTTGGTAGGGACAAAAAAATGTAGCTTTCCAGTGTGCTGCTGAGCCTGTTTTCAGTGGCTCGTGGAGTGATAGGAAGGAACAGGCACCAATGTGCTGTGAGTATATTCAGAAGTAAGACTAACAAGCCAGCAGCATTCCAAAATGGGCATTTTTGTTAGTTTTGTTTAATTCTGCTTCAAAAATTTTCAAATATTTGCTCTGGTACAGCTTCTTGGGCCCTGGCAATGCACAGGTGAGTGAGGCTCAGGTCAGATCGCAGTGGACCGTGGTCTGGTTGGCTGTGTGCAGTGTGTGAGACGTTCTTCCGAGGAAATGTGAAGCAGGCCAGTGAGACATTACCCACTAAATAGGTCATTTGACTATGTGAGCTCAGCACTCTGGGAACATAGACAAGAAGCCATTAAGTTTGCCTGTGGGTGTTCATTCAGTATTCATTAAGAAATGAGAACTGGGCGGTGGTGACGCAGGCCTTCAATCCCAGCACTTGGGAGGCAGAAGCAGGTAGGTGTCTGAGTTTGAGGACAGTCTGGTCTACTGAGTGAGTTCCAAGACAGCTAGGATCAACACGGAGAAACTTTGTCTTGAGAAAGGAAATAAAAGAGGAAAGAAAAGAGAGTTGGGATTAGAAAGCTGGCTCAGCAGTTAAGAGGACTCGCTGTTCTTCTAGAGGACCGGGAGACCTAGTTCGTTCCCCCATTCTCAGTTTACAATGACTTACAACTCTGGGTCCAAGGGATCCAAAGCCCTCTTATGGCTCACAGGCACCTTACACACTGGAGGGCGCATGCGTGCGCGCACACACACACACACACACACACACACACTATACACATAGAAAGAAAAGAAGTAAGAGTCTAACACGACCCAGGAACAGTACTGTAGAAACATCATAGCTCCCTGGGAAGTGAGAGACTGGAAAACTGTCAAGGGTATCGCTGTTGCCGCTTTGATCAGCTGGCTTTGAATTCTAGTTGTTTTTAGCATAAGCTACTTTATTTACATACACATGTACATGTAACCATACATATGGTATATTTTGTGGCTGGGATAATCCAGCTTCTTTTACCTTACATATCATAAACATTTTCTGTGTGATTAGTCCCACCAGTTCACAGGATGAATTTCACAAATAATGGAGGGATTCCATTTGGAAACAGAGTTTTGTTATAGGTAAGGGCTTAAGGGAGAGAAAGCAAGCAGAGGGCCTGTGCAGCGCGAGCAGTCTCAAGCAAGGGCTGTCACTGAGTGTCTTGCCCTAAGGGCTAATGAAGTTTTGTTAGATTGAGGCATTGGGTGGAGAGAGCTGCCCAGTTCAGTTGTCCCACTCGTGGGTAAGCATGCGCGTCTCCATCCTCGTGTCTGAAATAGAGTTTGGGCACACATAAGGGATCTTATTCCTCAGAGCATCCAGGCAACTGTGCACACACACCAGTGCCCTTAAACTGGTATATAAAAACTACTATTTGGGCATTTTTGTTCTCTGACCAGGATAGAACTGCCAGGAAAACCAAGGGCATTTCTGGGTTCTCGTTTTCCACCCCTTACCTTTCACCTTTCACCTTTCACATTGCTCTCCAGAGTCTGGCCCAAGACCAGGTGGAAGGTTTACACAACTGGCCATACTCCCAATGTGTGAACCCCACTTCGAGTCAGAACTGTGCACAGCACAGAGAACTCGGGGTTCATACACAGTCTTTTGGGAGTTACCCCAGGATTTTCCAGTTCCCTGAGGCCTACTTTCTTCATACTTTGGCTAAAAAGCTTTCATCTTCTGCTGTGTCTTCCTTCCCATGACTCTGTCTATATCAGGCATCGGGCAGAACCCAGAACTGCTCCTGGAATTCAGAGTTTGGGGTTTTGATCACCACTCTGCTGCTAACCCCACAGCCGCCTTAGCATTGTCCCCACGCCTCGGAACAGGGACGTACACACACACACACACTCACACACACACACACACACATCTTCCGACCTCAGGGAGACTGGGTCTCTCTGTCTGTCTGGTTTCGGTGCTGGGAGGAGAGTGAAGATGGGCGCCTGCTGGTGTGGTGGATCCTTGATTCTGGATTCTTTCCAGGACCTTCTGGACATTTCCTCATCAGGGCCTCATATGGCTGCTACTGGGCTCCTCCCAGAGCCTGGCTGAATACAGCTCCAGCACGTCTTCCCCAGAGTGGTAGCTTTCGCTGGAGACTGAGCTTCAGGTAGCTTTCACCAGCCCTAGGACCAGGCAGATGAGAAGATACCAGGAGTTAAATAACTTCCCAAATCATGGAGGCAATAAGTGTGAGGGGGAAAAGATGAAATCCAAGCTGGCAAATTGTCTTCTTTCAAAGTTATCATTGCCACTTTCTTTCAAATAACTCCTCACACTCTGCTCCCTTTTCTTTCTACTTAACCACAAGTAGGAAGAAAACTACTGTTTAAGCCACTTCCATTTCTATCTTTTGTAGGCGCTAAGGTTCCTAACAGTTACCAAATCTGATTAATTTAATTCCAGCCAGTATTTATGCTGTGTTAACCTCATGCTGTGTAGCATTCAAAGTTAATGCAGGGACAGAGTGCCTGTCCAGGATGCTGCTAGGCTTCTCAGGGAGACACGCAAGTGCTAACAGTCAGCATAGAGATGACAAAGGAGATAATAAAGGACCGTGGACTCGCAGGGAACAGGGAGACTTAACTCTCCCTGTAAAATGAGAAGGGACATCAGCAAAAGCATTGCACGTGACAGGATGCCGTACCAGTGTTCCTGGTGATAAGGTCCCTGTTTTAGAATCAGAGGTAGCAAGAGTTTTCATCTTTTTCTGTTCCTTCCTGCAGTTTTCTGTTTTGTTTTATTTCACAGTAAATAAATTTCATGCACTATACTTGGGAAAGATTTCAGTAGACTAACATGTTCACAAACGGCGTATAAATAACTAAGGCTTATGGAATCCAAAATGACCTTCTGTGGACTAAAGAAATGGAACATTTAGAATTCTTTGCTCTTCTCTTTTGAATAGAAAAGAAACATTTGTTTGCATAGGAATTCATGAAGGTGACCCAACCTGGAAAAGGGCTTATTCACTTTGGCCTTGGGGTTCTTGTGACAAGTTAGTTCCTTCAAGGATTGCATTCAACCCAGAGGAGTGGATTAAACGCACAAGAAGTATCTATAACTGGACGGAGGAATACGGAAGGTATGAGCAGCAGGTGTGGTTTTTAACATATAGCAGTTTTGTATGTCTGGAAACAAAAAAAGGCTGCATTTGGAGATATCTTTTTGTTTTGGGGTTTTTGAGACAAGTTCTTACTCTGGAGGCTGGCCTCAAACTCAGGGTCCTCCTGCCTCAGCCCCCCAATGCTGGGGTCACAGGCCTGTCCTACCATACTTGACTCTTGAGATGCCTTTTAATTTTTTGTTTATTTTTTATTAATATAATTTTCCACCCACAAAAGATCATAAAACATCTGCAGAAAGAGATGGTTTCTTTCTTCCCCTGTCTAGGGAATCAGAGGGAAGGAAGTCTGTGGGTGAGTGGGATTCCTAAGAGTTTGGTGCAGGGCACCTTCTGCTTCCAGGCCATGACACTTGCATGGTCCAGCATCCTATGCTTTATTATGCTGTGAGCGGAAGGGACTCATGAGCTGCAGTAAGGCGGAGGAGGCATCCAAGTACTGGACAATTTCCGCATGTGTGAACTTGCCATACTCCTTCTGCAGGAGTGCAGACAGGGTCTAGCCCTCAGGGACACAGCCCTTTCCGAGCTCGTGGTTGGAGTGGAGTGTTCAGTCCCCATCACAAAAGTAGGAAGACAAGCAGTCAGTTTCTGTAAGGAAGGCTGAATTTGAGAAACTTTTCTGGTTGTCATCAACCTTGTTGTACTGCTTAGGGCGTTGTTCATCTCTTCCCGAGCATCTCCACATAAAGTTTACCCTTAGCTATGAAAAATAAGTCCATCAAGACAAACTGCCCCATTATCTGTTTTTTTTTAATTATGCATTATTGAGTTAGAAAAATGGGTTATTGGTTAACAGTGTCTCCTGCCCTTGCAGAAGACTCAACTTTAGTTCCCAGCACCCACATATGGTGGCTCCATAGCAACCTGTGACTCCAGCTCCAGGGATCCAAGTCTGCTTCTGACCTCCACAGCCACCTAGGCTCATGTGCATCTACCACCCACAAACATACAATTAAATTTATGATTAATTTAGATTAACAGATTATTTAACATCAGATAGCCTATTATTTAATTCAGGCACAAGAGAAAAGACCATATTAGCAGGAGCTATGAAATCTTTTGAGACACAATGAGCCAACAGCACGTTGTTGTTCATAAGAAATGTTGGTAAATAGCAGTTTGCTGGATATGGTGGTGCATGCCTCAGATCCCGCATTCAAGAGACTGAGCCAGAAGGGTTGTGAGTTCAAGACCATGTACATGGTGAAAATTACACTTTCTTCAGATAGCTGATGAAGAATACATGTGCATATCATTCTTTAGCTCCATTATATTTAAATGGGTACATAATAAAAATTTTAATTATAATTTTTGTCTTAATTTTTATTATAATTTTTTAAATAGAAAATTCTGGCTAGCAGTTGTTTGGCCAGAATTCTTCAAGCAGCCCAGCAGGGCTTAGTGAAGCTTCTCTTCACACTTGCTCTTGGTTGTGTCCTAGTGTGGCCTGTGTCTCACTTTGTCACCTCATATCTCAGGAGCAGCTGCCCAATGCCTACAGCCTCTTCCCCCTTCCTCTGCTCCCTTGAGGCACGATTAAGAATTAGTAGGCTACTAAAATGCAAACTTTTTGGTGATCACTGTCAATACATCAGAAGCCAGCCTGTTTCCGTGGCCTTATACGATTATAAAGCAGACACTGTGTGTTTGTAATGTAGCTGATGGAAGGATGCTGTTTTTCTTATAACTACAGATTTGATCCATCTTCATGGGAATCCGTGGCCAATGAGGAGATGTGGCAAGCAAGGTGACTGATCTACATTTTAGTAGTTGTTGGCTGTTTTGGTTTTTTTTTTAAAGATTTATTTATTATCTATACAGTGTTCTGCCTGCATGTATGCCTGCATACCAGAAGAGGGCACTGTATCTCATTATAGATGGTTGTGATCCACCATGTGGTTGCTAGGAACTGATCTCAGGACCTCTGGAAGAGCAGTCAGTGTTCTTAACCTCTGAGTCATTTCTCCAGCCCCTGTCAGCTGTTTTTAATATATCAAAGAAATAGCCCATGGCACTTTTCATTCTGGGATCATGGACAAGTGGAAATAAAAATAACTTATGGGCAACTATTTTGTTCAAGACATTGTATTGTTATATTGCATAATCTCATCTCATAACTCATGGAGCTCTGTAATCTCCAGTTTATAAAAGAATGAGGTAGATGGGTTTCCCTGGGGCACTTAATGACAGTGATGGAATCCAAAGCTCAGTATATCCTGCGGCACCCCTCCCTCCAATACTTGTGCTCCAGCTAAGCGAGTAGAAGGAGGAGAGACTGGGTGGGGCTGAGTGGTCAAGCCATGTCTCCGTTTGTGCTATGCCAGTTGATGAAAGCATCCATTAACACTTAGCAGAGGCCAGGCCCAGAGCTACACATGCATACTACACAGTTCCTGCTCTCGGGGAGTGCAGCCCATTGGGGAGACTTCGTGAAAAGAAATCAGCCCTTACTGTGACAGGAAAGGTGCTATCCTTTCCTGTTCAGAGAGAGGGTCGCACTGATTCATACGGATTGCTTCTTAGTGCTACTGCTTCTCTTTGTCCCTGTCATTTTTTAATAACCAACAAGGGCCTGCAGGATGACTCAGCAGGTAAAGGCGCTTGTTGCCAAGCCCAGTGACCGCAGGCTGGAAAGAGAAACCGATGTCTGTAATTGTCCTCCGATCACCACATTGGACATACGGCATGCAGGCTCGCACAGACACAGAACACATACATATAAAACTTAAAGTAAAATAACACTAGTAGTAATGTCCAAAGCATTAGTACAAAAGTCCTAAGCAGTACAGAGAGGTGTCTCGTGCATATGGAGTTCATCCTTCTGCAAAAATATCTTGATGCCCAGTCTGTTCCAGAGATTATGTTCTGAGAATTGAGTTATGGTATAAATCATTTGTGTTTAAAGATTTAATATTAGATGGGGCTAGAGAGATGACTCAGAGGTTTAGAACACTGACTGCTCTTCCAGAGGACCCCGGGGTCAATTTCCAGCACCCACATGGCAGCTCATCTCTGTTTGTAACTCCAGTTCCAAGGGCCCTGACACCTTCACCCAAACATGCATGCAGGCAAAACACCAGTACACATAAAATTAAAAAAATAAATTTAAAAAATGAATTATAAAAAATATAGCTCCTTGGGCCAGCAGGACAGCTCAGCAGGTAAAGGTGTACCAATGTGAGGTTGATCCTAGCCACCTGTGTGGTAGAAAGAGAAAATGGATTCCCACAAGCTGCCCTTTGACCTCCGTACTGTAGCACGTGTAGCCCTGTGTCCACATACACATAAACTAAGTTTAAAACAAATTGAATAAAAATGATTTTTAAATAAAGAAATACAACTCCAACTTAATTCTTACAAAATAGCTGGACTATAATTTGTGCCAGCATGTTTTTGAAAAGTTAGAAAATAGCCTGAAGTTTTCAGTCTAGTTCCAGGGTCAGTACTTGCATTGAAAACCTGATAAAGATACACTGCACAATTGTTCATTGTGACTCAATGTGGGAAAGCTGGGAGACGGCCACGTAGAAGAAGAAAGCAGGTCATTATTTAAGCAGGTATTGGTTTAATTGGTGTGCTAAACACAATTGGGATGTTTGTGTGCTCAGAGAATCCAGCCACTTTGGAAGAAGTGGTTGCACATGGCGCAAGCTATTGTGATTGGCACCTTTAGGGATGCACTGACAAACCCAGCCATTCCCCATCCCTGGCTCCTCCTCCATAACAGTGGCACACATCTGTGGGGAACATTTCCCCCAACATATTCAGTGTTGAGAGTGAGTGCGAGCCTTGGTGGGGTGGGGGCTTTGTGTTGAGCGTGAGCACTGAGCCTTGGGGGGGTGGGGGCTTTGTGTTGAGTGAGTACTGAGCCTTGGATTGCTGTTGGTTCAGAGTTCATTTCCATGCACACAAGAGAATGAAGAATACACAAAAAGGATTTCGTGTATGGTATGCTTCTAACGAGCGTTCTTCTTCCCACCCCAGGATGAAGACACCATTCTTCATCTTTAACCTGGCAGAGACTGCCATGGTGCCTCGAGACGTGAAAGCACAGCTCTACACTCATGCATATAAAGTATGGTGCAGTCTTGTTGAAGGGCATCTGCGGGGGGTGGGGGGGAAGTGACCAGAGTTAGGGTTAGGGTGTGTAGCAGAAGTTTGATTCTCTGGTGTCCATCTTATCTTGAGCATTATAAAGTAGCACATATGGGGGAAATATCCAGTTATTAATTGTGTCATAAGCAATGTTTAAGGTAAAGGGCCATGGTAATCAGAATAACAGTCCCACCCCCACACTGCCTATCCACTACCTTCTGTGGCAGAAGGCAGTCTGTAGCGATGGCTGAGTTAAAGGATTTGAGATTAAGTTTATCCTGTGTTAACCAGTTGGGCCCTGTATGATCATGGGGGCCTTACATAGGGCAGGCCAGAGAGAGGGAGATTCAGGGATGGTATCCACTGGCCATGGAGATGGAAGAAGGGGCTGTGAACTGTGTAGGTGCAAAGGTTTTGGAAACTGGAAAGGGAAGGAGCGAATTCTTCAGGGTGCAGGAGTGCAGCCCTGCCGGTGCCTCAGCTTCTTCCTTCGGGGCAGGACAGTGAGTGAGCCTGTGTTGTTTCCAGCCGGGGTCTGTGGCTCTGCGTGGAAGCTAGAGGACACTGACAGAATGACGTTACTAAGACAAGTTCCGCCCTGTCACCCTCTCCGCTCCGGAAACGATGGGCCAGAGGAGTGCTGAAGGCAGAGAGAAGCCACAGGAAGAGTCTGTCTTCTGACTGGCCTTGGGTAGCCCAGCACCTTCCAAAGACACAGCCCTGCTCTCCTCAGGAGAGGCATAGGGGAGAGGCTTGTGTGCACTGGGGTGACGAGACTCTGGTTTCCTATGACTTAGTACTGGTCTCTTCCAACACGACAGACATAGCCAGTTTGCCGTGTGGAAACAGATCCTGGTAACGATCTGTGCCCAGAGCTCAGACTGCATACCTGAGCAGGCAAGTCCGTCGCTCTGGACTGCTAGGGCTCTACTCAGCCAGCACCTTTGCTTACTGCTGAGTTAAAACAGCATGGAATCCAATTGGCATGACTTAGGAATATTCATTCTTCACTCCCAGCCTTTATTGAACACCTGCTCAATAGCGTATATTGTGTTAGATACGGTCTTGTCTCTGCTGTCACAAAGGTCGCAGGCTACAGAAAGGATGATGAGCATGGTCCACTCCACAGTCACGGATCATCTCATGTGTGCTGACAGACATGCTATGAGACCCAGGGAGCTGAGCCCGAGTGCTGGGAAGAGATGTCAGGAGGTGCCATGCTGGAATATCAAGATGAGCTAGCCAAATAGATGGTAGCGCTAGAAAGCGGTGGGAAGGAGGCCGATCCATAAGGAGGTGGCCCCGGGGCAAAGGCGGAGTCCTCCAGGGCACCCTACTCAAGGACGGCCAGGGTGTTGATTTTGGAAGGCAGCGTGTAGAGTTCTGTCTGGCAGCTAAGAGGGTCGGGGCTTAAGCTCACTCCGACATAAATGTCAGCTGTGAGTCACCCGTGTGAAAGGGAAGCAGTGCTGGAGGACAGATGGGGTTTTCAAGTCTCCGAGGGACACCACAGGCTTGACAAGGATGCTGTCTTACAGTGGGCATTCACTTGGCTACTTTGGAGGAAAAGGGAAAAGATGGTGTAATTGGTCCATGTCAATTACAAGATACTGCGAACACAACCCTATTCAAAAGCACTGTCTGGTCTGTCCTCATCCTACTGGGGTACTCCTAAGTCACCTAGTGCTACCGTGACGGTGAAGTCCCTAAAGAAGGAAGCGCCATGTTCTGCTGCTGCGTGAGCTAGTCTCCACCCCTGCTCTTTCATTGGGTGTTCATTCGTTCCCTCTGGGAAATTCATTATCAAGATTCTGCACCACTGGTAAGATGGCTCAGCAGGAAAAGACTAACAAACCGAAGACCTGAGTTTGATCCCCGGAACCTACATAGCGGAAGGAGAGAACCAGCTCCCAGAAGTTGTCCTCTGACCTCCACATGTGCACTATGGCGTGCACGCACACACACACACACACACATACACACACGATAGATAGATAGATAGATAGATAGATAGATAGATAGATAGATAGATAGATGTTTTGATTCCACTTGCATCCAGTTAATACTGTATCTGCAGTTGGGAAATTAAAATTCTGAGTTTCTGTGGGCAGGATTTGGGCTATGAAGATGGAAATTATAAGGTAATATGGAGATTTTCATGATTGTCCTTGTTGGGGATCTCGATTCTGTACACTTGATAACAGTAGAATTGTTTGCATTGGATTGTTGCTAAGACTGCTATTGTTCCATGTAGAGAAAAATCCATATTAATAATGTGAAATAGAAGTATAATTCTGCCAAGTTCTTTTTCTACACTGTCTATTAAAGGCAGATTTTTTTTTTTCCAGCAGCTAAATTTAGAGGTTTAGCCGCTCGGCCTGTTGAGTAAATAGCTTTCCTCCTGTTAGAAGTAAATCCTTTCCCAGAACATCTTTCTGGAGGAAGAGCGCATTGTCCTGACATGGTGTGTCTTGGGGTCCTGCAGCATCCAAAGCCCCAGAAGCAGTTTTAGCTGAAGCACGTTTGCCTCCTGCTACTGTTGTAATTACGGAGCATCCTGTATTTTCTGCATGGCCTGGCAATGATTAGATTTCTACTGTAGATTGCTTGGATTTTTTTTTCCTTGTGTTGTTAATTCCTCTCTGTTTTCTGGTTTTGAAACAAGAAAATCTGTCAGGATAACAATAGAATCCCAACACTTGCTGTCTTTCAGCTTTATAAGGAGATTGTGTACTTGCAAGAGGAACACCCAGTGAATTGGCACAAGAACTATGCCATCGCCTGTGAGCGGATGCTGCGCCTTCCAGGGACAGCCACAGACCCTGAAGTCCTGCTGTCTGAAACCATCAGACATTTCCGTCTCTACGCTCAGAAAGCACAGACTGACCCCCAGCGAGCAGACATCATCGCTGCTCTCAAGCACCTAAGACGAGAACTGCGAAGTCTAAGAACTAGAAAGACGGTCTGAGCCGGCAACAGTGGCTGCCCTGCTCACTAGAAAGACGTCTGAGCCAACAACAGTGGCTGCCCTGTTCATGTTCTGCTTCCAGAGGTGCCAAAGACCAAACGCTTTTCCTTCCAGTAAAGAAAGTGTATCAGAAGAGTAGAAATCTCAGTTATCTCCTGGAACAGCAGAAATCCGTTCATGGCTACAATGTATGCTTTATACAAAAGTGTGTTTATCTCATGTTGCCAAATTAGGATTTTTTGAGAAGTGTTCAGAAACATCTGCACTATCAAACAGAAACATCTAGTGACTGTAGTAGGTTCTAGACAAGAAGGAACTGTCTCCACAGACCTAAGACGTTTGACCCTGACTCTTTTGAGGTCTGTGATTATTGGGATTCATTCAAAAAGATAGTCTTAAAATACGCATTCCAGACCAAAAGCATCTTCCAGTTCCTGAAAGTGAGACGGTCTCTGAAACCAGTTCTTGCTACACCTCATTAGAATTCCTTTTTCTTCTGTTAACTGTGATTGTTAGTCTGAAACTTTGTACTTTAAACCAAGTACTTGATTTTTTTTTTAAACTTTGAGTTTTGTTGTCTTCATTCTGCCCTCCCTGTAAAAGGAAAGATAATTTCATGTTTGCTTCTGTCAGCTGTAGAAACAGGCAAATTAAAAGGCACTTAACATGTCCTTAATTAATTTCATATTTATGTTTTCCTTCTATTTGGATTCCCAGATCTACCCAATAATTAGGAGGTAGCTAGCTGCCCAGATGCACAAAGGGTGTGGGCAAGAGTGGGGGCGGGGAAGTCGCTCAGTAAATTAATTTCTGTTACGGGCATCTTTTATACATCGTGCTAGAGGGAACCTAGTAAGAAATGCAAATAATAATAGTTCTTTATTTTATTATGACAGTTAATTAATAGCAACCTGTTTTAATGAATAAAGTCACTCAGAGTCCTTCAGCACTTCCTAAGAGGAGGCCAGCATCCGTAGGGATTCTTCCCCGATTGTGCGCTCCTAGACTCCAGGCACTATATAGGCCCTGTATAGAAATGCTCACTAATGAAGAGGGAGGGCTAGAAGCTTGTCTGCATTCAAAGATCACTGGTGAGTCATTCAGCAAGAAAAGGCCCCTTACCAGGGATAGCCACAGTTCCGTGGCATTGTACTAGCAAAAGGGGCTGATCAAAGGTCTCCCGTGGAGCTTGCATGGTTCCCTTTCATACCACGACCATAATTAAAACCACTAATTCTCTTTTAAAATGCTGCAGGATGCCATGTAGGCATCTGTCTGGAGTGTCCTTTGTGATGTCATAAGCTGTTAAGGGCCAGTGCCGAGGGCTTTTGAGTGAAATGCCAGTCCTGAAGGTGCTTCACGACAAGGGCGCTTCTGAAAGCCTGACAGGCCTCGACTGCACAATTCGAGCTGAATTTGCCCCTTGTCAGCTGCCAGTAAATAAATCTCAAAGGGGGAAAGGCTGAAGTTTCATTACCTGATCCGTGGGCCTTTGTTGGTTTTGGCATCACACAGGGGAAGCTCTTGCTCCTCCATTCTCTGGATTTGAAGATGGCCATTGGAGCCTGCAGTGCCTGGACAGGGTTCAGAGCGGAACCTTTTGAAGAGTGTCAATAGTTGTAACAGTTCAGCTGTTAGGAAGACAAATACATGGAGGAGCTCATTAATCCGCTTTTGGCTCTCGGTGCCTTTTGCCCCTTTCATCACAGCCTTATTAGGCTCCTGCTCATCTTCAACCAGAAGAGACCGAATTGAAGTTGTTGAGTACTAATTGGCAAAGACTTTTAATCAGGGGCCAAGAACTTTCACTGACTTGAAAGTAACTTCTCCACAGGGAAGAGCCAGAAACCTGGTTCACCTTAAAACAAAAACCTGCTGGAGCTCAGTGTGGTGTGGAGGTTGAACGAAGTGTCGATAAATTCTCTAAGTCTAGCCATTCGAAAGAAATTGTGCAAGATTGTGAGTTTCACTTTTCAGGGAGAAGACGGCAATAAAATTCAAACATTTCTTAAGAAAGTCTTTCTCGGTTCAGAAGAGATTGCTTGAGCATGTGTGTGACAGACTTTGTTTCTGAACGTCCGGCTGTAGGTGTGACTGTCCTGAGTCCACACGTGCGTGCAGTGTTTTCAGAACCTCACTAAAAGGTACAGTTTCTACCAGCATCCTTACAATGGCAATGTAGGCCTCTGTAGAGCGCCTGCCTTTGAAACGTGACAGTGTGTAGGCACGTCAGCTTCTGCGTGCACTTCGCAGGTGGCCCGTGGGTCATTCGATGTCTGTGTGCAGTGACTTTAGACCACTCTCTTTGACAAAGCGGTAATTCATAGCCTGGGACACATAAAGTCACAACCGTTGAAATTTCTCCAAACCATTTGGAAATGAAAAAAAATAGCAAGTGGAGCTAAGATTTAAGGGTGGTTAACTTGGTTGGCCGGCATCCCCAGGTCAGCTGCTTCCAAGAGCTCCCTCTCCTGAGGGAAGCTGACGCTGCTGTCCTTGCTGCTTTTCCTTTCCTTGGCCAGAGCCTAGTGCTGTAAAATTAGATACAGGGCTCTTTTGGTCCAACCCTGACAGAGGAGGGTGTGAAGGCGGTGACTTCTCATATGGGATTTGGCCAGCGTCCCCCTCACAGTGTTCCCGGAGTGCCGTAGGTTGGCAGATCGACAGGAACCCCACAAAGCCAACTTCTGCCTGGAGTTTCGCCCGAGGAGCAAGTGGGAATGGGCAGAACTGTCTGTCTCTCCACACACTGCCGTACCCTGCTGCCTTGGCCCTGAGGTCAGCCCACATCAGAGGGCCCAGGACCAGGGCAGTGTGGCTTCCATGTTAGCTAGCAAAGCACCAAGTGTGTCCCGCTTTCTTCTGTGGAAGCGTGCACAGTTCCTGGTGTTTTACTTCCTCTTATTTCTTAAACGAACCTTTAAAAGTTGTGTGTGTGTGTGTGTGTGTGTGTGTGTGTGTGTGCTGTTACTCAAAATACAGCCACAATAAAATTTATTACTAATGTATTATTTTGAAAGCTTACAATAGAATTTGTAAATGTAACTTTGTTGGTATTCTCAGAGTTTTTGATGATGAAGCTATATGTTTAGACACTAAGAGATTTAGTTAAAGCCAGTTTAGGGAGGTCAGGTTATTTTACTTGGCTGATAACTCGATGTCATCAGATTAGGATATGAAGAGTAGATTTTTAAATTTACATATTAAAAGTTAAACATTGTGACTCCTTCCCATTCATACTTCCCATTAATATCCATCACCAGTTAAAATGAGTGCTTTTTAATATTCAGGAAAAAATTTCAATTTCAAAGTTTAAAAAATGAATCCGATTACAGCGAACCCTTTTGTTTTATTTCTGATAAAAATTTCACAAATGCACTATGATAGGTGCTAAGATTCTGAGTTACTCGGGTGCTGTGGCTAGGTGAAGAAAATCATTGCAGTCAGACCCCTAAGAGATTACAGACAGACAGACCCTACGAGATTGCAGACAGACAGACCCCTAAGAGATTGCAGACAGACAGACCCTAAGAGATTAGAGACAGACAGACCCTAAGAGATTAAAGACAGACAGACCCCCTAAGAGATTAAAGACAGACAGACCCCTAAGAGATGATTGCAGACAGACAGACCCCTAAGAGATTGCAGACAGCCCCTAAGAGATTGCAGACAGACAGACCCCTAAGAGATGATTGCAGACAGACAGACCCTTAAGAAATTGCAAACAGACCTCTAAGAGATTGCAGACAGACCCCTAAAAGATTGCAGACAGACCCCTAAGAGATTGCAGACAGACCCTAAGAGATTGCAGGCAGACAGAACCTTAAGAGATTGCAGACAGACCCTAAGAGATTGCAGCAGACAGGCCTAAGAGATTGCAGACAGACAGACCCCTAAGAGAGTCACACTATTTTCAGTTATCCTCATACTTTATTGTAGATGCAAAACCATTTTTAAGCTTATATGCCAAACAAGTGATGTTTCCAAGGATGCTGGGAACATTAAAAGCCAAGATCTTGGCACAGAACTGCAGAGCAAACAAGGAGTGGCGGCTTAGCTGCGCTCATGCTCAATGAAGACGTCATTGTCAGGACTCTGTAGGCCTGTTTGATTTGGATCAGCATGGATGATATCTCTCAAAGGCCGGGGAGTAGTGCAGTGTGCTCACCTGGGTATGGGAAAGCATGCATACAGTCTGCTCACCTGGGTATAGGAAAGCATGCTGACCTGGGTATATCTTGAAAGGACTGTTTTGTTTCAGAAGAAAAATAACTTCACCAACACAACATGTGTTAGAAGGATTAACTCATGCTGTTAAAAAATAAATGCTGGTTGGTGGGAAGGGCAGATAGAGGGCCTCAAACCAAGGCTGTGAAGCCAACAAGCAATTCACTGAATTTCTTTTTGACAGAACCAATGTGTTACGGATGCAGACTAATTTTCAGTCATGAAGATGTTTTGAAGCCATTTAAAATTGTGAGTTACTGAGATTGCCTCATTTTGAGAAAATGGTCAACAGACCAGGGTGTGGATCGGGCCTGCATTCCTCCCCAGTGCTCAGCTTACAGCATCTAACATGTGCCGTGACATGAGGATACGGTGGATCTTAAATTCGGGTGTAATAAAAAATATTATTAAAAAGCCAAGAGCCCATTCTCTCATAACAGTTATTTAGAATTTCTGTCTGCTGTAGGTCTTGTTAGAGAAGAGACATACACTAGATCAAAACATAATACAGCTCCACTGGCTCCCCGCTGCCCCAGCCCTGGAATCAAATCTTTATGTCAGTATATGTTACATATTATAAACTGATAATATACATTATGAATTTTGTCCTTTTTAATCAAAGTCAACATTCTATTTGGAAGTATTGCCTTTGCTGTGGGACAATGATCTTGTAACCTGTAAAGATTTGTCAGCTGTATGTCTTTAATAAAATGCTGATTGGCCAGTAGCCAGGCAGGAAATATAGGCAAGGCGACAAGAACAGGAGAATTCTGGGAAGAGGAAAGACTCAGTCTGCATTTGTAACCCAGACACAGAAGAAGCAAGATGAGAATGCCTTGCTGATAAAAAGGTACCAAGCCATGTGGCTAACACAGACAAGAATTGTGGGTTAAGATGTAAGATATGAGTTAATAAGAAGCCTGAGCTAATAAGCCAACCAGTTTATAATTAATGTAGACTTCTGTGTGTTTCTTTGGGACTGGACGGCTGCAGGATTGGGAGGGACAGAAATCTAAGGCAACGTGCCGTAAAGGAATTATTTTGTAAGGAAATCTGTTAAAGTGGAAATTTTAGGTTTCCTTCAACTAAACAAAATATTCATTCCCTTCCATAGCTGACCCACTGGAAGTAGCCTCAACACTGTAGGTGTTGCTCCTTTGTGAGTCTGTGCTAAAGCCTCAAGAGAGCACTGTTTGGGGAATTAGACCAGACTTCTTGACCCCATGAGCTGCCCACTCCCTGGGACTTACATCATGGCACCCGGAAGTATCGTGGAAGACAAGATGCTTGTGTACCAAGTCTTGAACCTCAAATCTGCAAGAGTGGAAACACTGAGATTTTGAGGACCCAAATCATCTTACTGTGTCTTCCCTCCAGATCAGCTTTGAAAGTAGAAAGGAAATATTTTGAGATTGTTGTATTAATAGCATTTTTAACATAATTCTTTATTGATCTTTTGGGAATTTCACATCATGCACCCCAATCCTGCTCACCTCCCAGTCCTTCCATATCTGTCCCTCACCCTGCAGCATCTCCCCTAAAAAAAACCCAAAAAATTAAGAACAAAGCAAAACAACCACCAAGTTCCTTCATCTTTGCTGCCTCTCCAACCCCCCCCCTTCATTTGTGTTAGCATCATTTAGAGCTGTGGTGTGCCGTTCAGTCCACCCTCTTGTCCATCAGCCCACCAGTACACAGGACCAGGCACCTTCCGTAGTTGCTCTAGAAACAGGCACTAAAGTGTCTTTTAAGGAATTTCTCATCAAGTGGCAGGTGGTTCCCTCATCGAAAAACTCGGGTTCTTTTGGTTGAAGACTTAAATTGGCAGGTAGAAGGAAGTTTTTTTAAAAAGAAAGAAAGATAAATGGGTGGAAAGATGATAGATAGATGAATGGATAGATTGATAGATAGATGGATAGATAGATTGATAGATGGATAGATAGCTAGATGATAGATGAATAGATAAATAGATCGATGATAGATAGATAGATAGATAGATAGATAGATAGATGGATGATGGGTAAATAAATAGATGATGGATAGATAGATGATAGATGGATAGATGGATGGATAGATAGATGATAGATAGATAGATAGATAGAGTTCCAGAGAGATGGCTCCGAAATTAAGAGCATTTGCCCTTGGTTTGGTTCCTAGCACCCACTTGGCAAGTTGCAGCAGTCCATAATTCCAATTCCTGGGATCTGATGCCTTCTTCTAACACCCACACCAGGCATGCACAAGGCGCACTTGCATACATGCAGACAAAGCATTCATACACATAGAAATAAATCTTTGAAAAAGAATTGTATATGGAAGAACAGAAAGCCAAAGCTCAGTAAGAAACAATGTGACTCTGTATGGAGAGGGTTGTGCTTGGTGGTGGTTCTTACTCAGCTGGCTATGATGTAAGGCAGCACCGTCATTTCCTAGGACTGGTTTTGACTGCACCGTTTACCTGTGAGCAATCAGAACATGAAACGCTAAACTGGGCACTTAGCTGCCATGGTGGGCACAGTCTCTCAGTGCGCAAGGCTGTGCCTAGCTGGAGCTGCTGTCAATCATAAAGTTAGCTACAGTCAGGGCTGACAGCTGTCTTCCTAATGAATAGAGTACATGCCTGAGCTAGCATGGAGGGGGTATTTCATAAAATTAGGTTCACACTGTACATATGCAAATGTATGTATGACATCATACTAAATGTGGGTGTAATAGTTACATCTAAATGTGTAGATTAAATTGCAATATAGAATTTACCTCTCTCAGAGCATGATGGTACATATCTGTAATCCCAGCACTCAGGAGACCAGGAGTAGAAGAATCGTGAGTTTGAAGCTAGCCTGGGCTACATAGCAAGGACACTGACTCAAAATAAGAATAGAGTCTGTTTTTTATTAAGGCTCATGGTAAAGATAAATATGTTTCAAAGATACTGACTTTGGGAAACTTAATGCCAGAATGACTTGTAAGGGATCAGTAAGTGCAGACCACCACAGCTTATCCATCCAGCCAAGCCAGGAGTGGCACTTCTCAACTGTAATCCCAGAACGGGGGAGGAGGCAGGAGGATCACCAAAAGTTGGAGGCTAGGCTAGGCTAGGACCCCCTGCATTAGAGTGAGACCCTGTCTCATGAAAACAGAACAAGGGTTCAGTGTGTATGATGTCAGTGCTGGGTAAGCAGAGCGAGGAGGCCGCCTGGGTCTGGCTGGCCCACTCTAATCAGATGGGTGATCTCTGGGTTCTGTGAGCGATCCTGTCTCAAATAATATGATGAAAAGCAATCGAGAAAGACACATGTGTGTGTGGTGTAGGTGTGTGTGTGTAGGTGTGTATGTGTGTAGGTGTGTGTGTAGGTGTGTGTGTAGGTGTGTGTGTAGGTGTGTATGTGTGTAGGTGTGTGTGTAGGTGTGTGTGTGTGTGTAGGTGTGTATGTGTGTAGGTGTGTATGTGTGTGGGTGTGTGTGTAGGTGTGTATGTGTGTAGGTGTGTATGTGTGTAGGTGTGTGTCGGTGTGTGTGTGGGTGTGTGTGTGTGGGTGTGTATGTGTGTGGGTGTGTGTGTGTGGGTGTGTGTGTGGGTGTGTGGGTGTGTGTGGGTGTGTGTGTGGGTGTGTGTGTGTGTGTCTGTGTGTGTGTGTCTGTGTGTCGGTTGTGGTGTCTGTGTGTCGGTGTGTGTGTCGGTGTGTGTGTGTGTCGTTGTGTGTGTGTCGGTGTGTGGGGTGTGTCTGTCTTTCCGGTGTGTGTCGGTGTGTGTGTGTGGCGGTGTGTGTGTGTCGGTGTGTGTGGTGTGTCTGTCTGTCGGTGTGTGTCGTGTGTCTGTGTCCTCGAGTGTGTGTCGGTGTGTGTGTGTGTCGGTGTGTGTCGTGTGTGTGTTCGGATGTGTCGGTGTGTGTCGGTGTGTGTGTCGGTGTGTGTGTGTGTCGGTGTGTGTTGTCGGTGTGTGTGTCGGTGTGTCTGTGTGTCGGTGTGTGTGTCGGTGTGTGTGTCGGTGTGTCCTGTGTGTCGGGTGTGTGTGTCGGTGTCTGTGTGTCGGTCTGTCTGTGTGTCGGTGTCTGTGTGTCGGTGTCTGTGTGGTCGGTGTGTCTGTGTGTCGGTGGTGTCTGTTTGTCGGTGTGGTGGGTGTGGTGTGTGTGTGTGTCGCGTGTGTGTGTGTCGGTGTGTCTGTGTGTCGGTGTGTGTGTCGGTGTGTGTGGTCGGTTTGTGTCGGTTAGTGTGTCGGTGTGTGTGTCGGTGTGTGTGTGTGTCGGTGTGTGGTCGGTGTGTCTGTGTGTCGGGAGGTGTGTGATCGGTGTCTGTGTGTCGGTGTGTCTGTGTGTCGAGTGTCTGTGTGTCGGTGTCTGTGTGTCGGTGTGTCTGTGTGTCTGTGTGTCTGTTGTTGTCGGTGTGTGGGTGTGTGGGTGTTGTGTTGTCCTGTAGGTTGGTGTGTGGTGGGTGTGTGTCGGTGTGTCTGTGGTGTCGGTGGTGTGTGGGTTGTGTGCGGTGTGTGTGTTCGGTGTGTGTGTCGGTTGTGTGTGTCGGTGTGTGTGTGTCGGTGTGTGTCGGTGTGTGTGTCGGTGTGTGTGTGTGTGTGGGTGTGTGTGTGGGTGTGTGTGTGTGTAGGTGTGTGTAGGTGTGTGTGTAGGTGTGTATGTGTGTAGGTGTGTGTGTGTGCGCCAAGTGCTCTACCAGCCGTGTCATCTCCCCAGCTTCATGTGGAAACTGCTAATGATTCAACTTAAATTGCAATAAGAACTATAAATAATGTTGTTGAAATTATATATATAACTGGCAATCATGAAAGAGTAACCAAAAGCACTGAGAAAATGAGAAATGAAAACCATCTCAATGAGACATGTCACAGTCTTGCATGTGTGTAAGGATAAACACACACATACACACACATGGGAGGATACATATGTGTGTGAAAACCACATGTTTATGATTCATTCTACATGATCGCATTCCCGTGACCACCCTCCCCCATGTTTGTTTTCTGAAACTATGGGCTGCCAGAGGAAACCTCACATGACCGTCCTCTGTCCCTCTTCCCAGTTCCAGGATTTGCTGTCTATACAGCTGGCACTATTCAGCACCCTACAAATGACATAGGTTCTGCGGGGCTAAGGACCTGCCCAAAGGACAGTCCCTTCTGTCCCAATACCTCACATATGTGCAGGGTTCACCCAGGGCAGGAAGCTCAAAGTCCAGTATACATGGCCCTTGCTGGTTCCCACAACCAGCCTGAGGTAAGGGCCATAAATTTCTGAATAGCCAAGAGTGGCTTTGCCCACCGATCTGTTTGAAAGTCAGCACTCCGTTCATCCACTCATTGTGTAATGTATTTCTTTAATAAGCATTTTCTGAGCTCCTACAATGAGTCAGGCCCGAGCAGCAGCTACCAGAGGCACCAAACAAAGACTCTAGCCTCTATGAGGTCACCTTTCAAGGAGGTGGAGGAGAAAAAAGAGGCAAAATGCAAGTCTAGCTGGGAGGTAGTGACAAATTCCTTTAATTCCAGCACTTGGAAGGCAGAGGCAGGATCTCAGTGAGTTCTAAGCCAGCCTGGTCTACAAAGCAAGTTCCAGGACAGCCTGGACTACTACAACAGAGAAGGCCCTGTCTCAGAGAGAGAGAGAGAGATAGAGAGATAGAGAGAGAGAGAAAGAGAGAGGAGGAGAGATGAGAGAGAGAGAGAGTGAGAGACAGGGAGAGAGAGAGAGAGAAAGCTAGAGAGAGAGCAGCTAGACTGGAGCGGTATATATAGTAAGACTACAAAAAGACAAATTCACCAAGAAAAAGAACAAGAAAAAGAAAAAGAGAAAGAAAGACAGGAAGACAGGAAGGAAGGAAGGAAGAGAAAAGGCAAGTCTAAAAGATACTCAGGGAAGGATCCCCATCACCACTACCAAATCTTACCCAAGCAAGGAAATCCTGTACCCTTTCTAATTGCTCTGAACAATTGCCCTCAACACACATTCACTAGCTTCCACCCACTGAGATGTCTGCATCTCAATCTCAGGCTGACTAGAGCCGGGTGAATCCACAAAGGGCTATGCTAGACTCACAAAGGGTCAGCCATCAGCATGTTCCTTTGGGTGCATTGCTGCTCATGCCCACATCCTCAGTGCCTTGCCTTCCTTCGCTGCTTCTTGGCTTTCTGATGGTCTTAATGGCATCAGATCTTTACAAAATCAGCGTTGTCTCCCCACAGCAAAGAAATGTTCCCACTTCTCCACTTGCCACGATGGGAACAGAGAAAGGAGATAAAGAGGGGCACCAAGTGTGGCACTGGCCCAGGTTCACACCTAGCTCTCCTTACAACCATTACTTGGGTTCCTCAAGGGCCCCTGGCCTCAGGTGGCCTTGGCACATATCCCTTTGCTGTAAAGCGGGCCCTGATTCCACAGAACACCAACAAAGAATCTCTTGCTTCTGTATTATTCGTAGCCCCAAATATCTACTCATTGCCTGTGAGAAAACATCTCACCAACGAGAGACAGTCAACAAAATACTTGACGGCGCCTGTCCAGATGCTCTGACATCACGAAAGATGAAAAGAGACAGAGAGGCACCCCGCCACAGAGCTCAGAAGACTGGAGAGATGGAGCAGCGGGAATAGAGAGCCTTTGCCGGGGTGGATTCTGGGTAGTGTGTGAGGCATTCCATGGCGTGAGCTGGGTAAAGAGGAGATTGGCGCCTCCTGGATAATTGTGACATTTGCTGTAATTCTACCACCTTTCCAAATGAAAAAGGAGTTCAAAGAAGCTTCCAAACAAAGCAGTCATTTTCCCCTGACTCTGGTCGTTCTTTGTTAACTGCTTGGGGCCTTGGGCAGAACAATAGAGAAGACAGTGGGTCCTTTACTACTTGGGTGCACCATGATCAAAGAGATAAGATTCTTAAGGACCAAGGCTGCAGCCTGCTACCCCGGCCAGGCTGTTCTCATAGGTGGCCTGCGTTGGCCCGGGCCAAACTCCCTCCCAGCAGCCCTCCAGGTGACCTGGGTGAGGAGGGAGCATCTTGAGGAAGCCTCAAACTCCATGTCCTGATCTTGAGGAGGCCCAGAAGAAGCCTCTGTGGTTAAATTTCCCTCAAAGGCAGCAGGCTCATACCCAGCTGGAAGCTGACAGGATCCGCTGACAGGATCCACTCACAGATTAGTCCCTGGCTTCTGGATTCTTCTTCAGGGAGGAAAGGGAGTCGGAGGCAAACACCCTTAATATCCTAATTCTTGAAAAAGATGGTTCAGACTTTTGTAGCGTCATTAGCATTTGCAGATAAAAATACATTTTAAGTGGCATTACACTGAGTAATTATTCTTACAAGATGTGGATTAAATACGTTTTCCTCAGCATGAAATTATTCCTGCCACGGACTGAGCCGGGACAGCTTAAAAAGAATTTGGACGGGGACTGCCACCAAAGGAAGGAGATTGCTTCTATGTTCCTGAGGGGGTGGGGGAGCCCACCCAAAATATCCCACCAAAGGTAGTCTTTGTAGTGGAATCATTTTGGCTAGATGGAATATCAAACCTGCTACTATAAATTTCACGCCTTGCATTCCTAAAGCAGACATGGAGAAATGATGCCAAAAAATTAATCAGAAATAACGTAGCCGGCCTTGCATATTCTCTCCAGTAGGGGGCAGAGCAGATAGGACTGTGGGTGCTGGAGACTTTCCCTAGGCTGATTGATGATAAGGCTTGTTTGTAATTGCTTCTGTGAAGATATGTAGCCGCATGCTTGGATGCTTATTTACATTTGGGGATGTGGTTGAGAATAGATGCTTTCGATTTAGAACTTTGTTTCTGTCTCTAAGTACATGGGAGACTTTCATCTGTCGCGAGCATTGTATTTACCAATGCGTGATGTTCAATTGCTGGATTTAATTGTTACAGTACAGTGAATTATTCTATTATTTCTTACTATTTTTTTATCTGGAGAAAAATTCAAACTTTCCAGGCTTTAGGCAGGATAAAATGGCTCTGAGCGTGTCAACGTCTCAAGAACACATTATTTTCTTATTGGATTGCATTAACTTTACAGATGAAAATTTGAAGGAGAATTAGAAGGCTTAGAGATGGGAAATTTGGAGAAGAAAAGAATTATGTCTTCAGATTCCTGGAGGGGGCAAGCTGGCAAGTCATTTTGAAGGTCGCTGATACTATTCCTATAGAAGACACAGCAGACCCCAAAAACGATCACAGACAGGCACGGAGTCACTAAGAAGCGATTGAATCTCAACACACCGGTTAGCTAGGGCTTTACCCGCTCCTTCTTCCAACTTGGCACCGATTTTTCTCTTTGTTAAGACTTATTTTGGCTTTTAAATTATTTATTTATTGATGTATGTGTGGGGGTGGGGGGTACGGGTGCCAGAGCCATGTATGTAGAGGTCAAAGGGCAACTTGGTGAAATCAGTTCTTTCCTTCCACCTTTTTATGGGTTTCAGGGACCCAGTTCAGGTTGCCAGGCTTGCAGGCAGCAAACACCTTCACTGGCTGAGCCTCCTGCATGCACCCCTAGTCATGTAACTTCCCACAGCCTGGGAGGGTTGTTGGCAGTTCCACTTAGTTTGAAATACAAACACAGTCTCCTGCCTCAGACTGCAGAGAGCCACCCCTGAAGGGACAGCTACATGACATATATAAACAAACATTCACCGGTAAATGCTCTAATTGACTGTGAGGGAAAGCTGAAGAAAAACAGAGCGTAATAAAACCTAACAGGCGAAACCCAAGACAAAAGTCCAGGCCCCCTCCTGTCAGGAACTGAGTTTTCTCTGAGTATCTGGTGGCAGGGGAAGAAGGGGGCAGCCACAGGCTATCCCATCCACGCTGTCTGAGGAGGCATCAAACAGGTGGGCCTAAAATCCTGGTTGTCAACACCCGCAACCCCACGAGCAACTTTCCACACATTAGAGCTCTGCTATGCATCTTTAGATGCCATCTCAGGATACAGGATCAGAGAAGCATGGGTGGGAGCTGCCACGGAGCAGGCTTCCGGCCAGGGAGAAGCACCTGTGTGGGGAGCCAGGGTCGCACGTTCTCCTCTATTCCAGCAGTTCTTAACGGGTTGCAACCCTTTTGGAGCCACAAGTAGATATTTATATTATAGTTCTTAACAGTAGCAAAATTACAGTTACAAAGTAGCAGCAAAAATAATTTTATGGTCAGGGGGTTTCATCACAATGTGAGGAACTGTGTGTTAAAGGGTTGCAGCGTTAGGAAGGCTGAGAACCCTGCTCTATGTGCTCAGACTCAAACACCTCGCTGGTCTTTTCAGCTCTCGTTCTGACATGCACGTGAGCACACACACACACACACAAAGACACCACCACACAAGACCACACACACAGACAACACACACAGAGACACACACACAGACACACACACAGACAGACACACACACACAGAGACACACACAGACACACACACACACACACACAGAGACACACACACACACACACACACACACACACACACACACACAGGGGAGGGTGCGCAGGCAGACAGACATGACAGAGAACTATAATCTAAACCTGCCGAGCAATGGAGAGTCTGCTCCCGGCCGCAGTTCTGCTATCAGCCCCCTCCTGACTCTTAGGCTTTCCTTTTCCTTGTGCTGACCGAGTGGATTCTCCCTTCTAGGGGATGTCCACTACCACACATCTTTTAGCCTTGCCACTCTGACGGCTGACTTTGCTGCTGTAGGGGTCCCTCGACTGTCTGCTCCAGCATGTTCTGGGTTGCCGGGTGGGCAATGGAGGTGAACAAGGAAGAACAGAGAGGAAAGGCAGCTGGGCATCAGGCCAGTGGTGTTAGGACAGAGAGGAGAGAGGCGGCTGGTCATCAGTCATCAGGCTGGTGGTGTTAAGAGAGCCCAGCCCGTAACATTCTCAGGCTGATCTCTGAGCCTTGTGAGATGAGAGTCTCCAGGGCATTAATGTCCATTTACCTCAGAATTCTTGCCATTGCTACTGTCACATAAAGTTGCATATGGACCCAAAAAATGTCAATAGCTACATCTTGTCTCTCAAAAGCCTCACTTGCCAAGAAGAAATCTGAATGGTGCTTCCTTCATGGGTGGCTGCTTCTCTTCTCATTTCTGTCGGGGCTGTATTTGAGACTGCAGAGGACCCCTCCCTGGCGTGTAGAAAAGGGTTTCCTTGTAAAGCACAGACCTGACCCCAGCTGGGTTGGTAAGGAAGTTGTAGTAATTAAAGCAGCAGAGTTGACTGTTGGAATTACCAAGAAGGCCGACTCAGCTCTACAGGACCAGACCATCTGGAATTACAGTTTCCTACAGCCAGGAAGTTCCATGACACAATGGGAGCTGCGCTCTGCTCTGGAGCCTGACAGCACTGCCACTCCCAGGAGGCCGCCCCAGACAGGGAGTCGCGGCAAACTACTCCATGGAGAATCAGCTCCGTGGCAGACAGATCCACACCGCAAAGCCAGAGACCTGCCTCCCCCTTCACCACACAGGCAAGTGACTGATCAGCATAGGTGTGTGTGGCGAAACTTCAGGGGAGACAAAACACAAGCTTACTCACCCCAGCAGAAATCCCACAATAGGCCAAAGCACAGATACCACTAAAGTTAACTTGGGGAGCCGATGTGTTTTGTTGGGATTACTCACAGAAGCATGGGCGAGGGGTTACTTACAGAAACGACCCAAAATCAATTGCATTACCAAGGCCCCATCCCAGCATGGTTGACGGCTCACAAAAGCTGGGAAACTTGGAACACACCACACAGCTGGAAGGCAGTTCTCCAGGTGAGGGTGTCCTTTCTTGACTCTGATCTAAACCCTCTTCCAGGCAGCTGGTCTGTCTGAGTCTTTGCTGAAGCTGAGCTCTTCTGAAAGTGATTCTCAGCAGAGGTTTTGCTTACTCTGGGAGGGGCGAGGCCTAGTGAATCTGGTCAGCTTCAGGATTTCCATGTTGAAGAGGAAGACGTTTCTCGACAGGAACTTCCAAACAGTCCATATGCTGGCCCTGCCCCTCGGCCTTGTTCCATGCTCTCCTCACTTCACTTCTGGGGAAAAACACCTTCCACCCAAAAGAGAATCGACTGATGGATAAGTAGTTGGCATTTCTTTAGGAAAACTTGATTTGGGGCTCAGCTGTTAAAAGCACTTTGCTGCTCTTGCAGAAGACCTGGGGATGCTCCCAGCACACACATGGTAGCTTGTAGCCATCCCTAACTCCAGTTCTGCGACATCTGTGGTGACTTCTGACCTCTGCAGGCACCATGCACACATTGTGGAACACATACATACATGTAGGCAAAACATTCACGTAAAGTAAAATGAAACAGTAATAATTTTAAAATAAAGTAATTATTTTTAAAAAGTAAACTTAAGTCAAGAATATGCAGATGTGTTTTTCCCGTGTTCATGGCAGTGGTTAAGAGTCTGCCACGAAGACACTTGAGGCAATGAACGAATTGAACTTAGGGCAGTCACCCAGTCCTGCCAGCCTTTCCTTTGGGGTTCACAGACTGGGCCCCAACTCTTTCTCTCTGTGAGAATCTTTGTTTTGGTCCAGTTCTGCTTCCTGGAACACATGACACAAACACAAAAAAGAACTTTGCAGGTTTTGCCCGCAAATCGTCGTCTAAAGCAGGACACAGATGATCCGCATCAGAGTCCTGGTTTCTAGTCTCAAGATCCTCCTCACTGTTACTTTCTGAGGGTCAATGCTTCTCTTGAAGGGACTCTGAGGAAGGGTCAGTGTCACAAGTGTGCTTGAGCTGGGACAGAGGCGTCAGTACCTTCCTTTGCTGACATTGTGGGGTCAGATGTGAACCCACCTGACACCCCCCCATTCAAGGCAGCAACATGTTTGCTTCTTCTTGTTGGTTTATTGTGTCTGAGCGGGTACAGGTACAAGCATGCTCACAGCAAGACCTTGTGGGAGTTGGTTCTGCTGCGGGGGGATAATGCTCTTGTACCCTGTAAAGATTTGTCACATGTAATTGGTTTAATAAGGCACTGATTGGCCAGTAGCCAGGTAGGAAGTATAAGGTGGGGGCAACCAGTCTAGGAGAATTCTGGGAAGAAGAAAGGCTCAGTCTGCAGGTCGCCACCCAGAAGCAGAGGAATAGAAACACTGCACTGAGAAAAGGTACCAAGAACACATGGCTAACCATAGATAAGGGTTATGAGTTCATTTAAGTTGTAAGAGCAAGTTGGTAATAAGTAAGTAATAGGCCAACCAGTTTATAGCTGATGTAAGCCTCTGTGTGTTTTGTTGGGACTGAACAGCTGCGGGACTGGGAAGGCAGAAACTTCCATCTACAAGTTCTTTTCTCCCACCATGTGGGTTCTATCCGGAACTCAGGGTGTCAAATTTGGCAGCATGTACAATTACAGGCTGGGTCATCACACCAGCCCCTGTCCTTATTTAAATAACAGAGAGCCCATTTTCATTCCAAAAATTACAGACATTCTAACCCAGAAAACTAGGAGGTCCTCTAGTGTAGTGAAGGGAGTAGGCTGTGTACCTGCCACCCAGCTCCTGGCTGCCTGGCTAGCTTATGCCCCGAAATAACAACACACAAATTGTATTCATTTAAACACTGCCTGGCCCATTAGCTCTAGCCTCTTACTGGCTAACTCTCACATATTGCTTACCCCATTTCTAATAATCTGTGTAGCACCACAAGGTGGTAGCTTACCAGGAAAAATTCAGCATGTCTGACCTGGTGGCTGGCTTCATGGCGACTGTCTCAGAGAGGAGAGGCATGGCGTTTTACTAACTTCCCTTCTTCTCAGCATTCTGTTCTGTCTACTCCACCTATCTAAATTCTGCCCTATCAAGAAGCCAAGGCAGTTTCTTATTAACCAATGAGAGTCCTCCATCACTCTAACATCATAGAACAGTCAGGAGTTTCAGAGCCCACTAAATAAAGTTGGACCCAAGACCTGACTCTCCTAGCCTTTCATTTGGTAGCACAAAGCTAGTTACTACTTTGGTGAAATCAAAATTTCACTGTTCTCTGAAATGGAAATATTAATTTCCACTGAAGACTGTTGTAATCATTAAATGGAAAAATTGGGTACTCAATAGAAATTAGCCATGAGTCAGGGAAAGTGTGGGCACTTGGATACTGATACTGGCTCACTTTCTTCAACGCAGCACTAGAACTCTGAATTCTGTCCTACAAGCTCTTTTAAGCTAATGTGTACATCAAAAAGAGAGTGAAGATGGACATGCCTCAAAGTGGGTACCAAGTCAGGTCTGGTGGTACATATCTGTAATCCCAGTACTCATGAGTCCAAAGAAGGAAAATCTTGAGTTTGTGGCTTGACTGGGCTACTTTACAAAACTAGCTACAAGTATAACTGCTTAATATAGAGACCTTGGTTTAATTAGCTCAAGGTACATTTGCTGTGTGCCAGGCACCCTGTTCAACAGAAAGAATACAGAAGGAAGTTGGCATCAGAGACTCCATTTATTCATGGGGCTCAAATTATTTCAAACTTCTTCATGGATAGAAGCTAGCTAGATTTCAGTTTGGTTTTTCAGGCAGACTAGAGTCTAGTCTGGAATGAGTTCCTGGCCATAGTAACTTCCAGAGTTGTCTGGGATAAAGTCACCCAGCATCCCTTGTCAGCAATCATCCTCACTGGCACTTGACATTGTCAGTGTTTTGAGTTCAGCTATCCCCACAGTTATATGGTGCCAGCTTATTGTTATTTAACTACATAATTCCTGTAGGACTATGACATAGTGGACCATCGTCTCTATGTTTGTTTCTCATCCCTATACTGTTTTTTGGTGAGAGGTTTATTGGGACATTCCCTCTCCTTTTGAGCTGAATTGTTGGCTGTCTTATTCTTCAGGGTTGAGTTCTTTGTGTGTTTTTCATACAAATTCTTGAAGATGAAGTGGTTTATAAATATTTTCTCCAAATGTGTGGTTTGGGGCTAGAGAGATGGATCAGAGGACCTCAGTTCAGTTCTCAGTACCCACATGGCCACTCACAACCATCTGTAACTCTGGTTCCAGAGAATTTGACATCCTCTTCTGACTTCTGCAGTCACTGCACACATGTGGTTCACAAACATATATGCCAACAAAACAGCCATGTGCATAAAAGAAAAGTAAATAAAATCTCAAAAAAATAGACTTTTTTCTTTTTATTCTGTATCTCCCTCAAATCTTTAGGCAGTCTCGCTATACAGTCCAGACAAGCCTTAAACTCACAATCCTCCTGCCTCATCCTCTAATTTGCTGAGTTTAGAGTTACACATCACTGTTCCCAGTTTGTCTTTTTATTCTTTAATAGTATGATTACAGGGCAAAGTTTTTATTTTATTCATAAATAGACATTTTTAATTTAAGCAATAATAAATTTACCAATTTTTTTCTTCTATAGAGTATGCTTTTAGTAACACATTGAAAACATCATGGACAGTGGGTAGTGGTGGTGCACACCTTTATTCCCAGCTTTCAGGAGGCAGAGGCAGGTGAATCTCAGTGAGTTCGAGGCCAGCCTTGTCTACAAAGTGAGTTCCAAGACAGCCAGGTCTACACAGAGAAACCCTGTCTCCAAACATACACAACACACTCACTCACACACTCACACACACACACATGCACACACACACTCAGCTGACTGCATTCATTAGTCTGTCTTGCTGGATTCTGTTCTGTTGGCAGCTGTCTATATGATACCATGCTACTTGATTATTAGAGAGTTTTATGTGAGTCTTGAAGTTCAATAGCATCAGCTTTCTGTTCTTCCATGGCATTGACTGTTCTATTGTGTTCTGCCTTTCCATATAAACTTTATTTCTTTTCTTTTTCTTTTGTTTGTTTGTTTTCTGAAATGGGGTTTCTCAGTATAACAGTTCTGGCTGTCCTGAAACTTACTTTGTAGACCATGCTGGCTTTGAACTCATAGAGACCCACCTGCCTTTGCCTCCTGAGTGCTGGGATTCAAGGCATGTGCCACCACTGCCAGCTTCTTTTTTTTTTTCTTAAAGAGCTTTGCACTTCTTTAAATACTGTGTATGTTTGTGTGGGGCAGTGCTCGTGTGCCACAGAGCACATGTGGAGGTCAGAGGACAGCTTGTGAAAATCTGTTCTTTCCTTTCACTATATGAATCCCAAAGATTGAACTCAGTTTGCTAATCTTGGTGGCAAATGCCTTTGCCAGTTAGCTATCTCACTGGTCACCCATATAAAACTTCTAATCCATTTGTTCACAAAATAATTTACTATGATTTTAATTGAGGTTAAATATTTTCAATTTAGAAAGAACTAACACCTTAGTATTGAGGCTTCCTCTCCATGAACATGGGATGCTTCCTATCCATTAGCATGAGATGCTTCCTGCTCATGAACATGGGATGCTTCCTGTTCATGAACATGAGATGCTTCCTATCCATGAACATGGGATGCTTCCTGCCCATGAACATAGGACGCTTCCTCTTCATGAACATGGGATGCTTCCTGTTCATAAACATGAGATGCTTCCTGCCCATGAGCATGGGATGCTTCCTATCCATGAACATGGAATGCTTCCTATATGTGAGCATGGGATGTTGCCTAACCATGTGTATGAAATATTGCTTCACTTACTTAGTTATAATCTTATTTCTTCCATCAAACTGTTTTGAGTTTTCTTACGTAAATTTTTATATACTTTGCTAGATATAGATAAATATTTTATTTTAAAAATATCACGTGCCTTTAATCCCAGCACTTGGAAGGTAGAGGCAGGAAGAGCTCTGTGAGTTCAAGGCCAGCCTGGTCTACAGTGGGAATTCCAGGACAGCCAGGGGTTACACAGATAAACTCTGTCTAAAAAAAAACATAGATGGATGGATAGATAGATAGATGATAGACATAATACATACATATATACATACATACATACATACATACATACATACATGTACAATGTGTCCATCTTTGCCTGGATGTGTGTATGTGTACCAAGTGTTTTCCTGACACATGTGGAGGACAGAAGAGGCACCAGATTCTCTGATGGTTGTGAGCTTCTATGTGGGAGCTCCTCTGGAAGAACAGCAACTGCTCTTAAATATAGAACTACCTCTCAGGCCCTAAATATTTTATTTTTATGTGAATGCAAAGATGTTTACTTGGAAAGTGATAGCATTGGCAAATAAGTTGCTAAGTAAGAAAATAATATGGGGGCTGGAGATATGGCTTAGTGGTGAAGAGTACTGACTGCTCTTCTAAAGGTCCTAAGTTCAATTCCTGACAACCACATGATGGCTCACAACCATCTGTAATGATATCTGCTACCCTCTTCCAGCCTGTAGTCAGAATGTTGTACACAGAATAAATAAATCTTTAAAAAAAAAAGAAAATAATATGATGTTTATTTTTAAAAGTTACCCTTCCCCAATTTCATATACAGACACACATACACTATATGAATGTACACTTGTACAACCTGTTGACATGTAATAGTTTCAGAAATCCACTTGGTGTTTCTTGACTCGGGGAAATGACATCCTAGAGTTCAGTACATGTGATAGCAGCCCTCAGCAACTCTGTGTGTGGATATCTTGTTTCCATTGTCTGGCTCTTCCACTCTGGTCTGGGTCATGAGGTTGATGATATTTTTCTCTGATGTCAATGTAACCATATTCATGTTGTCAGTTCTTCCAATAATCTTTCTGTACATGCTCTGAAACTGGTTTTGTGTCTGCTCCAAGCATGTCTCCACCCCAATGTAATGTCTTGCCTGGTCTTGGGGTTTGCTTTGTCCATCTCCCTGGTACCCTGCTTGGAGGCAATGTCTTAGAGTCGTCAGTTACACTTTAGTTTCTCTGTTGGTGGAGGCTGCTCTTTCGTTTCCCAGCATTCTGACCCGAAATAATCACACAGAAACTATATTATTCGTAATACTGTTTGACCAATAGCTCAAGTATAGTTTTAGCTAGCTCTTATATCCCAAACTAGCCCTTCTCCATTATTCTGTGCATGGCCACATGGCTGTAGTTTACCAGCAAGGTTCCAGTGCAACTGTCTCCTGTGTGCAGTTACATGGCTTCTTCCTGACTCTGCCTACTCTCTCTATATATCTTTTTCAGCCTGGCTTTACTGGTAATGGCAATAAAATGGCAATAAAAACATATTCACAGCATACATCACCTCCCACATCATTTTTCCAAGTATGTGCCTCCAAGCCTCAGCTTCGGGTCATACATACATTGTATATATTATATAATATATATTATTTATAAACCTTTGATCTTCTTCCACTAACCAATAAACTCCTTCTTCCTCAAAAGTCTTCCTCTTTTTATGTTTTTTTTAAAAATTATTTTTATCTTTAATTATGTATATGGGTGTGTCTATGCACGTGGTCAGTGTCTTTGGAGGCCAGAATAAGTTGACTGTGAGCTGCCCCATGATGGTATTAGGAACTGAACTTTAGTTGGCAGCAAGAGCAATACACATTCTTAACCAATGGTCCATCTCTCTAGCCACCCCCTTCATGTTCGTTCTCTCCTCTCTCTCTCTCTCCTCTCTCTCCTCTCTCTCTCTCTCTCTCTCTCTCCTCTCTCCCTTTCTCTCTCCTCTCTCTCTCTCTCTTGTGAGTGTCCCACTGCATTAAGTAGCATTGCCTGCTTGAGTGACAGATCATTTACTTGAGCAAAGTTCATGGCTGCTGAAACCACTGAGGACTCCCCCTCCCCCAGAGCATTCTATTAGTAGCACATATTCTACTAATGGTATGGAAGATGAACTAGATGTGAATACGGTAAGAATTAGGGAGACTTGTTGGCGTATTTTCGTTTTACAAACTAGGTGCAATAAAGAGAGAAAACTAAGAAAGATGCTACGCAGTCACCCTTGATTGTCATCATGACAGGTGATATAACATGAACCAATACACATTCCTGGGGGGGCGTGTGCTGGGTCTCTAAAGGCATTTCTGGGAAAGAATACTTGAGGAGAGAAGATCCTCTTTCCCCGGAGTGGAAAGCACCTTTGGAGGGGTGGGCCAGATATGAAGAGTTTCAAGGAAATGCAACACTGCTTGCCTGCAGGCCTTCACTTTTTGTTGGTACATGTGTCTATCCCGCTGCTGCTGCTGCTGCTGCTGCTGCTGCTGCTGCTGCTGATGATGATGATGATGATGATGATGATGATGATGCTGTTGGTGATGATGCTGATGATGGTGGTGATGATGATGGTGATGATGATGGTGATGATGATGCTGATGATGCTGATGGTGGTGGTAATGATGCTGATAATGATGATGTTATCCTCCACTGATGTCAGGATCCAGCTTCTTCTGCCTCTCGAGAGGGACTTTCGACCAGTCACTCTCTGTGGGCCAAATCGAGCATATAGGAGGCTGGAGTGGCCAAAGTTGGCACCAATACCCTAACAGTTAGAAAAGGGCGCGAAATTAAAAGACAGTGACAGTGACATCACAGAGTCCTTGAAAAATATTTCCAGCCAAGATGGTGCTGAAGGGGAGCAAGTGGGGAGGAGACCTGACTTATTTACAAAAAGGGTGATTGGAGTTAAAGATGGGGTAAGACGACATAAAGTGCCTGATGCCCTCGTGATCCCCATTCCAGGCTATGGGAGCCACAGCTAATATGGATGTGACTGCTGATGTGACTGGCTAATTGCCCTTCTGCTTCTTCTGGGGTTCATGGAGTTTTGCTTTATAAGTTGCCCGCTGCAAGGAAATAAACTTTCCTGCTTGACTCGACTCCCCGCTGTGTCTGATTGTCTCCGGGACCTAGGGGCTGGGTGGTGAGTGCTCTTTCTTTTTCTGCCAGGGCTAGTCACAGGCAGATGGCTCACTTCTTCAGTGAGGTCTACAGAGGGATCCCCACATCTCTCCAAGAATCCAGGTCTTCTGCATTGGTTTGGTACTAAAGGTATCCGGCTTCATAGCCTGAGATGATACCAATGTGCAGATCATTACCCTCCTGTTGGTAAGTCCTCTTTCATGACGTATATACACACTTGGTCTGTTCTGCTGTGCTAAAGAGCCCTGACTGATGCAGCCACACAGGAAAACACTGATGGCACATGTCTGTGATCCCTGGACAGTAAGCTAAGGCAGGATGATTGCTGTGAGGTCAAGGTCAGCTTGCATCAAAAAAGAAAAAAAAAGGAAAATAATTAAATCCAACTCTAGAAATAAGGCAAATAATTTGGATATTCTTTTCATCATAGCCATGCAGACAGATCTCAAATCTTCACATCATCCAGGGAATCTGCATGGAAAGACTCCGCAGTTAATGCTTCAGAGTAGGCAACCATTCCTGCTAGCCAATTACCACAGGAAGCTAGCGCCAGAGGTGAACTAATTGGTCTAAAGGTGGATCCATTTAGACCAGAGATGAACAATTCTGGACAATAAGACAGAAAAGAAGTTTGCTGTTAGGTGTAAAGACCAAACTTCCCCTAACCCAAGAGAACAGGCAAGGAGAAACCTCCTCCCACCTTGCTCTGAATCTTGTCCTGTGTCTTTGTCTCCCAGACCTACTATAGCCATTTCTCCATTGCAGACTAAAGCCAACAGTGAGGTTGGTAAAGAACAGAGTAGGCACTGTGAAGCCGCTCAGCCATAGCCCCACATTTCGTTAGTGTTTATTGCGGTCTGCGAGGGATTTTCTAAGAATTAAACCTGAAAGTCCCCTATCTGTTACACTTGCTCATGTGCCCGAGAGACACTGATGGCTTCTAAGCACTTGGCTGGATCCCACCCTCCCTCCAGAAAGTTTTGCCCACCTCTTTGTTGATCTGTACATCATCTAGAGCCTGGCACTTACTAGGTATCTCACAAACAGCTAATAAAACACCAGGAGCCTGCATCAGCTTGGTCAAACTGTTCTCCACCTTTCTCTGTGTTTCTATTAAGAGTTACCGTTATTTCCAGGGAGTGGTGGCACACGCCTTTAATCCCAGCACTCAGGAGGCAGAGGCAGGTGGATCTCTGTGAGTTCGAGACCAGCCTGGTCTACAGAGCAAGTTCCAGGAGAGGCTCTAAAGCTGCAGAGAAACCATGTCTTGAAAAACAAACAAAAAACAAAAAACAAAAACAAAACAAAAAATAGTTACCGTTATTGAGCTGTGACCGATAAATATATGCTCTTGACCAGTGCCAAAGATTAGAGCAAGTAATAGGTAACTCAAGGCCAGGCATCATGGCATACATCTGTAATCCCAATAGCTGGGGGGGTGGGGGTGAGGCAGAATGCTCAGGAGTCAAAGACCATGGGCTACATGGTGAGATCAAAGCCATCCTGGTCTACATGAGACCAGAACAAGACCTGTCTCAAAACCAAACCCCAAAAGAAACAGGTACGCCAGAAAAGTTCCTACATTTGCCGTATAAGACCAGAGCTCAGCAATAGCACTTTTATGATTTAATTAGGACATAATTATTTATGATGTTTTCGCAGTCCCCTATACAAATTGTCCTAAAACAAAGCAGAAAGGGAGGACTCCCCTTCTTTCGGGAGTTATCCTGCTCTCTTCTAGCAGACAGGATAAGCCATCCAAGCGGGCACCTTTGTTTGCCCTGATTGCCAGAAAGCTCAGGGTGTGATCCGATGCTAACTCAAGAATTTTATAATCAATACTTTCTCCTTTCTCCTTTCCATGGCTTTGTTTTTTAAATGTTAGTTGAATGACCTTATTGTGTTTGTCTTTATTCTAAGCTGTTTCAAATCCTTTTCAGAAAGAGGTGCATATAAAGAAGGAGGAGGAGGAAGAAGAAGAAGAGGAGGAGGAGGAAGAGGAGGAGGAGGAGGAGGAGGAGGAGGAGGAAAGGAAGAGGAAGAGGAAGAGGAAGAGGAAGAAGAAGAAGAAGAAGAAGAAAGGCGAAGGAGAGAGGACAAGAAGAGGACAGAAGAAAAGAAGAAGGGAAAAGATAAGAGAAATGAGAGAGAGATTGAGAGACGAGGAGAAGGAGAGAGGAGGTGGATGAGTTGTGATGGGAAGAGAGAAGAGAAGAAGAAAAGAAAGAAGAAAGAAAGAAGAAGAACGAAGAAGAAGAAGAAGAAGAAGAAGAAGAAGAAGAAGAAGAAGAAGAAGAAGAAGAAGAAGAAGAAGAAGAAGAAGAAGAAGAAGAAGAAGAAGAAACACCTGTCAGTGGTGGTGCACACCTTTGATCCCAGCACTCAAGAGACAGAGGCAGGCAGATTTCTGAGTTTGAGGCCAACCTTGTCTACAGAGTGAATCCCGGGACAACCAGGGCTACACAGAATCTCCAGCGTGGCCTCCAGCCCCAAGCTTTGTACATTTCTGCCCTTTCCCCTGCCTCTGGCCTACAGGTCTCCCCAGCCAGTCCTCTGTGCCAGCTGGCAGAGGGTGCTCTTGTACAGCGGATCTATGCCCTCCCCGCCTTCCAGTCTGCAGTCTGGACCTGCTGGGGGCCATAGAACCTTCCAGGCTTGGGAGGTGGGAGGAGGCAAGCTACTAGGGTTTTCCCAAAGGCTGATCTAGGCCCTCCCCAAAATCACTACTGAGCTGGCCTCATTCATCTTCAAGCTTGTATAACCTTCTTACACTCCCACCTCCCTGCAGGTCAAACACTCTGTGTGTGTGTGTGTGTGTGTGTGTGTGTGTGTGTGTGTGTGTGTGTGTGTATTTATGCATGTATGTGTATATGTATGTGATGTATGTGTGTTTGTGTATATATATGTATGTATATGTATGTATGCATGCATGAATAATGGTTTGGTTCACTATGTCATATTGCCCATGTGTGTGCTTTTACAGGTGGAGAGAGAGAGAGAGAGAGAGAGAGAGAGAGAGAGAGAGAGAGGAGAGAGATACTGCTTTTTGGAGCTCTACAATAATAGATCTGTGGTTTAATTGGAAATTGAGTAAATCTGCTAAAACATTTAGTGGTTTAATTTTTTCCCCCTGTTTGGTAAAGAAACAAAGGCTTCTGGTTTACCCATGTCTTTCAACAACTTTAATTTCACTCATAGATTATGGATGGAGGCACTATCTCCACTGGATCGCACACTGGGCATTAAGGAGACAAAACCCTTCCTTGTTTGCAGACCTTGGAGTTTTTTTTCAGACATTAAGCTGTAGGTGGCATTCTTTATACCTGACATCAGAGCACTTTTGTAAGGCATCGAGCTGACAGGATTTACTGCAAGCCCATCCTAGGTGTTCGAAGCCGGGAAAACAAGAAAATATTCCATTCAGGTGGGCAGAGCGAGGAACGCACACGGGTGATCGCCCCGATCGGGTGACTGCTGCTTTTCAAACTGTGTAATTAAAGATCTTTAGAGTTCTTCGAAGGGAATTAATTAGCAGAGAAAGGCTGTTTTGTTCACGGCCTTTCCCATCAACATCATCAAAAGCCAACCTCGGTAACTGATGGCAAATTGGACTGAATTCTCTGCAAACCAAAAACACTTCTTGCCTAGACATTTTTTGTTTGTTTGTTTGTTGTAACTGCATGTTAATTTGCCACTGGGTGTCCTCCCAAAATGGGGAGGACAGAGGAGGAACATGCACTGTGGATGGGGTAAGGAAGCAGAATATTGTCAAAACACACTGGGCCAGGCGTTCTTGTTCCAGCCCTAATCCTGCACCTGTGCATGGGGCACTGGCAGGTCATGACTGTGTTTGGGGTCAACTGTCTGCCTGGTTTGTCCGTGGGTGGCTGTGTTTTCTCGTCTGAACCCTTGCACCTTGGAAACCCTGAAGAAGTCACCGCGTAATATTGGTGTGTCACGGGCAGTGCCACCGAAGCAGCCTGGTGGCACCAGAAATAGCCGACGTGCTTCAGAATAAGTGCCGGTTTCTAGGTCCCACCCAGACCAGCAGCCCCTGGCGTGTGTGGATCAGTAACTCACTTGCGCCCACTATGCAGGAGCCTATGCTGGGGTGTGGCTGTATTGGGGAAGGAATGGTCTACACTTTCTGGTGGCCTTAGGGTGGAAGCACATGGGCACCAAGTGTCAAGCCTGAAGTCAGAAAAGCCTCGTTACAGCACATTCTGTCAGAGGCAGCGCTGGTGGCACAGCAGCTCTGCCATGCCCGGCATAGTCTCCGTGGAATGGCAAGTCTGTGGCAAGTCTGTATTGTTAGCACCGTCACTGAGGTGATGATTGGCTGCCAAGCCTGAAGGCCCGGATTCTAGCCTCAGGCCCCACAGTGGTGGGAGGATGGAACTAACTCCTTCAGGTTGTCCCGTATGTCCACATGAGTCATAAAATGTGCAAACACACTTCCACCCACACAATAAATAAACAAGTGGAAATAATGTTTCTGAAGTTTATATTGTGAAAATAATATATTGTTTAAATGAAGGTGACCATACTTAAAGTGAGGAGTGAAAGTTCTCCCTGTAATCCCGCCCTTCGGAGATAATCCCCGCTAATGGTGTCAGCCGCCTCATTTGGAACATGTGGATGTGGTTGAGAGATCCAACAGCGGCTCTCACACAGCCAGGGCCAGGGGTTCTGCCCTTTTCCCAGGACTTTTTCGACCTCCTCTTTGAAGAGCCTCTCTCAGCCCCCCGGGCTCTTGAATTTTTTGTTGTAGTGTTCAAAGACGTGGCTAACCCCTTGCTGGGGAGGTAGCTCAATTGGTACATTGCTTGCCTGGCATGCGGGAGACTCTGGGTTTCATCTCACGGGGGTAGCGAGAGCTGATTAGCCCATCTCTGGGGCTCTAGGAAAGATAATGAGAAACAGGAAGTGAGTTACCAAACCAATGCTTCCAGACTACAAGCAACACACCCACCAATGGAGTCTTTCTCCACCACTCAACTTCTGTGCCCACCCTGTTCTCAACACAGAGCTTCAGTTTTCTGAATCAAGTTCCTAAAGTGTTAGAATACTCAGCGGGGAAGCAGCACTGAGCATGCTCTGTAACTGCAGGCTTTCTGGGAAACGATTGCAGCCATCTTGGACTTGGGAAGAGACTTGGGAAGCAGGAAGGGAGCAGGCAGCCTAAGTGAGAGCCCTCACACAGACTGGCTGCACTGTTGTGAGAGTTTTCCTACAGGCCTTTTCAATCCACCGCTACCCTCCCACCCCCCACACACACATTCACAGGGCCCTACTCAAGCCTCCCCATGCTAGCCTTATTTCCCTGCTGTGTACAATTTGATAATGCCGTGGGGAGCGGATGGAGGTGTAGAATTAAATGCCCTTTATCCCCATGTCCTGAGGGGAATCCAGAGCAGTTCAGCCACAGTGGGAAGTTTCCAGCAGCATGAACAAAGGCACCACCAAAACTACTGGTAGGCTTTGCTACTTGCAGAGTCCAAGTTATCGGTACTAAGTGTCACTGATGTTAATTTTGGCATATCAGCTGCAAATGCATGCCAGGAACAAGATCGGGTGCTCCACATATGTGACCAAATCTACTCAAGAACAGGGAATTAATCCTCTCCATCCTGGGAGGAAGGGACTGAGACTCCAAACACCACCCAACTGATGGCACACAGGTACCCAGTCATGCTTGACAAGTGCCACCTGTACCTCAGGCCTAGGGTCACCACAGCTCATGAAAAGATCAGGCCAGTGTCTGCCTGTCCCCACCTCCCCTCCCGGGAGCCAGATGCTGAGCTAGGCTGTCCTCCTGTTGTGTTGGATAGAACATCTGGGGTCATGGTATGAGCTGAATGCCTGGCAACTGTGGATTCACCAGGGTTTGGGAATCTGTTATTCTGCACTCCTGATTGTTTATTTTGTGTTTAATCCCCTTTTCCCCTGGAAAAATGATCTCTACCTCGTTAGAAGCTCTTTGCCAATCATTCTGTTGACTGCAGTAACATATACCGACCTCGGCGATAAATAGAAATAAAGGCGCCTCTCAGATCTCAGGGTGGAGGGACGTCGAGAGCATAGTTCTCACCCCGAGGAAGCCAGCCAGCTCGAAGTCATTCTCAGGTTAGCCAAAAGCCCAGGATGTTTTTTTACTTTCCTTTTTGCCATTTCTAAATTCATGTCAATAAAGCTTGGTTCTTCATGCACCCCTCGGAGAAACCTCACTCTGGAAGCTAAACCTGAATCCTCTCTGCATTTGCTCTGCCATTGTTGGAGGAAACCTTCACTTTCATTCTTTTTTCCCTCTGCGGGTCCCTTCCTCCTCCCCCACCCCAAATGTTTTAGCATCTGTTAATCCCAGTTGGAAATCTTAGCAAGATAAAGTCGTGTTCTGTGTAGATTGCTTCCAGAACAAATACAGGGTGGTAGATAATTCGGCATTTGGTTTCAGGAGGGCTTAGGGTCGGGGCTGCAGAGGACTGCACCTCTTCCTCATAAAACACCCAGTCAAAGCAAAAGCGCAGTAATTCCCAGGCTCAGATGGAATGCATGTAGATCAGGTTCATTCCCAGAGCCGCCGCCTGCGTTTAGGTGATATTAGAAGCTACCATGACAGCAAAGAAGTTTTATGCATAGCGGCTTAGCGGACACTTTGAGAACTAGTTTAGTGAAGCTATCGGGTTGAAAAATACCAAGTCACAAAGTTTTAATGAAAGTAAGTGTGGATCAGCGTATCATAAGGGGCATCCAGGGCGACTTAAAAGATCCGAGGGTGGAAATTAGAATGGATCTTCGGGATTTATTTGGCAAAGCCTGTCTAGTTTGACCTTTTTCCGTTTCATATTAAGGCTACTGAAAGTGTTTTGTTTGGTGGGGGCTTGGGGAGGACTGCAGGCAGGCTGCCACCGGAGTTTAGCTTCGTTCTGTGACTGATAAGGTCCTGGCATCAAATGGAAGCTAGAAAGGCCAGCAAAGGTTTTCTTGCTTTGTTTCTCTCTGCACGTCATTTCCATCTTAAGCTAGGTTGGTGAGTCAGATTTGAATAATAATAATAATAATAATAAACCCACAGCTTAGGCAGCGATTAGATCACCATATTTGGATTTGCTATGAAGTAGCTGCAATTTTTTTTTACTTGATTATTTAGAAATACCGGTGAAAACTGACACCTTGAGTAACTTTATCATTTAAAATGTGGGGGACGGAAAGCAGCTAAACTAGGGTGTTAGTTGTCAGGTCTTTGACTCAAGGGGTGTCAGGTTAGAATTAGACAAAAGCCAAGCTCAGAGTGACTTGGGCCACAAAGAATGCAGACCAGCCAACCTACCTTAGGCTGCTCGTCCCCAAAATGTCAATTGAAGCAGTGATCCCATAACCTGGGAAAAATAAAGAAGCCAAAGGGAACACACGATGCAATAAGGAGCTTTTTTTTATTCTGAGGTTTTTTTTTTAATCATAAAGCAATATTTTTAACTCTAAGGTTAACCTGCTAATCCTTAAGCTGGTGACATGGCGGTGTCAAATGTGATGGGATTCTGTGATTCTCATTATTGTTATGTATTGTTCTTTCCATGCTATTCCATATTAATATTTATAAATGCCCTTTTTATAGAACCGAGAGGACCAAAACCCATTATTAAATTTTTAAAATGGACAACCTGCGCAACCAATATAGTTGATTACAGTTTGGAACAAAAAGGATTTCTGTCGTAATCCACTTCTTGTTCCCCTGGCTGTTGATTTGTGTAGACAGCAGAGTTCCCGAGGTTGTTCCTTTTAAAACTGCTGTTTGCACAAGCAACACCCAAATGACAGGGAACAACAGAACATTGATTGTGCACCTAAGAGGGGGTAAAAGAGCCCTATGCAGGCAGGAGGGCGCCCTGGAGGCAAGGTGTACCTCTAACACTAAAGGACCTGCCAAGAGCAACCACAGAATGAAAACACACGTTAGTTCAAATTTAAAGAGAAGATTTCAAGGGCCTTGTTGGGCTTCATAAATGACCTTTGAAGAGTTTAGTGGGATCTGTGTGACACGCAGAGACGAAAGAGGGCAGACCCATCTTGTCATATCTAGTCAGAGAGTCCAGTCCACCGTTTGTCCACCTGGGCCTGGATGCTTTCCAGTATCCAGTATCACAGGATGCAACCAATTAGTCTACAGAGACAGAAAGGAGGGACGGTATTGTCCTCAGCTGTAGGCAGGCAATGACAGCCCTTGGTCCAAGAAAGAAGTATTCACAGAAGGAAGATATGTCACAGCTGCCTGGCCCCACCACTTCTGCAGCTTCCCAAAGGCCTAAATTTCAAGGTGTGACTTTGGGAGGTGATTTGATTTTACAGGAAAGTGGTCCATGAAGGACAAGGAGTATTGTCTCTGCTCACAAACTAAAAACCTCGACAGGTGTGCTGGCATATCTGTAATTCCAGCACTCAGGAGGCAGAGGCAGAGAGGTCTCTGTGAGTTCAAGGCCAGCCTGGTCTACATAGTGAGTCCAGAACAACCAAGGGATCCATAGGGAGACACTGTCTCAAACAAACAAAAATAAGAAGCAGAAAATGAAACCTGAGCAGTTAATCCACAAGATTGGAAACATTACAATTTGGGGTTTTTTTTGGAAGGGGTGTTATTGATTCTTGTTGCAGGGGTGGAGGGTGATCACAAAAATGGCTTATAAACATCATTTTCCCCAATTCGGGGTCCTGTTTGAACTGAGTGATCTTGGGCATACTTGCTTGATTAAATTTCCTTGGTTATAAAATGAGGAAACTGGCCCGTTCCACTCTTTTGTGAGGATCAAATGAATTAACTTCATCTCTCACAGAGCCGGGCATACAGAAAACATGGAAGAAGTAGCCCTAACTAGTTAGCCATAGACCTACAACCTTGGAGGCTTGGAGAACTCTTTAAATCAATGAATTACTTTTCTCTGCCTTTTCCTCTTCTAGTTTAAGAATTATAACCTGTATGTGCAAGTTTCAGAGACTGCAGTACTGGGTGGGGGGAACCAGGTTACTTGGAGAATTCCAATCAATGTTTGGCCTTCGGGCATAAACACTAGGGTATTTAGTTTTAAATGCATCTGAGGTGTTTTCCAGCACCAAGGAAAGAGGAATCAGGATTGATGCCTAGTGGTTCTGACAGCTCCCCCATTATAACGCAGAGCTGTCGGCCACAGAGGTGGTGCCTTGGCTCCCAAGTGAGGACTATTGTGTGTTCAGAGTCGTGGTGGTGTAACTCAATTCCAGTGAAACCCAAGTCTGGAGTGGCAGTGAGAAGGCTATTCATTGTGACCAGTCTTTATAGAAACTGGCCGTGCCTTCTGGGGAATGTGGCTTGTATTTCAGACATGTGTTCCTGCTGTCTTGCAGGCAGCGTTAGCTGAGAAACGGCAGTAAGGATACAATCTTTTCTGACTGCTCACACACTGGTCAGCCCACCTGGCATGAAGCCGCTGATGCCCTGCTTTCTTTATGCCCGTTTGTTGAGTTTCTTTTTAAAGGGGCAGTCCTGAGAGAAATGGAAGGGGTGCCGTGCCACTTTCCTACTTTCCAGAATCTTCTAGACAATTTGTGATCTGAGTAGGCCTTGTGGGGTCTCTCCACCACTGTTCACTCTCCCACCTTGTTCCCCTCTTATTGACTGATCAAAATTTGCCTGGTCCTGGCTGGTTTCCTTGGAGGACCTTGCTGAAGCAACTAGCCACTCAGACTAGTAGAAAACTCAGTCAAAATTGAATGCATAGGACTTTGTGGTAAAGCATTTTTCTCATGGACTTGAGGCCCTTGGTTCAATTACTGCACCACATGTAAACAAACAAGTGAGTGTCCATAGGTCCATGACTGATAGCCCAGTGTCACCGTGACTTACTGTCCCTCAGATAAATTTCCCTTCAATCCACGTACCTTTGATACCATTTCTTTTTCATTTGATTTGTTTGTTGTTTGGGGGTTTGTTTTGTTTTGTTTTTTTTTGAGACGGGGTCTCGCCTGGCCTGGAATTCACTGTGTAGACCAGGCTGACCTCGGCTCGTAAAGATCAGCTTGTCTCTGCCTCAGGAGTGCTGGCATTGGATGCTTGGGCCCCAATCAAGGCTTTGATGCCGTTTCTCGTGTTGACTCGGACTACTGGACAGGTGCACCTGTTACTGAAGCCCACCCATGCCCAGCTGTAGCCTGACAGCCTTTCCCCCCAGTTCTACTTTCTTTCTCTTGCACACTACCCTAGGGCTTCTTTCCTTCTGTGCCAGTGTGAACCAGCACAGCCGGCTGTCCCTTGTGCAAACTGTACCTGGGAGTATGAGGGAATCCATGCCCCATAGAGGGAGACAGTGGATCCAGGCAGAGGAGCCAACACGGAGAGGCCCTGCTGGTATGTCTTTTTAGAACTTCAGAAAGCCAGCTGGGGGGAATGGTAAAGTACTCTTGCACACTTGCCTGCAGTACTAACCATTCTGTCACACGCTTCCAAAGTGGCTTTCCCTTCCTGGGTCCTCCGCCAAGTACCTAGGGCCACTTATCAAAGTAAACAACAGCCCATCCTTCCTTAGCTCAAGCTCTTTTTGGAAGAACTCGTGGTAGGACACCCTTCTTGACCCAGGGATTCCCCTTGTCTGTGCTTTGGTTTCATTTGATTGTTAGACAGGCCTCTGCTATGTGGCCCCACGCTGACCTTGAACTCAAGTGTCCTCCTGCCTTCCCTTTCTGAGTAAGTGGATTGCAGCACAGGGTTTCTTAAGACTCTTTGCTTGAAGATTGTCGTCTTCAGTACAGAACTCACGCTAGGAGAGTATACCGCCTCTAAGTCCCCTTGGTGACCAAGGAACAATCTTCTAGAGCTTCTGTGGATTGCACAACTTGCTTTTATGTCTCTTATACCACACTGAATTTAGGTTAGTATATTTTTCTTAGGTGTTCTTGTGCCTATGAAAGTGTCGTCATGAAGTAGAGTCGTGTCTGCATGGCACTGAAGTTGTGTGTGGTGTCACAAACACATAATCCCGGCACTTAGGAGGCTGAGGAGCACAAGTTTTGAGCATGGACCACACTAAAAAAAACAAAGACGTAAATTCAGTAAATGGATGAATAATTAAACAAGTGGGGGAAGACAAATGGACAACAGTAGCCCCCATTTTAGATACTATAGTTAGAACCTACACTCTTTAAATGCCACTTACCCCAGCACCCCCCGAATAATAAACATGGCACAGCGTACAGCTAAGTTATACTTCTGTTCAGCTGTATAATAATGTTAAATTTAAGCAAAGAAAGAAGAAAATTAAATCTCATGGCAAACCTCCACATTTCTGTACACAGAGGACCCTCTTGCCGTTGGTCCATTTTAATGGTGCCCTTCTGATGCCAATCGAGCCGAGCACCTTACCCACACTACTGTGTGGATGGATGTTCCTGCTTCTTCTGTGTCTTCTGCTTCTCCAGGGCTTTCAGTCCATTTTTGTTCCTGTGATGAAATCTCTGCGACAGACTACTTTTGTAAAGCGACAGCATTAACTTAGCTGCCGGACCTGGAGGTCCCAGTCCTTACATTGATGAAGACCTTCTTGCTGGCAGAATCTTGTCTTCATCTGGCACAGGCAGGATAAGGCATGGCTGCAAACAGGAATCACACAGGGATCTCCTGCTCCCACCAATATCCCATCTTGGGGCAACCTTGATGATGCTGAAATAGCATCCTTGGTTCAAATTCTCACCTCTCCTAACCTTACGGTGGCCATTCAGGTGGAATCTAAGCAAATCACAGCGCTAGCAAATTCAGTTCTGCACAGGCCCTCTCCAGGATTCCTGTGGAGAAAATGAGGGGAAGTCTTCTATCAAGACTGTCACGGCCTTTTCAGAAGGTTTTAAGATGGCTCCGGACTCTAGCAGCCAGACGTGCAGTCCTTTTAACCTTGGTAAAGACAAGAGTCCTCCTGTGCTAAGTTAGTAGCGAGAAAGAGACTTATGTTAGAAGGGTCCCAAGCTCTTCTCTGGTCAGAAATGTGTGATAGCTCTTTATGCAACTCAGCGCAAGGAAAGCCTTGTCAGGAGACAAGATCTCATTGACACAGCTAAGACACAGTCCCACAGTTCAGGCACATTCTCCCACTGACTTCAGTGGAGTAGTCTGTTCGCTGGGTTTTGGAGAGAGGCTGGCCTTGAAGTTATGACCCAAAACTCCTGGTTCTCCTCCCTGCGCCTCTGAAGTGCTGGGATTACAGGTGTGTTCCATGGCATGGGACAAAGTGTCTTAAGAGCTTGCTATAGTGAAGCACTTGGAAAAACTGCAAATTTTCACATAAAAATAATAAAGTTATTTATTGTTTTCAATTTTTTTTGATTTTTCAAAACAGGGTTTCTTTGTGTAGCCTTGGCCATCCTGAAACTCGCTCTGTAGAGCAGGCTGGCCTCAGTCACAGAAATCCACCTGCCTCTGCATCCCAAGTGCTGAGATTAACGGAGTGTGCCAGTACTGCCCAGCTGTTTTTAATTTTTAATTAATTTTATTTAATTACATATTAATTTTTATTAGTTAAATTAAGTATAAATAAAATGTTAAATATAGTTTATATACAATATATAAATTGAGATTTATATAAAATTCATGAGAATTAGTAAAATAGTAATTAAAATAACTAATTTAATTTTTAATTGAATAAATAGATCTTCATTTGTTTTTAGAGACAGGATTTCTCTGTGTAACAGTCCTGGCTGTCCTTGAACTCACTCTGTAGATTAGGCTGTCCTTGAGCTCACAGAGATCCACCTGCCTCTGCCCCTGGAGTGCTGAGATTAAAGGCGTGCACCATCACCACCTAGTTTAGATTATTATTTTTAATTTTTGTTTTAAAAGTATGTTTATTTATCAACAATGACACGATTTAGAATTATAGATTAGAGAAAAGAAATGAATACGTCTCTCAGTGTTTTCAACTTACTGGCGTATTCCTTCAACCTTCAGGAACAACCAGTATTTCCCAGATGGTGTCAGAGTTTCCAATGTTTCTATATTTACTTATTGACTTATTGACTTTTCGAAACAAAATCTGAAACTCACTATTGCCCTCCTGCCTCAGTCTCCCAAGGACTGGGATTGCAGATATGTGCCAACACACCTGGTTTCTTATTTTAAATTTGGCTTCTCCTTCATTTAGATGAGAACTCCAGCATTTGGCAACATCTCTGTCATGAAAGCAGTAATGAGCGAGACAGTACTGAAGAACGTCCAATGCGTGGGGCAGCAAATCACAGTGCTTCGCCAGGATTATTTTCCCAGCGCTGGGATGGAACAGAGCATGGGGTGTGTCACAGAGTGACCCCTCGTCCCATCAGGATGATTTTAGCTGCAAGTAATGAAAATCCTAAATCAAACCAGACTAAAACAGGAGGAAATATTGTCTCACAGAATGAGAAGATAGGAGCTACAGTGAATTCCAGGATTGATGGGTTCAGTAGACCAGTACGCCGGAGAGCTGGGGCTGCGGCCCAGCTGATGGGACACTTGCCCTCAGAAAATGGCTTGGGGGAAAAGGACCTGGTGCTGGCGCCACTGGACGGTCTCATGCTAAACCCAAACTGAAAAGCCCTTGACCACAGCCAGGTACTCTCTCCACGAATTCACAGGAAGGGGGAAGGAAGTTAAACAGAAGGTGAAAGAGACAGCTGGGCATGGTGCTTGTGCCTGGAACCACAGGATTACGAGTTAGTGATGGGAGGAGTCCTGCAGATTTGAAGACGTCATGGATCACATGGGGACAATGTCCCCAAGAAAACAAAAATAAAACAAGTAAAATAGAAAACTACAAATTTTTTGGAAGTAAACCTAGGAGAAAATCTTTAAGATTTGGGGCTAGGCAAGGAGATCTTAGGCTTGACACCACAAAGATGATCTCCAAAAGGAAAAATTAAGACATTGGACTTAGGGCTGGAAAAATGCTCAGAAGTTAAAAGCCCTGGCTGCGTTTGAAGAAGATCCAGTTTGATTCCTAACATCCATCTATAAGTGCAGTGCCAAGGGATCCATCCCCCTCTTCGGGCCTCCCCTGAGTACCAGGCACCCAAGTGCACAGGCACACATAGGACAAAACACAGAAAATAAAGATACATTTTAAAAAAGAAATTGAAGTTAATCCAAATTTAAAATGTTGCCAGATGTGGTGACTTGGGCCTAGAATCACCAGAGTAGGGAAGCTAGGAGAGAAGGCCAGAGTTGCAAGCTAGCAAAACCCTGCACATCTCTCCAAGTTAAAAGTTTTCTTTGTGGGCTGGAGAGAATGCTTAGTGGTTAAGAGCACTGACTGCTCTTACAGAGGTTTCAATTCCCAGCACCCTCATGGCAGTTCACACCTGTCTCTAACTCCAATTCTTGGGGATCCAACACCATACGAACATGCATGCAGGCAAAACACCAATGCACATAAAATAGATAAATCATTTAAAAAAATTTTTGCTATGCTAAAATTTTGTTAAGAACATGGAAAACCAAGCTATAGAATAGGGATGAATATTGCAAATAATGTGTGATACCATCGCCCACCCTACACCCCAAAATAACCAACAAACCAAAAACAAAAAACCCCAAAACCCACTGCTGTTTCTTATGTCTAAAGAACTCTCAGAATCCAACAGTTTGTAAAACAAACAACCAGTGAAAACAGTCCAGTAGAAAATGGACAAGAGACATAGAAGTTGATCAGAAAGACTTGTCTGAGTGGTAAATGAGTAGTGGGGAGATGTGCTAGGCTGGCTGTTAGGGAAAAGCTAAATAAAACCACTGGAAGACAGTCATGCCCATCCACTAGAATGAACAAAAATGACAAGCTGCCGCCGTGATGAGAGGCTGAGCTCGGGCGCTCGTAGTGAGCTCAGTGAAGTCCAGTGAAGGACACCAAAGACTTAGAGAAGAGCTTTTGAGTTAGAAGTCCTTCCCTGCCCTGGATCCTATTCTACGCCAGTTAATATTCTGAGGCAGTTTCACTATCGTCCCATGCATGCTGCCTTTGGGCTCTCTGCCTAGCTGAAGATGATCTCCAGCCTCTGATCCTTCTGCTTCTCCCTGCCAAGTGCTGGGATCGCAGGTGTGTGCCACCATGCCCATCTTATGCAGCGCTGGGGACCAAACCCAGGGCCCAGTGTACGCGAGGCACTCTGCCAAGTCACCACCATCCTCAGCGATAGAACAGTCTGGAGTGGGAGAACGCATCACAGAACGCCCCCTGCTTTGTTCCTATGAACTATACTCTTAAAATTGCTGTAGACACCTAGAACAGCCCGAGGGTGCCACAGTCAATTTGTGTTTGGTCTGAGAGGGCACGGCGAGGAATCCTGTACTGACAGGAGTCTGTGATCTTGACTGTAGTGGTGTCGCTGACCTGGCGTTGGTGTTCTGACATTGTTTGTATTTCTGTAAGATCCTGACATGGGAGATACTGAGTAAAGGGTACGTAAGGTCTCGCTGGAGGCGCAGGGTACTTCCAGTAGAACCCAGAGGTACAACCATGGCCTATTTTCTTTTTTAATTAAAAACAATTCATTTTTGCACAGTTTCCTTCTGAGTTGCTCAAGCTCACGTTGAACTTGATTGACACGCAGCCCAAGCAATGCTTGAACTTGCAACTCGACCACCTCAAGCCTCCAGAGGAGCTGGAATTGCGGTTCTTGCCATTGTGTCTGGCTGTTCTCTACTGTGGCTGCATGTGAGACTACAATTACTGCAAACGAAAAGGCTCAATTTAAAAGTTAAATGAGATCATATTCATGACAGGTGTAGAGTAAGCCTTTAATAGATTTTAGCTACTATGTGTTGTACTTTTTTTGCAGTCATTTAGTAGAACTCTTATTTTGTCCCTGTGACCCTTCTAAAATTGCACTAGGCATTGTGGTACTGCAGAAATCAAGGCTTGCCTGGAGCCAAATTCAAGCTCTAGGCAGATCAGAAGCTTGTGAGTCAGCTCTGTGGTTTTAACCAAGATAAAAAAAAATCCTTCTTGGACCTTATTTTCTTCATCAGTAGCAACGAGACTCTTAGCTCCCTGTTATCCCCATCATTTCGCTTTTTTGGTTGTTTGTTTGCTTGTTTAAGAATCAAATAAATGATGTACATGGAGAAGGAAGCATTGAAAACTAAGCGCCGTAGAAAGCCTAGCACATTCAACATGCATTTATTAAATACCACTTACTCATCTACCGCTATTACTAATAAATATGACCATTTACTCGATTGAAACTCATGCTGGAATTTGGCATGCAAATTTCCAGAGTGTTGCTCATTTGCATTGGAAAAAGCAGAAGAGGTGGGAGGCCTTTTGAAGCCTTTTGAAAATTGAGCTCAGGGGGATGAATTCTTATCACTGGGCACAAGGTATAATTGATTTTTCTGCACAATGGCTCACAGGTGTTACATTTAACACCCCAAATAGGAGAAGGATGGAAATGTACCCCAAGGTGCAGCTATTACTTCAAATATCTACATAGTCAGACCCTTCCCCAGAGGAAGGCTGTGTATCCTGGGAGGGTGCAGGGGGTGGGACTTCACCCAGTTGTGGGAGTGTGCTCACGGAGGCACCTGCTCCTTGGCATTCCGATTTTCAGTGGCCAGGAGCCAAAAGCGCCTCTTTACAACCTGGATCCCAAGGTGAGGGGAGAGAGCAGGGCAAACCCACCATGAAATACATATTAACATTATAACAACCCTCTCAGAATCCACTGTTGCTATGTCAACAAAGCAGCTGGGGAAATTGGGTCTTTGAGAAATTGGGAAATGAGGTTGGCTTTGGCAACATGGCCCTGGTTTCCTCCTCACAAAACAATCCGCTGTGAGCCCAGCCGGTCTTTTCTTACCTTCATTTTCCTTTCCTTGTTTATTTGAAAATGGAGACACAACATGTTTGATGGCTCTCTACAGTTGGGAGCTAGGGAGCTTCTGTGTCACACGAGAAGAACAGAACAAAAGGACCCTGTCTCCTCAGTCCTCTTTTTCCGCTTATGCGGATTTTTTGGTCCCACCATTGGTCTCTCGGACCCAGCACCCACCAAGCCTGAGGCTATAAAAGGATCCCTGACTTCATCTCAGTACCAATACGCTGTTTGTCTAAAGCAGGAGACCTACTAATTGAAAAGCTGAAGTCTTAAGACAGCAGCAGAGTCTGAGGGAGGGCAGAACCTCTAGGAGACCCTGGCAGCTGGGCCTCCGTATTGGACTCCAGGCTTACAAATAGGCCAAGCACACTCCCTCATTAAATAGTGCCCATTTCATGTGGGAGCAGAGGATAGGGGAAAAGGAGCTGTTGAATGCTGGCGTGAGTCCAGCCTGCACATCAGAAATCTCAAGAAGGAAGTGCCCAGCAGCCCTGCTCCGTCCCTGCTCTCCCAGCCTTCAGACTTACCCAAAAGATGGAAGAGCGTGGCATCTATGGTCGCTTGCTCTTTCACAACTGTAGCCGTGAGACACCGTGGTGACGGTTTCTGTCTACTCATTTCAAGGAATCTGGGCAGCGCCTCCCTTAGCATTGAGGTAAGGCCTGTGCTATGTACAGATCTCCCAGAGACGGCGCCTAGTGAATTTCCCAACAGTGGCCAGAAGCCAAGTGCAGTAGCTCAGCCTATGATTCCCGTCACTCGAGAGACTGGGTCCAGAGGATCACAGTGTGAGGCTAGCCTGCACTACATGTTGAATTCATAATCTGGGCTATATATTGAAGCTCCTCTCCCCATCCAGAAAGAAGGAGGAGGAGAATGAGGAGGAAAACCAGGAGGTTGACGAGGACGCGAAGGGAAGGAGAAACTGCTGGACTTGGGAGCTCACATCTGTCATCCTAGTACTCAGGAGGCTAAGGCCATGGGGATCACGGTGAGGCTGAGGCCACCTGGGTTACGAAGGAAGTGTGCGATCAATCTAGACCATGGTATGGGACCATGGGAATGGGACAAGACCAGACTGTCAGAGTCCCAAGGAACCTGTCTGCTGTAGGAACAGGGAGAGCAGATTTTGTGTTATGGCTGCTCCAGGTTTACTGACAGCAAGTGGATGTTTGGTGCCACGCTGAAGTATAGGGAGGGCTGGTCAATCCCAGCACTTGGCAGGCTGACCCAGGGGGAGCCCCAGCAAGTCTGAGGCCAACCTGGTCTACCCAAGATCCAGACCACTCACAACTACGCGGCAAGGCTCTGTTTCAAAGAAAGAAAGATACCTTGGTGAAATGTAATGAAATGTTTTTTAAATGAATGGATTTATTTTAAACATACAAGAGAATGCTCCAGAGCTGCTGGAGGCTATAGCACAGTTTATAGAGTGCTTGCCTAGCATGCACATAGGCCTGGGATCCATTCCCAGCACAGAATAGACAAGGTGTGATACTAGCACTTGGGAGGTGAAGGCAGAAGGATCAGAAATTTAGGTTCATCTTCAGCTATACAGTGAGTTCAAGACCAGCCTCGGGTACATGAGACCCTGACTAATGGGGAGGGGTGGGGTCAGTAGATGAAGGCACTTGCTGTGCAAGCCTGGTGACCTGAGTTTAATCCAGAACTCGAGTAAACGTGGAAGGAGAAAATGGATTCTACAAGCTTGCCACGACACTCATGTCTGCATACCCACGAAACAACAAACAATAATAATAGTAAAAATACCGATCTAGTTCGAGCAATCCTAAAGCAAATCCCCTTATTAAACAGACTCTTATTTAACCCCAGTAGCTTCTTAGCTCCTCTGTGAGTGTGTATGTTTATGCGGGTGCTCTCTTAGGTGAGACAGGCTGAGGACTGCGTCTGCGAAGGCATCGTTGGGTGAGGGCCTCGTGTGCAGCCTAGAGAAAAGCGTAGGCTGGCTCTCCATCTGTCCCAAACAGCACCAGGGAAAGTTAGCGTGTTCGCGCACCTGGGTAGCTTCTCATCCCGAGGAATGCCCGAGTACTTGCTTTCATGTGAGTTCACGTATAGAGAAGCTATTCTTTGTTGGTGTGGCCCTGGGAGCAGGTGCTGCCAAATGGCAATGCCAAGGCCAACCAACTGTTCATGTTCAGTCTGGCTGCTGAACACCTGCGTGTGCACTGTGGACAGAAACATGCCGTACATAACAAAATTGTGTGGGCTTTGGCGTTGTCACGTGAGAGTGTAAAATGCTGAGGTAATGTTGGGGAGTGGAGTTGTGGCTGGGTAGCAGACCAAGCATGTGACCCTGTCGTTCAATCCCCAGATGAGCAAGAACAGTTATTCTTGTTGTTAGCTACTATTCTAATGTTAGTATTTACTGATGTTTGGTTAAGCTTTTTTTCACTTGTCTTCAACATGTGTGTGTGTGTGTGTGTGTGTGTTTGTATGTGAGTGTGTGCACATGCATGCAGGTGCCCCCAGCGCCTAGAAGAAGGTTGAGGATTCTCTGGAGCTCGAGTCACAGGTAGGTGTGAACTACCCTACATGGATGCTGGGAACCAAACTCTGGTCTTTTCTAAGAGCACTGTGTACTAACAACCGCTGAGCCACTTCTCCAGCCTCAACGTTTTTCACCTGAGTCAATTGAAAATTCAACTTTTAGATGAGTGTGGCAGTACATAACTAACCCTGGAACTCTGGGCACTAAAGCAGTAGGCTCTTGAACGTGGGGACAGTCTGGACTAGATGGCAAGACTGTCTCAAAAGCCAAAGTCAAAACAAATTGATTTTCACCTGTTTCATTTTACCCTTCGGTAGTGAAAGCCTGTGGTTCCTGTGGCTGCTGACTAGCACCTGTAGTCAGCAAGGAGTTTCTTTGGGTAACCTGTACTCTCAGGTAGTCTCCTCCCAGAGAGGAAATGAGCAGAATCTGTCCCCCTAAGAGCCTGGCTCAAGGCTAAACCAGTCTGTTAAAGGGCCTGGCGAGGCTCAAAGGAGGGGACACCATCGCTAAGACCCCTGCAGGTGTCATATGAATATGGCTATTGATCTGTGTGCCCCTCTGCTCTACCTTGGGTCTTTCCCTAAGCTTCCTCTAGGCTTGGTACAATTTGCAGTCTTCAGAGACCCTGGAGGATGAGGAGGATGCGCAGGAGGTGGCAAAGATACTGCACCAAGGAGCATGACCTCAGTCCTTGGCTGGCTTGGCTCCTCACTTACCATGCAGAGCCAGGCAATCTGGGGTCTTGTATGCAGGTGTATGCTGGGATTGCTAGAGTGCAGAGGTGCATGCTGGGATTGATAGTGTGCTAGGTACATGCTGGGATTGCTAGTGTGCTATGTGCATGCTGGGATTGCTAGTGTGTGGATGTGCATGCTGGGATTGCCAGTGTGCTATGTGCATGCTGGGATTGCCAGTGTGCAGATGTGCACGCTGGGATTGCTAGACCAGCTGGAAAGATGGTGCCTATTCTAAGTCTCCTACTAGGCACAATACTGTGGTTCCAGGAACGGGCCTCATCATCAGGGCCCAAGGTTCTCCCAGGACCACACGGGTTTTGGGTGCCCCCACCATGTATTTATTTATCGCTCATGTGTGTGAGAGCTCATGCCATGGTGCTCATGTGAAGATCACAGGACAATTGAAGGGGTCACTTTTCCTCCTTCCACAACGTGAGTTCCCGAGAGACTTGATTTAGTTTATCAGGCTCCATGAAACCCTCCCAACCCCCTGAACCATCTTGCTGACCCTGCATGGGTTATTGTTATTTTCTTTTTTTTCACATGAGAAGCCAGTGCTCCCCCAAAGGGAGAAAAGAGGGAGCATTCCGATGATAGGCTAGCACAAGCTTCTTCCTCTGGATCTTCCTTGATTCGCTTTCAGTTGGGGCTATTTCAGGAGGTCATCCCCCACTGGTCTTTTGTAAGAAGCAGCAGTCCCAGTTAGCATGTTGCCCACTTCATCATCCTCCCCCCACCCAGACAGCTGCACTCAGAACGCTCCTCTATGGGAAACAAAGCAGAACATTCAGTGACTGATCCATTGTCATCTCCAAGGTGCTTTACCTAAATAGCAAGGAGATCTGGAATCCCCGAAACAGATAAGTGATAGTTTTTGCTCCCTGGGACCATCTTGGAAAATGATGTCATCTCCAGGACCCAATTAAAATTCACACTTTCTAACCTCCACAATTGGAGATCATATCATTGCATTTGATTCCAGGAAGATGGTTTGATATTCTAAACTATTTGTCAGCCTGGCACGGCAAATAAACATTTGTGAAATTCATTTCAAAAGATGTTAACGCTGGTGAAACCCACATGCCCCCAGAGGGATTATACAAATTTCCATGTCAAATATTTGAGGCAAAGCACTTGTAGAGAGACAGTGTTTTTTTGTGTTTTGATGCCTTTCATTTCCATAAACTAGATTACTTTCTGAAATTACTTTCACACAGAGAACACTTTCTGTTGAATTCCAGTCAGTGAACTCCTCGAGTGTGAGGTGAATAAAACATGCCTGCAGGCTGCGGGGCTTTCTTCATGCTAGGACCGCCGTGTTGTGTAAGGAGCGCAAAGCAAGCTGAGATGTTCTCTCTTGAGTGCTCACACACCCAGATCTGCTGTCTTAAGAACCAGTTCATTTGAGGAAGGTCTGGGCTATCCTTCCTCCAGTCTCCTCTACCTGGCTCACAAAGACTGGGCCTCTGTTAGATGCTGGAGACTTGCTGGCGGGCAGCTGCTGGCTGCCAAGAGGTTCTCTATCTGTCAAGTTGTATCTGCTTCTTGCAAACGCTGATTCTGCCAGAAGAATTCACACACACACACACACACACACATACACACACACACACACATTCACACACATACACACACATACACACACATACACACACACAACCTGATCCTAGAAACACTATCTTGTTGCCCTAGGTCTGTCAAAGCCATAAAATTAAAATTGACTTAGTTGGGCTTTTTGTTTTGTTTTTGTTTTTGTTTTTGAAGGTGGGGAGATTCTAGAAAGAAAAGATAGCTGGAAATCAAGAGAAGAAAGCTGCTGGGTGGTTGAAAAAAATCAGGCTTGTTCTGGCGGCTGGACGGTGATCCTGTGCAGGTAGGGACAAGGGACAATCTTCTCCTTAGGTAAAGTCACTTAAACTCTTACCTTAAAGGTTAAGTTGAGAAACACATTTCTTAGCAAATCTAACCTTAACCGTCTTTAAAATCATTGACTGATTAGCACTGAAAACATCTTCAGTAAAAATCAGGGTATAGCCCAGGAAACCCCAGAACCAGTGTGCTGTCACTGGCCTAGAGAAAGCGAACTGTGACCTTTGTTTTGTTTTGTATTTCAGAGGACAAGCTTAGCATTTGGGTGGGGTAGTGGGGAGCTACAGAGGTTGTTACCCAAGGACAGAAATGACGGGAAGTTCTTGCAGGCCAGTAATATGCAGATGCAATTCAGAAACTATCCCAGTCAGTTCATAGGCTTGAAGGATTGAAACACAGAATATATACCCACCAAAGGAGACAAGGAGGTCACAAGGAAACGGTAGGAACTGGGGGACGGAAAGCAAGAGAGGCGCTCTCTGTCATAGACTGAACAGTGTTCTTTCAGGAAGCAGAGGAGGTGTCAGTACGCACACATGGGTAAAGAGGCCAGGTAACCAGAGCCCAAGACAGAGGCTTTGGAGGTGCTAGCACAGATCCTCAATTATTTCTGTACCAGATCCCAACATGAACTCTCTCTCAGGATCGGCATTGAAGAGATGGGAATAAAGACACAACTCACATGGTTCATCGGGAGGGAGATTCTCAGTGGTCCCTCATGATATCCTGAGTTCACATCCTGAACAATTTCTCCATTTATTCTCCAGTCTTTATACCAAAACTTAACTTAGGGGAAATACCTTAGCATTCTGTCTCCTAGGTAACCAAGTGAATGGCTTTTCCTCACGTCCACAGCTACCTGTCTGCTCTGTATGCTAGCTGTCAGGTAGGCTTGAATCAGCATCTCTATCAGGCATCCTCCAAATTACAAAGGAAGGAGCAAAACATCCTGATCTTTTGTTAGGTTAGCCACAGTCTGCCTGGCAGAATACTTGATCCATCAGGTAGGGCCTATGGCTTCAGAGCCTTGCTGCCACACCATATAGAAATATGGGCCTACAGGCTTCCATGTACCTCCTTTACCTTCTCCCAGACCCTCAGTAGTGTGGATATTCAGGTACCTGGCACGTCTTTTCCTCTGACTCAGGGAAAAAAAATGGTGGGCCAATGCACTCTGCTGGAGCGACGCCTAATGCGGAATGGGCAGAGGTGAGAGGGACCCATCCACTCCACCTTCCTTTCTGTCTTCTCACTGCCTGCTTTGTTTCTCACATCCCAACCACCCAGTAGTTTACAGCTGTGCAGCTTTCTCAGCCGCTAGCTTGAGTTTTGCTCGTACTTTGTTTAAGCCTATGGAAAACGTGCCTAGGACATAGCTTATGTTCGGAAAACAAAGGAAGGAGCTCCGGAAGGCGGTGAAGCTCTGCGATGCCAAGGCCGAGAACCTTACAGCACTCTATAACATTGCCTCTTCCGTTCCGGCCTGGTATTTGAACTAGGAAACTGAAATCCATCATCTCTACCTAACAGGTTGGGAGAGTGAAAATGAGATGAAGTTGCTTTGTAACGCGTCGGGCCTGCGCGGCATGTGCCAGGAGAGTTTCGGCCTTCTCGTTTGGGCCTAAGAAGATCACATCTGGACGGGATAATTCAGGGCTCGCCCCTAATACTGACTCTGTTGGCGCTTTCTTGCAAGGGAATGTTTTCAAGGGCAGAGAATGGATCTTCGCTTGATGATTCACGGCGTGATAATCTAACCGAGTTACCGAAAGCTTCAAGAGAGCATTGCAACGGATCCTAAACAGTGACGCTCAACAACGCTGGGGAACGGAAAAGCGGGTGCACAGGAATATATCAACAGGTGCTGCTTTATGTTCTCTAACTTTTCTTTTTGTCAGAGTTGCTGGGGCTAGAGCGATGACTCAGTGGTTAAGAGCACTGGCTGCTCTTCCAGAGGAACTGGAAATCAGTTGCCAGCACCTACATGGCAGCTCACAACTGTCTGTAACTCCAGTTCAAGGGAATTCAACACCCTCATGTCTTGCACAGAGTATATACAAAGCACCAGTGCACATAAAATAAGTAAATCTTTTTTTAAAAAAATTTAAAAAGTTGCCTGAACAGTGTTAGCACTTTGTTCCTGTGCTTTCTTTTGACAACAAGAGGGGTGGGGAGCTGAAACAACAACAACAACAAAAATCTTTAATTCCAAGTTCCTTTAATTTTTCCAGCCCCCCTCCCGCTGTGAGCATTTTAGTAATTATGCATTGGTGAGGTTGAAGATTAGGTAGTCGTAGTTATCTTCTTATGAGTTAGCTCAGACTCTTTGGAATAGAATGTTTGTAAAAAACATTTGTCATGTGTTCCTTGCTTAATATTGTTTATGTTGGTTGTAATTTTATACTTGATATCTGTTCCTATTGTATGGAGTTGTATTGGGTTTGGATTGCTCTTGTTTAAACAAAAGCAGGGGTGAGGTGGAGGAGGATGATGGCGGAAGCTTTGTTAACCAGTCATCTTTAAGAGGTGGATCCAAGGATGAGGCATGGCTTTTCTGGGACCCAGAGAGAAAAAAATGTGTGCACAGACCAAGTGCTTGCTCTCTGTGTGGTTCCACTGTGACCGAGCAGAGCCTGGGCTTTCCGTTCCTGTGACATGAGTTTCCCCTTATAATAAATAAAAATATAACTGTTTATCCTTTAAGCTAATCTGGTTATTTCACAAATCAAATGTATGAAATGTAGGCTTCCCTACTCCATGTGTTCAACCCGCCTACCTTTCTTCCCTTCTTTCTCTAGGCATTTCTACATTGTATAGAGGTATTCTTCTGTGACTGTGTGTGTTCTGGGCATGGGATAAATCAGTTGCTAAGATCAAGCTTGCGTTGTGTGTCATCTTGAAGCTTTAACAATTTGCCTAGATGCTACTTCCTCCCAGAAGGGGGTGTGGTCTCAGGAGGCAAGGTGACTACTGTGAGTTCAAGGCCAGTCTGAACTACAGACTTAGTTCCAGATCAGCCTGAGAAGCAGAGCAAAACCTCAGAGATCTACTGGCCTCTGAACTCACACCAGAAAATGCAGGAATCAGGAGAGGGGAGCTCAACTTTGATATGAGTTACCTAGATTAAAACTGGTATCAAATGACTTATTCAGACTCTGTTAAAAGGACAAGAACAACAGAGGGAGGGAGGGAAGAAGGGATGAAGGAACGGAAGAGAGATGTCTTGGCTAGGCCTAACCCTTGTCGCTTTTCAGTATTTAGCAAATATTCGCACAAGGGCAGGGGACAGTGAATGTAAGAACCGTGTGCTAAACAAAATGACAGCCAACGGAATGCTGACACAACCCAGCATCAGTGGGGGGGCTGGGCTGGACCTCACCCAGAAATAGTCCCCTACTTGAGGCTGTGCTTGTTCCTGTTCCATCACCCTCCTTGTCCGTGGTACACTCCTGCCATTGTGTCTCAGCTGAGCCCTGCACCAGCCCAGCTTCCCAGGCATCTCTTGTGCTCCCATGGCATGTGGCAGAATGCACAGCCTCCTGTACTTCAGATAAACCAAAAAGCCTGGGAACTGAGGTGTCTGTATGTGACAGGGTGGAAGAAGTGGCTGGATGACACTGTCCTTGAGCAGCATCCCAGGCTTGCGCTCTTCTTTTGTTTCAAAGAAGAACCAGGTCTTCTGCACCATTTGATGTGGAGGCAGAGGCTTTCCTACAGCGAAGCCAACATTCTACCCCTGCTGGCCCCACTAGGAAACAGGATGTGATGAGCCAGATACATTTGCCAGGTGTAGTCACTGACAAAGCTCTGATAGCCAAGGTCTCAGTGCCACAGAGTGCACTTTATACTTATTGTTCAATCCCAGAGGCGAGAATTATCCTGCCCACAGATGAGGGTCCCAAGGAAATGAAAATTGTTCAGGGGATTTGATCCAAATCGAAGAATGAATGAGTGGAAGAAGATCCGGGACTCATTCATGCTTCATCCTCTCCCTGTGCCTTCTCCTCCCATCCAGCTGATGAGGAAAGAGAACGGAATGGGGATTGCTGGGCCGTTCAGCGTCTTCCGGACTCGCTTCCAATCCCACTACAAATGGTGTCCTCACCAAAAACAGCCACAAGAGCACATTGACTGTGAAGCCTCAGTGACAGGACACGGTCAGGATTGAGGTCGTAGCTTACACTCAACATTCGTGGAATCCAATTCCATGAATTGGATTCGTGAAATCCAAGTGGGACACAAACCTTTAGGTCACCCATCTGTTGCTCTTTTCCTTTCCCCCTTTTCTCTTCGAGCTTTGGGAATTGAACCCAGGACGTCACGAATGCAAGGCAAGCATTCTAACACTGAGCTGTAGCCTCCGTCCTCCTTTTGCTTTTTGTTTTGAGACAGGGTTTCTAAAATGTACCCATGCTAGCCTTAATTGACTGCCTAGTTCAGACAGGCCTTGAATCTGTGATGTAGAAGAAGCTTCTGTTCCACTAGGTCCCATAGCCATTCAGTCCTAAATAAATATACAGAGGCTTATTTTAATTATAAACAGTTTGGCCTATTGTTCAAACTTATTACTAGCTAGCTCTTACAACTTAAATTGACCCATAATCCTTATCTATGTTTAGCCATGTGGCTTGGTACCTTTTCTAAGTATATCATTCATATCTTGCTTCCTCTGCATCTGGCTTGTGATTGTGTCTCTCCCTTTCCTCTTACCAGAATTCTCAGTCTGGTCGCCCCACCTATACTTCCTGGCTGGCAGTTAGCCAATCAGCATTTTATTAAAGCAATACAAGTGACAAATCTGTACAGTGTACAAGACCATTGTCCCACAGCACTGTGATCCTCCTTCCTGGCCTCCCAGACAGCCAGGGATCACCTGAGATACCACGCTCAGCTTACTTTGCTATACTTTATCAGCTTACTTTGCTATACTTTATTTTATTTACTTTATGTGTATGGTGTTCTGTCTGCCTGTGTATCTGAGCTGCACTGCCCTAAGGAGGCAGGAAGATGGTGTCAGATCTCCCAGAATCAGAGTTATCGGCAGCTGGGAGCTGCTACATGGGTTCTGGAAAATGAACCCAGGTCCTCTGGAAGAGCAGGCATCAAGTGCTCTTAACCACTGAGCCATCTCTCCTGTCCTGAAAGACTCTTACCTTCTTACTTTAATACTGACAGCTAAGAAACCAGGGTTCAGACTTCTGGTCTTTGTCACATGGGAGACTTTTTCAACATCGTCATCATTACTATTTTTAAGACAGAGTCCATGGACAGCACTAAATTCCCTCTATAGCAGAGAATAACTTTGAATTTTGATCCTCCTGACTCCACCTCCCAGACAAGGCTGGTTTGGAACGTGCTATTGTAGTCCAGGTTAGCTTTCAACTCGTGGTCTTCCTGCCTCAACCTCCTGGGTGTCAGAAGCACAGCCTGTGTCATCATGCACATCTTAATTTTGTTACGTGGAAGGGTCATATCAGGTTGCATAGGCTGACTTTGTGTTCTTCACCGCTTGCCTCAGCTTCCCAAGTAAACTTCTGTAGACTGGTAGTTTCTTTCCCACCAGGTCCCGCAGCTGTTCAACCCCAAAGAAATACAGAGACCTACATTAATTATAAACTGATTGGCCTACTAGCTCAGGCTTCTTATTAACTCTTATAACTTATATTAGCCCATAATTCTTGTCTGTGTTAGCCACATAGCTTGGTACCTTTTTTTGACAAGGCAGTCACATCTTGCTTGCTCTGTGTCTTCCTTTCTCTGGGTCTGGGTGTCGACTGCAGACTGAAACTTCCTTCTTCCCAGAATTCTTGTTGCCCCACACCTACTTTCTGCCTTGCTACTGGCCAATCTGTGTTTATTTAAAATACAAGTGACAGGGTACAGACCATTGTCCCACATCAAACTTCAGAGCCATTTAACCATTTCAAATACCTCAAAATATCTTCAAAATATCCAGGATTTAGAAAACAATCTCTTCTCAAAAGATGTCCAGGTTCTGCCTCTGCTCCCAGGTAATTGTAATTAAAAATAGCTGAAAATGGCACCAGTGTTTAAAGGTTGGCAGCCATGTTCCCATTGCCCACACTAGGGACCCAGAAACAGTGGTTCATGGAAAGAGACAGAGAGAACTCAGAAGCGGCCTACAGGTCAATGGAGCCAGCTGTCAAGGGGCTACTGCTACTTTCGGTTAAGTGGAGAAAACAAACAAACAAACAACAACAACAAAAGACCCTGGAGTGGTATCTGCCCTGTGGGTAGTTCCGTTAGCTGTCCAGACCGCCTGAGCCTGCTCAGGGTGAAAAGCTCCCTCCGCCACACAATGGCCACCAGAGACTATGTGCTTGTACATTCCACACAATGTCACATTTGGAAGCTTTGTCTGTGTCTTTCAGGTCAATATTCATTATGAAAACAAGTGTCAGGAGAAAGCAAACTTTTCTCAGGGTCACACACATCGGAGGATGTTCCACGTTTTGTAAGGACAGCCAAACACTGCCAGCTTCATGAATGGCTTTATTATGCGAGAGAGCCATCAGACAATTAGGTCACTCCCCATCAATGTGAGCTATTTGTCATCACAAGCCCTGTGACAGAAAGACAAATGTGGACTTCTCAGGACTGAATTAGGGACAATTAGTACCCATCCGGGAAACCCACCAGTAAGCAGGCAATTTGCAGCCCAAGGAGGACACATGTGGTACTGTCTTAACAGGTTGTCAGCCGCGTCATTCGTCACCAGCCACCTTTGCAGAGGAGCCTGAGCTGCTGTCAGTTGTCACAGCTGGGTCTGTCGAAGCTCCTAGGCTGGGAATGATCCTAAGCAGAGGCTGAGATGGGTGCACGCAAACCCTACGCTCAGACGGCTCGCCCTTCTCTGCCTTTCTATCAGAAGGCATCACAAAGCCTCCCTTCATTTTAATGAACTTGGACTGGAGGAGTCCATTTCAGTGGTCACCTTCCGAAGCAAGCAGCTCAGGGTGTCTCGAGTGACCAATGAAAAGAGGACACATACACAGCCCATCGCCTTGGTTTCCCATCCGAAGGACCTGACTGCAAGAACAGTCACTCTTTATCCATGAAGGACGCGTCCCAAGACCCTGACCACAGCAGCCCGGTACAAAGCATCCCAAGCCCTGTGTGTGCTGTGTAGTTTTCTACTCACACACACCGATGGTAGAGTATTCTGGTTAGCGCTTATCAACTCGATGCAAATTAGTCTCCTGGGGAAAGGAGCCCTTAGCTATGGAATTGCCTCTATCAGACTGGGTTGGAAGATGGGGGGTAGGCGCAGTGGCCACTTTTCCAGAGTTAGACTCCCAGCACCCACACCCACATGTTGGCTCACAACCATCTGTAACTCCAGTCACAGGGGATCTGACATCTTCTGGTCTCTGTGGGCACCTGACATGCATGTGGGGCACAAACATACAGGCGGGCAAAACACCCATACACATAAAACAAGAAAGGCCTCAGGATTCTCACCTTCTGATTCTTGCATTACAGAAAGAATTAACTGAAAAATATTGTCTCTGGGAAAAAAAAAAGAAAACAGTACATCCAATTGAGCATGACCAATAAAGATTAAAGTCAGCGGCTGTTTTTCCTGGACATATCTGTCAATTCACTGTAGGACCAATATAGACTATTTCTCTCAGGAGGTAAGATTACAAAGGAAGAAAAACGTTCTCAGAGCTCAGTTGGTAATTAATCTTTGCATATGACTTCCTCATAGTTCCCATTAATTATCAATATTCAATCATGCATTAAAATGGATTTTTCTTTGACAGAATTTAGCTGTTTGTAAGACTTGCTATATCAAACTAACTTTTAAAATAATCACATAACTTGGCCTTGCAAAACTTCATTACATTTTTACAAATCTTTTGGTGGAAAGTTACATACAAATAAGTTAATAATTATAATTTCTCCCAAATCAGCGTGCACAAATGAGGTTGAAAAGCAGACATAAGCAGAGCAACTAACAAGTGTGTAGAGTTTTTAATTAAGCTTCTGATTCGAGCAAACTTTTAATTACAACTTTTATAGACGATTGGAGCTTAGACACTGATTGAATTAATATTTTTTAATTCATGTAGCCCAGGCTAGCCTCCAAACTTGTTATATAACTGAGGATGACTTTGAACTCCCCATCCTCCTGCCTTCCCAAGTGCTCTTATTAAAGAAGTATGCTACTACACTTGACCAATTTAAGATGTTATATAAAGGCATTATGTTTATATCTAAATATACACTCGATGAGATTATACTTAAAATTTGCTTCAACATAATATGATGGGAATAGGTGAAGGAATAAATGAAACTATGCTAGCCACTCACTGATCAGCATGCGTAAAATCTTCTTATGTGTTTTCTAATCTAGCTGTAAGTGCTGGTGTTTCTTAAGTGAGGCAAACACGTGTGGTTAACACAAGCAATTAACATTGTCTTTGTTTTTGTCGCAGCAACCTGGCCTGGAGCTCACTACGTAGCCAAGACTGGCCTTAAACTCAAAGTCATTCTCCTGCTTCAGCCTCCTGAATGTTGGGACTACAGTCAAGAACTACCACACCAGGCTAACTGTAATCTTGTTAAAGATTAGCAGGTAGTCATTACTTTAAAATGAAAGCTGATTCTTCCCTAATAATTCCACCTGAGGCAGAAGCATCAAACCAGAGTCCACCAACTGAAGCTGTGTTATATCTAACCTGTAAGGTTTTTTTTTATCAGTACTTTGATTTTACCACTGACAATCAAATCAAAACCTTTTCTGCCACATTCCTGCTTAAAAAGCTGCTGAGTTTGACAACCCTGACCTCATGTTCGGCAGAAGCTGATGCTGGGGCGGGGGTACCAGCTTTGGGTGGGGCAGAACTGTTTCAGTCTTGAACGTCTACGTTGGGCTTTGAACCCTGAACTTAAGACCACCCCTAGAGCTACTCAGAGGCAGCCGCCTGGTGGCAATGGGCTTCGAGTCGGTTGTTCCCGCTACCATCAGTTCCACACGTTTCTTGGGTCCGAAAGGGTGTCATAGGCTCTGCACGATCTTTTTAATATTTTTAAAATTATTTATTTTAATTTTATGCATGTGGGTGTTTTGTCTACATGTATGTCTATATACCTGCATGACCTGTGCACGAGGAAGCCACCAGAGAGCGTCAGATCCTCTGTGACTAGAGTTGCAGATGGTGGTGAGATACCATGTGGGTGCTGGGAATTGAACTCGGGTCCTCTGGAAGAGCAACCAATCCTCTTAACCACTGAACCGTTGCCCCAATCCCTGCATAGAATCCTGAAGTCTATGCAGTCCAATTTTCCCCCAAACTAACTGAGAGCTAAAAAATCACACAGAGGGAAATTTGGGGGATTTCCATGCCTGGTAGTCAATGAGAGCTTAAGGTCAGACTCTGGGGTGACATGTGACTACATCTGGCCATCCCCCTGCATAGCTTCCCACTACTGGTCCACAGGGACCCCTCCTGTAGACAGAGTCAGCTGTCTTAGTTTGTCAGCTACTTTAAGTGGCCTCTCATCTCTGCACCCTAACAGACGCTGTTCACACCTTGGGGGAGGTCTTCTGGCATCTGTTCACACCTTGGGGGAGGTCTTCTGGTTTTGGTCCTCCTGAGACTTCAGAGGTCACTGCTTCCTGCAAGATATGACGCCTCTCTGTTCTCCTTTACCCCCAGAGAACACTCTTTTCTTCTGATGCCACCCCACTCCCCGCTACAAAGTAAATTTTAATTTTCTTATGTTTACTTCACTTTTTCTTACTGCGATTTCACACAGCTGCTTTTGTGCAAACTGCATCTTAATGATCTGAGGGCAGAAGTTGTTTTTTGTTTTTTGTTCTTTTATTCCTCCATTGTGATGTTGTGTGAACCCAGACAACCCTTGAACTCACAGGATTCAACAAGATGCTTTGGAGCCAGAACTCTAAGATGTCCAGAGAATTTAACTGATGCGAATTCTGCTAAATGACTGATACTCATTAGCTTTATAGTCTTAAACAATTTCTTTTTGTGTGTGTGTGTGTGTGTGTGTTTGTTGTGTGTGTGTGTTTAGGCTGGGCAAGGTGACTCAATATGAGGAGTAGGGTCCCAAAAGCTGGCAAAGAGTTAGAGACAGCCTCTGTTCCTGCTCTAGGAGTTGGTCCTGTGCCAACATGTTCAAGTGTACTTCCCACTTTCTCGTCTATGAGGTTCAGTGTGGCTGGCTTTATGTTGGGGTCTTTGATCCATTTGGACTTGAGTTTTGTGCATGGTAATAGATATGGATCTATTTTCATTCTTCTAAATGTTGATATCCAGTTATGCCAGCACCATTTGTTAAATATGCTTTTTTTCATTTGATTTTTTTTTTTTTTTTTTGCTTCTTTGCAAAAAATCGAGTGTTTGAAGGTGTGCGGAATAATACCTGGGTCTTCAATTCATTCCCATTGGTCCTCCTGTCTATTCTTATGCCAATACCAGGCTGTTTTCAGTACTGTAGCTCTGTAGTAGAGCTTGAAGTCAGGGATTATGATTCCTCCAGAAGTTTATTGTACATGACTGTTTTGGATTCCTGAGTTTTTTGCTTTTCCATGTGAAGTTGAATGCCTGTCTTTCAAGGTCTGTGAAGAATTTTGCTGGGATTTTGATGGCCATTGCATTGAATCTGTAAATTGCTTTTGGTAAGATTGCCATTGTTACTATGTTAATTCTACCTAACTAAGAGTGTGGGAGATCTTTCCACTTTCTGGTATCTTCTTCAATTTCTTTTTTTTAAAGACTTAAAGTCCTTGTCATACAAGTCTTTCATTTGTTTTGTTAGAGTTACTCTGAATAGTTAGCTATTTGTGGCTATTGTGAAGGGTTATGTTTCTCTGGTATCTTTCTCAGCCCATTTATCACCTGTGTACAGGAGGGCTACTGATTTTTTTGAGTTAATCTTGTATCCTGCTACATTACTGAAAGTGTTTATGAGTTGTAGAAGTTCCTTGGTAGAATTTTTGGGAGCACTTATGTAAACTATCATATCATCAGCAAATAGTGAGAGTTTGACTTCTTTTCCGATTTGTATCCCCTTGATCTCCTTTTGGTGTCTTATTGCTCTAGCTAGGACCTCAAGAACTATACTGAATAGATGTAAAGATAGCAGACAACGTTGTCTTGTTCCTGATTTCAGTGGAAGCACTGGGAGTTTCTTCTATTTAGTTTGATGTTGGCTGTTGGCTTGCTATATATTGTCTTTATTATGTTTAGGTATGTTTTTTTATGTTCATGCTCTCTCCAAGACCTTTATCATGAAGGGATGTTGTATATTGTCAAAAGCTTTTTCGGCATCTAATGAGATGATTATGTGACTTTTATTTTTCAATTTGTTTATATGATGGATTACATTGATATATTTTCATATGTTGAACCATCCCTGCATCTGGGATGAAGCTGACTTGATCATGGTGGATGATGGTTCTGATGTGTTCTTGGATTCGATTTGCCAGTATTTATTTAGTATTTTTGCATCAATATTCATGAGTGAGATTGGTCCATAATTCTCTTTCTTAATAGTGTCTTTCTGTGGTTTAGGTATCATGGTAATTGTAGCCTCATAAAAAGAGTTTGGCAATGTTCCTTCTGTTTCTATTGTGTGGAATAATTTGAGGAGTATTGGTATTAGTTCTTATTTGAACATCTTGTAGAATTCCAAGCTGAAACCATCTGGTCTCAAACTTTTTTTGGTTGGGAGACTTCGGATGACTGTTCATTTCTTCAGCAGTTATAGGTAGGTCTGTTTAATTTGCTTTGCTGGTCTTAATTTAATTTGGTAAGTGATATTTATCCAGAAAGTTGTCCTTTTCCTTTAAGTTTTCTAATTTTGTGGAGTACAGGTTTTTGATGATTCTCTGTGCTTCATCTGTGTCTGTTGTTATGTCCCTTGTTCATTTCTGATATTGTTAATTTTGATCTCTGCCTTTTGGTTAGTTTAGATAAATGTTTGTCTGTTTTGTTGATTTTCTTGAAGAACCAACTCTTTGTCTCATTGATTCTTGGTATTGTTTTCTTTGTTTCTATTTTGTTGATTTCAGCTCTCAATTTGATTATTTCCTGCCATCTAGTTCTCTTGGGTGAGTTTGCTTCTTTTTGTTCTAAAGTTTTCAAATATTCTGTTAATTCACTAATGTGAAATTTTTCCAGCTTCTTTATGTAGGCATTTAGTGTTATGAACTTTCCTCTTAACACTGCTTTCATTGAGTCCCATAAATTTGAGTATGTTGTGTGGTCATTTTTATTGAATTTTAGGAAGTCTTTAATTTCTCCCTTGACTCATTGATGGTTCAGGTGAGCATTGTTTAATTTCTATGTGTTTGTGGGCTTTCTGTAATTAGTATTGTTGTTTAATTCTAGTTTTAAACCATGGTGATCTGATAAGATACATGGGGTTATTCCATTTTTTTTATTTGTTGATTTGTTGTTTTGTTAGCAAATACGTGGTCAATTTTTGAGAAGGTTCCATGAGGTGCTGAGAAGAGGTATATTCTTTTATGCTTGCATGGAATATTCTATAGATGTCTGTTAAGTCCATCTATTAGTTCCCTTATTTCTCTGTTAATTTTTGTCTGACTGACCTGTCTAGTGGTAAGAGTGGAGTGTTAAAGTCTCCCACTATTAATGTGTGGGGTTTAATGTATGATATAAGCTTTAAAAGTATTTCTTTTACATATGAGGGTGCCCTTGTATTTGGGGCATAGATGTTCAGTATTGAGATTTCCTCTTGATGGATTTTTTTCCCTGTGACTAATATGAAATGTCCTTCTTTGTTTCTTTTGATTAATTTTAGTTCGACGTGTATTTTTTAAATAAAAATTTAAAACAAACTTTATTTAATTTTATGTATGAGTACTCTGCATGTACACCTGAGTGTCAGAAGAGGGCATCAGATCCTGTTATAAATGGTTGTGAGCCACCATGTGGGTGCTGAGAACTAAACTCAGGACCTCTGGAAGAGCAGCCGGTGCTCTTAACCACTGAGCCATCTCTCCAGCCCCCTTGAAGTGTATTTTGTAAGATATTAAGATAGCTACAGCAGCTTGTTTCTTAGATCCATTTGATTTGAAAATTCTTTCCCAAACCTTTACTCTGAGGTGATGTCTGTCTTTGAGGTTGAGGTGTGTTTCTTGTATGCAGAAGAAGGATGGATTCCATTTTCATATCTAATCTGTTAGTTTGTGTCTTTTTATAGGTGAGGTGAGTCTATTCATATTAAGGTATTTAATGACCAATGATTGCTATCTCCTGTTAGATTAGTTTTCATTTTTGGTGATATTAATTTGTGTGTTTTCCCCTTCTTTGGGATTTACTGCTATGAGACCATCAATTTTCTGTGTTTTTGTTGATACAGCTAACTTCCTTGGGTTGGAGTTTTTTTCTAGTATTTTGTGCAGGGCTGGGTTTATGGCTAGGTATTGTTAAATCTGCTTTTTTCATGGAATATCTTATTTTGTCCTTCTGTGGTGATTGAAAGTTTTGCTGGGTATAGTAGTCTGGGCTGGCATTCGTGGTCTCTTCATGTCTGTATAACACTTGACCATAACCTTCTGGCTTTCATTATCTCCAATGAGAAGTCAGGTGTAATTCTGATAGGTATGACTTTATATGTTACTTGGCCTTTTTCTTTTGCATACTTGTCTTAATGTTCTTTCTTATTTTGTATGTTTGGTGTTTTGATTATTATGTGGCAAGGGGACTTTTTTTTGATCCAGTCTGTTTGGTGTTCTGTATGCTTTTTATATCTTCATAGGCATATCTTTCTTTAGGTTGGGAAAGTTTTCTTCTATGATTTTGTTAAATATATTTTCTGTGCTTTTGAGTTGAACTTCTTTTCCTTCTTTTATATCTATTATTCTTAGGCTTGCTCTTTTCATGGTGTCCCATATTTCCTGGATATTTTGGCTTAAGCTTTTGTTAGATTTAATGTTTTCTTTGACCGATGAGTCTATTGCCTTCATTGTATCTTCAGTGCTTGAGATCCTCCTTTCTATCTCTTGTATTCTGCTGTTTATGCTTGCATTTGTGGTTCCTGATCATTTTCTCATGATTTCTGTTTCTATAATTCCCTCGGCTTGTATTTTCTTTATTGTCGTTATTTCAGTTTTCAAGTCTTGAATAGTTTCTTTCATATGTTTGATAGCTTTTTCTTGGTTTTCTTTAAGGCATTTGCTGATGTCTTCCAATTTTTTATTTGTCTTTCCTTCCATTTCTTTGAGGGAATTTCTCATTTCCTCTTTAAAAGTTTCAAGCATTCTCCTGAAGTTATTTTTTAGGTCATTTTCTTCTGCTTCGTTGATATTCGGTTGTTCAAGTCTTGCTGTTGTAGGGTCTCTAGATTTTACTGGTGTCATGTTGCCCTTTGTGGTGGTGCATGTGTTCTTCCTGTGCCTACTCATTTTTTCCTCTGATTAATGTGGTTGGGGATGTATGTGATTCTGGTCATTAACCTTCTAGGTGCTAGTGAATCCAAGGCTCAGATGGTTGTTCCTCGTGGTACAGTCAGTGCCATGGTTCTAGTTACCCCTTTGGTCACTCCGTGTTCCTGGAGGTCGCTCAGTACTCCCGGGCTTTGCTTTGCTCCTATGGAGTTTCCTGTCTCAGGCCTGCTTTTGCCTTTGTTGTCAGCTCAGACCTGTTTTTGTAAATATCCCTGGTCTGGATCCACTCCTGCAGTGGTCCCTGGCTTGGGGTTGGCCCTGCATAGGTCTCTGGCTCTGATCTACTACCTCGGAGATCCCACACTTGGGTGCACCCAGACCCACTGAGGACCTGGCTAAGACCTACTCCCTCAAAGGTCCCAGAGTTATGCCTGGACCCTCAGAGGTTTCTGGTTCCTGCCTACTCCCTTTGATATCCCAGATCCACGCCCAGACCCACAGAGGTCCTGGCTCAGGCCTACTCCCTCAGAGGGTCCAGACTCATGCCTGGACCTGCAGAGATTACTGGTTCCTGTCTATTCCTTTAGAGGTTCCAGATCCACAGAGGTCTTGGCTCAGGCCTAGTTCCATGGAGGTCCTAGACTCATTCCCAGACCCACAGGGATCCTGGCTCAGGTCTACTCCCTCGAAGGTCCCAGCTTCATGCCCAGATCTGCAGCAGTCTCTAACTCTGGCCCACTTGCTCAGCGATTGCTCCCCTGAACCCACTTCTGTGGAGTTCGCTGTCTCAGGTCTGCTCTGGCCCAGGTCTCTGGCTCAGTCCTGTCTCTGCAAATGTCCCTGGTCTGGATCTGCTTCTGCTCCTGTGGAGCTAGCCACCTCAGGTATGCTCTGGCCTACATCACTGGCCCAATCCTGCTTCCTTAAATGACCCTGGTCTGGATCTGCTCCTGCTTCCATGGAGTTCACTGTCCCAGCTCTGGCCCAAGTCGCTGGTTCAGTCCTGCTTCTGCGGAGTTGGTTGCCTCTGGCCTGCTCTAGCCTAGGTCACTGTCTCAGTCTTACTCCTGTGAAATTTGTTGCCTCAGGCCTGCTCTGGCCCAAGGTCACTGGCTCAGACCTGCTCCAGTGAAGTTCACTGCCTCAGGCTCACTATGGCCCAGGTTGCTGGCTCAGACTTGTTTCTGTTGCTGGCTCTGCTCCTGCAGAGGTCCCTGGCTTGGGGTTGGTCCTGCAAAGGTCTCTGGCTCTGATATACTCTCTCAGAGGCCCCAGACTCAGGTGTGCTGAGACCCACTGAGGACCTGGCTCAGGCCTACTCCCTCAGAGGTCCCAGACTCACACCTGGTGTCCTTGTTCTTAACAGTTGAGTAATATTCCATTGTGCAAATGTACCACATTTTCTTTACCCCATTCCTCAGTAGGGGGACATCTAGTTTTTTTCCAAATTCTGGCTATTACAAATAAAGATGCTGTGAACAAAGTTGAGCAAGTGTCAGGATTTTTGAAGGGATTAAAATGAAACACCCAGGGTTTTTTAATTTTTCTTTTTATCTCTTCTTTGTGTCTTTCACAGTATGTCTCCCTATCTCTTCCATCCCCCCCCCAGAATAAAATAAAATAAAATTTAAGAGAAAAAAAAGAAGAAAGAAAGGGAAAATCTCGTCATGAAAGCCACAGTGTGACACAGTGAGTCACACAGTGAACCCCTTCATCCATACATTCATACATGCAGACGTTCATCACAAAGAATCAGTGGTCTGGTGCAAGACCCCTGGACTCTGCTACACATCGATGCTGGGCCCTCACTTGGATTCTCTCTGGTCATCCCGTTGCTATCCTGTGCCGTGGTGATCCTGCATCCCTGGGTCCACGGGATCAAACCCACCCCCACCCCTGTGCTCCAGCAGATTGGGTGGACATTGGGGTAAGTTAACAGGTAACTCCAGTTCTGGACCTAGGTAGTTGCAGAGCTGGCCAGCTCGACAACTCTCCCCTGTCCTCACCACCAGGGTGAGCTCTCCTGCACTGGCAGGGCAAGTTCATGCCTTGTAGCAATAGCAAGGGGTGGGGTAGTTCTCCTGCTCTCATGCACTCAGGGTTGGTTCTCTCACACCTGCACATTCAGGGTCAGCTCTGTTGTGCTTTCCAGGCTAGGTGTAGGGGCCACGCTTTGGAGCACGTGGAGCACTGCAGCTGATGAGGGGCAAGGATAGCTCTCCAGTTCTTATGACCTCAGGGCCAGCTCTTCCACCTGCCTCGGGCATTGATGGGCAGCCACATGACAGATGAGCAATGGGGACATCCCTCTCATGCTCACAGCTGTGAAGCTGGCTCACCCAACCTCTGACAATGGTGTCAGTTCTATTGTGTTGCCCAGATGAGGTGCAGTCCACTTCCCTAAGAGCTGCAGCTGGTGGAAGGAGAGTCTGCTTGCTTGTCTGACAAAGGCCATAAGGGGTAAGGAATAAAGGGGTGCATCTCTTCCCCCACCCACACCACTCCACGACAGAGGAATAGTGGCGGCAGCTCTCCCAGGCTCCCAACTTCAGGGCCGACTCACCCACACCTCTGCCAACAGGGTTGGCTCTATTGTGCTGCCCAGGCAAGGTGCAGGGGAAACATGCAGTTTCTTAAGGCCTGACATGTTATGTTCAGTAAAAAGTTATTTCTCTCTTTCCAAGTAGACAGAACACCAGCTAACTGTCTGCTAGGCTTTACAGATATGGACAATCCACATATTTTGATTTGTTCTTTTTCATGGACCAGAAGTCTAATCATATGAAAGGACCTGGACCCCATTCTGAAGGTGAAGACCTCGAGGTGGCCCATCTGGGGAATGATCCCCTTTCGGACGCCGGACTCTTCTGTAACTGAGGTCAGAGATGATCTGTCACATTTGAATTGCAATCAAAGCTAAACAGAGCACTGGGGACTCTCAAGCCACCAGAGAATACTGCTGGGCGGCTGACAGATCATGGGTTCCATTTATGCGTTATGACACAGTTCCGTCCTTGAATAGCTCACTCCAAATAAGAAAATTAAATTAAGCATTGTTTAAAAATGCCTCCGATAATAATATAAATTTGTACTGAATGAATTTAGTGTCATTTTCTTGTTTGGAATGGAAGGAGGGAAAACACTAGAGTGGAGGGAAGAGTAAATAGCGAACTCGATTAATCCTGCCGAAGGAGGGGATGGCGCCACACGAGCGACTTTTGTGTGTGTTTGGTTAATATTTTCCTGAAAATCGCTATTAGCTCTAACTGATCTGAATCAAAACCCACTGTGTAACGTTGCCAACAACTTAATAGCTGAAGTACGGTGCGGAAGGTGTGCCGTGATGCCACTCTGAAAACAAAGGGGGCCGGGGGATGGGGGACCGGAGCTTAAGATTTAAAGCCCATTGGAGAAAAAAATTCAGGCTAAATAGGGAGGTGGGCTGTCCCTGAGAGAAAAGGGTCCGGACTCTAGCTTAGAGGTGATGCGGGGTCTGCTTCACCAGTATGTGGCTTTGTGTGACTCATGAAGGAAAAGGAGAACCTTTGAGAGTGGACGCTGAATAACCTCAGTGGGGCTGAGCGTGGCAGCAGATATCTGTATCCCAGAACTGGAGAGCTGAGGCCAGCCTGCGCTGCAAAGTAAGCTTTTGATTTCAATAAAACAGACAAATAAAACAGCTAATAAAAAAGAATGTCCGACTCTCTCCACCAAGAGCCATGGTTACAGCAGCTGCCATCTTCCCTAGGATCAAGGAAGCCTGGGGAAGGAAGCGGGGAGTCCCTTGCTGCCCTCAGCCTTGAGGACCCTTTGTTGTGGAGGGCTTTTACCTTCAGCTTGAGGAGGGCTCTTTTTCATATCCTTTCAGACAGTGTGGAGGGAAGCTCAGAGCCGTTTTTCAAGGAAGCCATATTGACCCACGAGGATCCTCAGCTCAGAGCCTTTCTCTTTGTCCACTCCTGGGTGTTGAATCCAATGAGGCAGAATTGGTAAGGACTAAAGATGATTCTCAGAAGGACCAGCCTGGCCCAGCACCTGGAGCCCCACTTCTGAGCGTTTGTGGCCAGGAAAATGAGTCCGTCTTGAGGCGTGTAGACTTGGAAACTGGTGTCTTGGCCTTGGTTCCTGACTTTGCATCCCATCGGCTCTGAGCACAAAATCCCATGGGAAAAACACTGGCTGCTGCGGAGGACTGACAGCGGCAACACGTAAGGCGGTCAGCCCTTCCTTCCCAGCAAGCAACCAGTCATCCGTTTTCACTTAGTAGCACAATTTCCAAAGATTCAAAATTCCTCTCCAGGAAACGTGAGCTGATGCAATGACCGGTCACATTTGTCGGTGCAGACTAGTTTCAGATCTTCCAGAAAGGGTTTCAGGTTGGCTCGTCATGTGGGAGATGACATTTCATGTGTCCCTCTGAGAAAGCAGAGGAAGCCAGGCTTCCAGGAACCCTCTAAGTGGGGCTAATTAGTGTCGCTGAGGAGCAGTTTGCACTGTAAGTCTCCAGGTGGCTAAGACAAGCAGGAACAAATGCTGAGATCCATGTGACCATCCACCATCCACTGCACTCCTGAAAGCAAAATCATTCTCGGGCACTGATTTCCAGGAGGAATTTGCAATGTGGTTCCTTTGGCTTTTTGATTCTCTTTCTTTCTTTCTTTCTTTCTTTCTTTCTTTCTTTCTTTCTTTCTTTCTTTCTTTCTTTCTCTCTCTCTCTCTCTCTCTCTCTCTCTCTCTCTCTCTCTTTCTTCCTCTCAATCTCTCTCTCTCCCTCCCTCTCTCTCTCTCCCTCCCTCCCTCCCTCCCTCCCCCTTCCTCCCTCCCTTCCTTTCTTTTCTTGTTTTTAATCTAAACTGGCCTCAAACACAGTAATTCTCCTGCCTCAGCTTCCAGTGCTGGGGTTACAGGCATTTGGACCCTGCCTGGCCTTCCAGTGTGTCTTTTCTAATACAGTATATTGAGTAACAATATGCTCCACTGGCATAACTGGCATACTCAGGCTTCTGCACTGAGGTCACCACACTTAGAGTTCACTCTATGTCCCTGTGGAGGAGGCGCATGTGGCTGAGGTAACGCCATATTTGTTATGTTGCTCTATGCTACTTTTCCTTAGTAAAATTGAAAGGGCATGGATTATATAGAGAATGAAAAGAAATCTTCCTTCCTCCTTTCTTTTTTCTTTGTTACTTTTGTAGTGCTGAGACCAAACCCAGGATCTGGAACACAATTCCTAACTAGGAAGTGGGGGCAACACAAGAAGAACTGGTCATGTTTTCCAATGCAGACCATATCTATATCTACAGCTATATCTATATCTATATTCTCCAGTGCAGACTATATCTCACATATTCCAGAGAGGGTTTCAGGTTGACTTGAGAAAGGGAATTTTAAATGGGTCCATTAAAGGTAGAAAGAGCTAAGCATGTTAGCTCTACCACTGAGCTCTATGCTCAGACCCTTGAAGACAAGGTTTAGTTATTCCCTGGCAAGCTCTGAGTCACCATCCAGTCATACAGATGTCTCCACTAAGTTGCTCTGGTGGCTATATTCATTGCTAGTGATCAAACTGAGAGCGGTTTGCTTCAATCACAGATAGGAGGATGGCACTGTGAAAAGCTCACCGCACCTGGCTAGTTAAGCGGCGGCGGTGTACACAGAGGCTGTCAGCACGAAACGGAACATTGATGGAGGAGAGAAATGCCAGCAAAGGAGAAAACGGCACAGGTTTCGTTCTAGCAGGCTCGGCAAACCACGCCTTCTCTAGCAAGTTCAAAGATCACCTTGTAAAGAGTGTCCTGCCAAGCTAAAAGTCAACAAAGACAGCATGGCAACTAGTGGAAGTGGTTAGCGGAACTATTTTAGTTCATCTTTGCAATAATTTTGAAATTCAAGTATGAATTCTCAGTCTCTCAACAAATCTGAAAGTCTATAAACAATTTGGCCAAAAGACCCACAGCATTTCCCATGGTGTTTGCCATATACATGCATTTGATAGCATCCACCATGTGCAAAACAAAGGATCTTGCCCCGAAGTAGCTTACATTGTCAAAGGGGGAAGAAGACAAGGACAGTCGCTGGGCTGTGGTGGCGCATGTCCTTAATCCCAGCATTTGGGAGGCAGAGGCAGGGAGATCTCTGAGTTCAAGGCCAGCCTGGTCTACAGAGTGAGTTCCAGGACAGCCAGGACTACACAGAGAAACCCTGTCTCAAAAAAATTATGAAATATTACCAAGTATTAAATGTTCTGGAGGAGATAAGCACGGTGGGAAAGGCCTGGGCACGTGCCTGCCCAGCAGACAAAACAAGGTACAATTACTGACTTATTTATTGCAGTGCTGGTGCCACTGGGGTTGCACTCAGGGCCTTGGGATCTCTACTCTTTTACTCATCTCGTGGGCTTCACCCCACCCTAAGCCTGAGGTACAGCTTTGATCACCTGTTGAGAAGGAACTAGTGAGGGTAGATCTGAGGGAGTCCAATGAGTGGCCCAATTGTGTTTTATCTCCCGCCTACCTATCTAATAAGTCTATTTCTCTCCTCGGAGACTGCAGCCTGTCCCCTCTTCAAAACCTTCTATGCTGTGGAATAATACCTCTGTACACTGTGTGAATATATGTTGCCATGATTGGTTTAATAACCAAGCTCACTGGTCAATAGCTAAACAGGATAAAGTTAGGTGGGAAAGCCAAACTGAGAATGACGGGAAGAGGGAAGGGCAGAGTCAGAGGAGTTACTAGCCAGATGGAGAATGATTGAGCTGGACACACAAAATGGGATAGAGATAAAAGCCACAGGCATCCGGGCAGCACACAGAGTAATAGAAACGGGTTAAGTTGTAAGAGCTACAACTATGTTCATAACAGCTTTGTTTGTCATAGCCAGAACCTGGAAACAACCTAAATGCCCCTCGACTGAAGAATGGGTTAGGAAAATGTGGTACATTTACACAATAGAGCACTACACAGCAGAAAAAAAAATGACATCTTGAATTTTGCAGGAAAATGGATGGAGCTAGAAAACATTATTTTGAGTGAGGTAACCCAGACACAGAAAGACAATTATCACATGTACTCACTCAGAGGTGGTTTTTAAACATAAAGCAAAGAAAGCCAGACTACAAGCCACAATCCCAGAGAACTTAGATAACAATGGGGACACTAAGAGAGACTTACATAGATCTATTCTACATAGGAAATAGAAAGTAGAAAAAGACAAGGTCTCCTAAGTAAATTTGGAGCATGGGGACCTTGAGGGAGGGTTGAAGTGGGGAGGGGAGAGGCAGGGAGGAAAGCAGAGAAAAATGTAAAGCTCAATAAATATCAATAAACTTTTTTTTAAAAATTGTTGTAAGAGCTAGTTAGTAGTAAGCTTGAGCTATTGGTAGAGAATTTATAATTTATATTAAGCCTCTGAGCAGTTTTTTGGGGAGCAGGCAGTTGTACAGGAAAACTCAGCCTATGTTCTAAGTAGTTTTTCTTCTTTGGATAAACACAATGTCAACGTGATCAATAAAGCCCCTCCTGGTCATGCCAACTGCCACAGCCTCATCCCATGTACTCTACGCTCTTGGTCACTCTCTGACTTTCCCAGCTTTAATGCCTCAGCTACTCATTCTCTCATGCGCTGCATCACTCGAACAAGCATTACTTACGTCTTTAGGTCTCTAGGAAGCCTGCCCTTATCTCCTTACAAACTCAGTCTCACATGGTAGCGGTCATCTGTATACTGTGTGCCTTTGCACCACACTTGCCTGAAAGCTGGAACAGGACTCCAGGGTAGAAGTGGACACAGGGCAGGAGAAATAGCTCTGTGGTTAAGAGCACGAGCTGCTCATGAAGAAAACCCAGTTTGGTTCTCAGAACCAGAACTAGAAGGCTCATAACCGCTTAAAACTCCAGTTCCAGGGTTTCTGGTGCCCTCTTCTGGCCTCTTTGTGCTGCATGCATATTGTACATGTGCAGACAGGCAAGGATACACATATGCATAAATAAAAATAAATTTAAAAATTAAAGAAAAAAATGCAATTTGTTTCTGGCAGACCAGCTTACTGGGCAGACAAACAGCCAATTCATCAAACAGCACAGGGACAGAGCTAACCAGGCTGTACAAACGATCATAAAGGGGTCAGAAGTTGCAGCTATTGTGGACGTAAGTTGAGCAAAGCTCTTCATAAGGGAAGGGGGTTTTGAGACTTACTATGTTTGTTTGCGCATGAGAGACAAGGTCTCGCAGTAGAAACAGGCCTTGAGCTCCTACCTTCATCTCCTGGTGCTGGGATTCCATGTGTATGTCATCATACTCGGTACAGGAGCTATAACCCAAGGCATTGAAAATGCTAAGCAATAGCTGCACCAATTGAGTTACATCCCCAACCCCTGTTTACTTATTTTAGATAGAATCCCACTGCATAGCCCAGTCTGACTTGAAACTCACTATACAGCCTAGGCTCCCAAGGGCAGAGATTAGAGGCATGAGTCCACTGCCTCCCTTGAGTGGAAGCCGGACTGAAGGAATGAGGGATACCTTCTAACTCGGAATCCTAATTCAGAGTTCTTCAGATCCAGAATGAGTCAGTCTACAGCATGAGCTGAGCTGCCACAGATTGCTGTATTGGAACCTGTGTAGTCTTAGACAAATTACTTTCCCTTCCCAAATCTTGATTTCCTTACCCATAAGATGAGAATAATAGTGCCTGCCTTGAAGGGATGCTGTGGAAGTCATACCAAGTCATGCATCTTAATGGTGCCCAACATAAGATAACAGTGAATATAAGTTTACACTGTATTTGTTGACAAAAGGAAGGACAGACGGGTCAGTAGCAAAGAGATGTTCATTAAATGCTGCAAATGAACTTCATTGTGTCTTGCTAATGATAACAGGTTTTACTGGTTACTGTGAACTTCCATAGAATAGAGCACACAGTCTATTACTTAGTTGGAATTAATTTCAACTATTGTGGTATCAGCTTGTCTTTAAAATATATTTGTGGCCTGCTTAATAAGCGGGAAATCATACCTGGTTTACTGGGAATCTAGCCAGCCATTAAGACTAGAGAAGTCATGGAACTTGGAGAAGAACCTGCAACAGTCACTTTACTAAAACAGCACAATCCCCAACTACACTCTAAATTTCTGCCCTTATGCCAACAGGTAAGTGTAGTCTTCCCCTCCTGTTGAAACAGAAACTTCTCTTTGCAACAGATAGAGACTGCTTTAGAAAACCACAACCAATCAAAATGCAGAATTGTGGAGCCTATTCCCAATGACACATATACAAAACACTCCCACACTGAAATAAGGCTTAGGGAACATTTTAGAAGAGGTGGAAAGATTGTAAGAGCCAGAGGGTCATGCTGGGCGGTGGTGGCGTACGCCTTTAATCCCAGCGCTTGGGAGGCAGAGGCAGGTGGATCTCTGTGAGTTCAAGGCTAGCCTGGTCTACAGGAGCAAGTTCCAGGACAGGCTCCAAACTACAGAGAAACCCTGTGTTGAATATGTGTGTGTGTGAGAGAGAGAGAGGGGAGGGGGGATCAGAGAGTTTGCTGTAAGATTGTATCTCCTACGAACACCAGACAATAAAGTCTCACCAACATGACTACCAAAACACTAGCTGAACAAGAACAATAGACATGCCAAAGTGAAGGGCCTCAAACCTATACAAAGAACTACAGGCAGCTAAGGAGTGCTGAAAGTGGGAGAAATAATCTTGTCTAGGGACGAGCCCACCAACTGGGCATCCCTGAAAACATACATGGATGTAACATTATACAGATTGAGCAGCTTATGTTTAGGAATATATATATACATATGTTCATGTTGGTGAGGAATTGTGAGGGACTGGAAAGGACCCTTGGGTCAAGCAGGCTGATTCATCTCCCACGCCCTTCCGCTTGGGATGGCCTGCATGAGTTAACAGCACGTACTTATCCTAAGCACATCTTACGGTCAACCACGCAACTGACAGATCCTCCCTCTGATGGTATTTTCAGCCTACTTCCCCTTTGGCCTAGGGCTCTGTAGTTTTCCACCCCCTTCTAGCCTTACCTTTTCCTACCAGATCTACCCTATAAAAAACGAGACCCTGCTTGCAATAAACGGAACCTTGACGCATCTCAGACTGACTCTGTCTTTCCTTACATGCTTGGTTCCCTTTCCTTTTCCCCCCATTATTCCTAGGTGATGCCTCCTCGAGACCCATAAATAACCTGGCCTGCTGGACGGGTCAAGGAATATTATTCTCAGGTGTGTTGTTTAACTCTGTGATGTTGTGTTACTGTGTCTGTCCAAAACACTTGATGGTCTAGTAAAGAGCTAAACAGTCAATAGCAAGACAGGAGAGAAACAGGCAGGACTGGAAGGCAAAGAGGGTAAGTAGAAGAAGAAATGAGGAGGAGAAGAGGAGCAGGGAGAGAACAAAGGGGAGGAGGACATCAGAGGCCAGTCACCCAGCCAGCCACCCAGCCAGCCACCCAGCCAGCCACCCAGCCACCCAGCCACCCAGCCAGCCACCCAGCCACCCAGCCAGCCACCCAGCCAACCATGGAATAAGAGGATTACAGAAGTGAGAAAAGAAAAGAGCCCAGCGGTGTTGTAGGAGGCTGCTAGTTAGTTCCTGGCTGCTCAGCCCCGAAATAATCACACAGAAGCTGTATTATCTGCAGTACTGTTTGGCCAATAGCTTAAGTGTATTTTTGACTAACTCTTATATACTGAACTAGACCATCTCCATTAATCTGTATATTGCCACGAGGCTGTGGCTTACCAGGTAAAGTTCTGTCTCCAGTGGCTTCTCTCCAATAACATTTCCAAAGAAAATGAGGTCTATTTTCTAGGACAGCTGAGATTAATTGAAGTCAACCTTGTGTTTTGCCTTATTGTATGAAGCCCACGTTTTGACCACTTCCCTAACGAAGGGTGAATGTATTCCATATGAAACTATTGCTCGCTTAATTTCCTTTAGATCAGTCATAAATATGGGTCCCCATGTATATTCTTTAACTACCTTAAGGTACATGGTGGCCGATGGTCTTTTCAATGATATTACTGGATAGGCAGTTAGGACTCTCTTGGTAAGCTATCCTGGAGTTTGGTATGTACCGATGAGGGTAAAATCTGTCTTTGTGCCTTATGTCCCTGGTCATCAAATCTGATAAATTCCTCAATCTTTTTAAATCTTTTTACCACTGTTTTTTTGCAAAGTCTGGATCTTTTGTCTGATGTTCTGTTGTAATGCCCTCACTGAGGATTCCAAGGTATGAAGTCTGTCCAGTAAAGATAACGTCTCATCCTTGGATGTAATTTTTATAGTGTGCATATTACCTTCCTGGAGAGACAGTCTATCTATCAATCTATTATAACTGTTCAACAGGTTCTGATGAATACATTCAACAGCACAAATTCTCTCAATATCTCAGTACCCTCCATCATTGACTGGGTTTTGTCCGTCAGATTGGTTGTATCTTTCTCCAGAGTGCTGAATTTGCCTTTTAGTTGGTCATCGTCAGTCTGTAAAGACTGTATCATTTCTAAAAGTACCACATTCTTGGCCCTATTAGCAAACTATGTTTATAAGAAGAAAATATGAAGGACAAAGCTAATCCCCAGAACCAAATAGAGGAATGTAAAAAGGAAATCACATAAGCCTTACATAATATCATCCATGGCATAAGTTAAAAAAAAAACTGTTGAACTCTTGTATTGTTATCTGTCATCTTGCCCTTTTAAAATATAAGTTATAAATGTGACCTTATAAATCTCACCTGTAATGAGTTTGAGTAGGTGCAATAACCATTACTGGCCAGTAGGTGTCGTAATTGTAGCCGTGTGACCACCTTGAACAGTTCTAATTGGTTATAGTGTTAGATACTGAAAAATAAGTTCAAATTAAAAGCAGTTATCCAGTGTAAATCACAGACTGTGTGCTTTGTGGAGATCCCTGACTGGTCAGCAGCCATGCATGGACAGCAAGGCAGCAACACCACAGAGACAGGGGAAGTCTGCAACCCGGCTGAGCTTCCACGGCACACCAGGAAAGTAGGACCCACAAGACAGCCATGCAGCCACTGGTGACACAGATGTCTGGGGACCCGGAGCAGTTCCAAGATGCTACTGATGGCCACTGTGCAGGCATCCTACCCAAATGCACCACAGGACCCTTTAACATCCCCGGGGCCATTAGGCACTTCTGCCTGAGAGTTTGTCTGCATTTCCATGACCCCTAGAGCCCAGAAGTATCAGCTTTATGTGGCTGAAATCATTACAGTGTATGTATTCCATCTAATAGAATCTTTATTGCAGTAAAGAATTGCTTGTTCTTTTTTCCCCCAAAAGTCTTGCTATATAGCCCTGGTAGTAATGAATCAGTCTACCTCCATCTTGGATTTGAAAGCCATCTTATAATAAAGACAAACAGCCGGGCAGTGATGGTGCATTGCCTTTAATCCCAGCACTCAGGAGGCAGAGGCAGGCAGATCTCTTTGAGTTCGAGGCCAGCCTGATCTACAAGAGCTAGTTCCAGGACAGGCTACAAGGCTACACAGAAACCCTGTCTCGAAAAACCAAAAATAGATAGATAGATAGATAGATAGATAGATAGATAGATAGATAGATAGATAGATAGATAGATAAAGACAAACTATGTTCATTCCTGTTTATAATTAAACCTCTATTTCTTGCCGGGTGGTGGTGGTGCATGCCTTTAATCCCAGCACTTGGGAGGCAGAGGCAGGTGGATCTCTGTGAGTACAAGGCCAGTCTGGTCTACAGAGTAAGCTCCAGGATTGGGCTATGCCCACCTGTAGCCTTAACTACAAATGGTTCTGTACTGACTATTGCAGGAATGGAAATCATGTCTTTGTTTCAAAAAGTTGTTATAAATGTCTTGCAACCCTACCTTGGTTGTTATGAATACCTTGTTATGGCTACTTTGCAACCATGTCTTTGTTTCAGAAGGTTGTTTTGTGGTTCTGTTTTGTTTGATTTTTCGAGACAAGGTTTCTCTGTGTAACAGCCCTGGCTGTCCTGGAACTAGCTCTTGTAAACCAGGCTGGCCTTGAACTCACAGAGATCAGCCTGCCTCTGCCTCCCAAGTGCTGGGATTAAAGGCATGCGCCACCACCACCCACAGAAAGACTGTTTTGACAATTTGTTGTGCTATGTTCTGTTCCTGTAACCCAGCCTATTTTGCTCACCAAATCCCCTTTTGGAAGTCCCTCATCCCTAAGCTATAAGAACCTTGTCTTCCTCACATCCAATGCAGATCTCTCGAGCCTCACTTTTAGGGAGAGACAGCCTGTACACACACACACACACACACACACACACACACACACACACACACACACACACACAAAGCTTGCTTTAATTAATTGCTTGCTTTAATTTGGCCATGATGATTTGGGTTGGTGGTCTTTCTCCTCACATCTTGGGGTTAACATTAGCCTTGACCTCACAGTCATCTTGCCTTAGCCTCCTGAGAGCTGAGATTACGGCTAAATATCACATTTCCTCGACATTGTTGGGAAGACATTTTGCAATCTTCTTCAAATGTCAGATAAGTCATCAGCCATTAGGTATTAAAGCTTGGAGGCTTTGTTAAGGGATAGGATGTTCCTTCCTGGAGAGCACAGAGTTCACTTGCTGTACAAGAAAAGCAGAGCACCTGGCGATGAGGGGGACCCTTCCCTTTGACGGACTTACGTTTTATTTTATTTTCAGCAACCAGAAGAACCTTTGGGCTTTGTTTTTCATTTCAGCGTAGCCTCTGGCTGGTAGGATGTGGGATAAGTAGGCAATTAAGTGGCCGTGTGTCCTGCATGAACTCAAAATTTCCACTAGTGACTGCTTTTCCACAGAGGGGTCGACTGCTCGGGCAGGTCAGAAAGCTACCCTGCCACCTGCTTGAGCCAGTTACTGGCACGAGCACTCTCTGAACCTGCTTCCTAGGGAGCTCGGCTTGTCTCTTTCCCTCCCAGCCCTGCTCTGGACATCTTTGTATTGGTAAGTTTGATCAGAAGAGTTTGGCCTTAAGCTTCTGAAGGTGGCAAGCAAGCTTTGTCAGCTAGGCTCCCCAAAGTGGGAGGAGAGAGGGTTCCTAGGAAATTCTAGAGTAGACCATGAATTGGAAAGAGTGAGGTAATGGGGGACCCTGCTGCTCCAAACCGGTTGTCCCCTGATGTGAGGGAGTGGTGGGGTGAGGAGGAGGAGGGATTAGGATGGGCTCCCTGCTCCTCGGAATGGTTGGCAAGTTCTGAAAGAAATGCCAAGTTCCTTCTTGCAAGTAGTTGCTTTTAGGGAACACCTACTCCCCAAGGTGAGCTTTTGTCCCTGAACAAATACCCTAAAAAGATACAGCCTCAAAAATCTGGTCCATGGGTAACCAGTGTCTAGGAATCTGCATAGCAACGGGGACACCATTTTAGAGGACCAGAGGCAGACAGGGGACCATAGGGACCATTTACCTCAGGGTACTTCAGTATTTATAACGCTAGGACTAATGACCAGAGGCTGGGAGAGGGCACATGATTTTCCCTGCTCAGGTGTCCTAAACGGTAGCCTGCAGAAACAGATTATTCGAATAATATCTCCATCCAAAGAAAATGACTGTTGCTGGATATTTTGTTTTGAGCAGATGTCATTTTCCCTCCATTGGAGGGAATTCTAAAATGTAACTTTGTTGTTTTTCCTTCGCTCAGAAATCGTTCTCTAATGGCAATAAGTGCTAGTGGTAAGGTACTTTTAGGACTAAGATGTAGGCAACAGTGTTTGACCCAACTGATTTCAGCCTCAAACAGGTTAGCTCTGACAGCCAGAATTCAGAGGTTTGCCTGGTTGGGCTCTAGCCTGAGCGGGCTTGCCAGTTTTAGTCTGGAGTCAGACTTGCAAGCCCAGTGCAGTCTCTGCTGGCTCTGGCTTGCATTGCCTCTCTCTCACACACCGGCTCCCTGAGGCACAACCCATGCCGCAGCTGGTTCTGGCTCATACATAACCAAGAAGGAAACCCTTTCCCCTATCTAGGCCTCACCACTTTAAAACCAAAACAAACCACAACAAACTCAACACAAAATAATCTCTGCACGCTCCTCGTTTTTTGGCTGGCCCCCGGCCTATAGGAGTGCCGTGGCCCAAAGCCCTTCCTCCTTACAATGATTCCTAGTAACCCCCAGAGTCGTTTTTCTAATTAAATAAACCTCATCTTGTCTAGCTTCCTGGTCAGCATTTTGAACCCCCTACAGATGGGTCTGAAGGATTAACTGCAAATCCTCCTCGACCTAGCTCTGGCAGATGGGCGGCGTGTGTCTGATAAATACTCGGACGGGACTGCTTCCTCCTGCTCCTAACAGATAGACAGAACACCCGGCAAATTAATTTTAAAATGGTGCCCTTCACAACCCTTAAGTGGCAAAAGAGGCCAAATACAAATGATATGAATTTCATATGGGGAGCCACATTATCGCTTCCCAATGACTGAGAAAAATAACCTGTTGAGGAATCAGGACCTCAGGGGGAGGCAGGGTCGGCAGGTCTGCTCTCAGCCTGGAGAGCAGGCCACAGACACCCCAGGGGTCTCACCTTCCTGTCCCGCGCTCATTTGCCTTAGCACCTCCCTGCTGCGAGCCAGTCATTCTGCTTTGGGCTTTCCTCCGGGGCGGGGCGCTTCGAGTGCCTTTGGAATCTGAAGACAGATGGACCGGAACACAGTACCTGTGTGCATTCTGTGTTTAGAAAAAGAGCGGGTGAAACGAAGGAAGGCACAAACATGTGTCCCAGTCGTTAGAAAGTTTTGCACTTGAAGGATTGATGACCTAGCTGGCTGTTCCAGCTTGGACCGGAAAAGGCAACTTCAGCTCTGGGAGAGTGGTGGAACTTCCACTGTGGAAGAGTTGACAGAACCCAGCACTGTGGTCCCGTAGATCCAAGTCTCAAAGATTAACACGTAAAATGTCCTGGTTTTGCTTTCCTTCTGAAAAGTGCAAGCATCGTCAAATATCTTCATTCAACATGAAGAGCGAGGCTTTGAACCCCAGGACTAGATACTAGGGAAGAGTCTCCCGTCCACACACAAAACCTCCGACTCTGCCCTACTGATCACTCCCTAAGGACCTGCTGCTACTTTCTTGAAGAAAGATGGAGCCCAGCCAGGTCTCTGGGCCTTGTATCAGTCTTCTCCTGGGTGGTGACTCTGCAAGCACAGCCTGAACTCCTATGTGATCACAGGGACCCCTAGAGAAAACTAGCAGCAGACATTGAAGTGTCCGAATGCAGCGTGGGAATGTGTAGGATAATTTGAATTAAAAATCCAGGTCTGAGCAGGGCAGTGTTGGCACATGTCTTTAATCTCAACACTAGGGGGGCAGAGGCAGGAGGATCTCTGTGAGTTCAAGGCTGGCCTGGTCTACAGAGCGAGTTAGGAGAGCCAAGGCTACACAAAGAAACCCTGTCTCAAAAAACCAAGAAGCCAAAAACCAAACACCAAAACCAAAACAATCCAGGTGTGGTCTGGCTAGCCACCACATTCTCCATGACTTGCCTAGCCTTCGTTTCTTCCTGAGACGACTAGATGTCCAAATCTAGTTTGTACCTACTGCCCTACAAGGGGAGCGTCTGCATGAGTAACTGTGTGACCAGTCACCTGACATGCTTTTATTGTTTACTTTCCCCAGCTTAGGGCCACAGAGCCTTCACGTGTTTGCTCCGTGCTATATCCTCAGCACTTCACCCAAATGCTGCTGACGCATGAAGGTGTTTAGTAATTGCTGATCTGTATGTATGTACGTGTTTATATGTGTATGTGTTTTATGGTGCTAAGAATCCAACCTAGGAAGCTCCTGCGATGCAAAGCTCGTCACCACTGAGCTCCACCCACAGCACAATTTAATTATACTTATCTTTTATTTGTATGTGTGCATCTTTGCCATGTTTGTGTGGTTACCCTCAGAGGCCAGAAGAGGGTGTCTAACCCCTTGGAGCTAGAGTGACAGACAATTGTGAGCTGGCCACACAGATGCTAGGAGCCAAACTCGGGTCCTCCGGCAGCAGAAACACTTCCAACCACTGAATGGCTCTCCGGCCACCCTCCCCACCTTCATAGATTTACATTTTTTATTTTTATGCTTATCTCTATGCATGTATGCATGTGTATGTCTTTGGCATGTGTATGTGATAACCCAAGAAGGCCAGAAGAGGGCATGGAATCTCCTGGAACTAGAGTTCATGTGATTGTTATGCTGGCTGAGTTGGGTACTGGGAGCCAAACTCAGGTTCTCTAGAAGAGCAGGAAGAACTCTTAACCCAAGAGCCATTTCTCCAGCCCATAATTCATGTATTTTAAATGAGTGAAGTCTATAACCTCAGAAGAGGTCAAGAAAACTTGTCCAATTGATTTAAACATTGCTTTAAATTACATTTATTTTTGAAGTGTGTGTGTGTGTGTGTGTGTGTGTGCGCGCGCGCGCGCGCGTGTGCGTGCGTGCGTGCACAAAGGTCAGAGGACATTGAAGGAAGTCAGTTCTCTCTGTCCACACTGTGGGTCCTGGGCTGACCTTGGTAGTGGCTGTCTTTCCCTACTGAACCAGCACACTGTCTGTGTTTGATTGATTTTGGACACAAAGTCTCGCTGTATAACCCAGACTGGCTTTGAATTAATAAACTCCTGCCTCAGTCTCCTAAATGCTGGATTTCAAGATTCAAATAATCCACACTGAGAGAGACTTCTGACCTTTGCTCTGCCTCTATGTCTCTTGGACAAGTCCCTTACTGTGCAGAGCTGTGGGCTGCTCCTGAAACAAGCTGGACTGATAGAGGGCAGGATGATGGAGAAACACTGTGGCTCACAAGAAGAGAAATGCAAGCCATACTTGCAGACTCTCTGGACTTGCTTTGGTTTGCCTGTGCCAGTGAGACAGCACAGAAAACATGTGCTGCCGTGGGCAAGTGTGGACCTTGGCACCCAGACACTCTGCTGGGGTATCTGGGAGAGCGCTGCCCCATGGGCCAGCAGCGGGGGACATCTTTCACCTCCACACAGACCCAGCAATTCCAATCACAGGGGTTTTTCCTACAAAAGCACTAACTGCTGTAGAAATGGCTATGTATGGCAACCAGAAGCTAGATAAAGGAATTATCTTAGCAGACATTTTTTTTTTAAAAAAAAGAAAGAAAGAAAGGAAAGAAAGGAAAAGCGAGGCTTTTATATGTAATATATTATCTGTCAGGTATTTTCATGCCTGAAAATCAAATCTAGAGTGTGCCAAATTTTCAATAGGGATAAAGTCTGATCAATGGCACAAACACAGAAGTTTAGATAAACATAAAGCATGTCCTGGAATGACACCCAAGTCATACTGTGAACCTTTGAGACGGGAACTAGGTATCTGGAAAGCAAACATGGAAAGAAAAACTTCTGTATAGATGCTACGTGATCTCTTCATGCTGAATGAGCAACGCGCTTCCTCCAAAGAAAAATCAGTAAAGGGCCCTCGGTGGCTACTTGTACTTTTAGAGGGGATTTGGACGAGGCACAGAGATTGGCTGAGTGTCCTTGTACTATATGCCCAGTTCCTGTAATAGACATGCAATGAGAAAAAGTTTAAAATTGCTTAAGAGACATCTTTCAGTAAATATATTCTAACTAATTCTATGAAAAAAAATATGTGCTCATTTTGGTGATTAGAGACAGAGATTCATCTCTAAAGCCACATCTGAGTAGTTGCTCTAAAAGGTGGCCCTTGGCCAAAGTACTGTATATTAAAAATAGTAACAATACAAACAAAAACGCGGTGTCCTGTCGCGGTCACTTGTGGTTGCCCTCTGACTTAGACTATGCGTTTGTATTTACAAGGCTTGTTTCTGTAGGGCATGGTCTCCGGAGGCTAGCCCAAAAGCATGAGCCTCACAATCAGACCAAGTTCAGATATCAGTACTACATTCACCATGTGGTACTAAGAAAATTACTGTGGTCCTGAACCCCTTGTCTATAAAATAAGAAACAGAGAAGAGCCACGGGGATGAACTAAGGTCATTCATGAAGAAGGCGTGGTGCAGCCAGCCACCAGGGTACAATGAGCTCTCCAGGAGTGGTAACAATCATTGCTGGCAGCATTCTGTCTCCTTAGCTTAATCATAAGAGACATCAGAGCTGCCTTTCTCTGAAAGCAGCTCTTGTTTACAGTGTGTCTGCGAGCACTAGAGAAAGCCCTGATAATGTCACAGATCTTACATAAAAGACATCAAAATGTTTCTCAGCTTAGGGCCAGCCCTAAACTGGAGACAAAACAAAATGTCTTAGAAATAGTACAATCAGGCTCCAAACAGGTTAAATGATTTCATTTTAAAATAGTCCTTCTGTAAAGCACAATATTTTTGTTCTTAGAAAGGTACAAATGGCTGGGTGGTGGTGGTGGATGCCTAATCCCAACACTCATGAAACAGAGGTCAGCATGGTCTACAGAATGAGTTCCAGGACAGCCAGGGCTACACAGAGAAACCCTGTCTCAAAATAACAAACAAACAAACAAAAAAGCAAAACTGAAGAAGAAAAGAGCAGTACAAATGCTAGTGAAAAATTCCAGCATGGGGCCTGGGGCGATGGCTCCGTGGTTAAGAGCACTTGTTCTTGCAGAGAGCCCAGGTTTGGTTCTCAGTTCCCACATGGCAGCTCACGCTATTGGTAATTTCAGTCTCAGGGACTCTGATGCCCTCTTCTGACCTTCCTGGGCTGCTGCACACACGGAGAGAACATATATTCAGTCAAGCAGAACACTCATATGTGTAAAGTGAGGTTTTTAAAAAAAGTAGGGCTCTGGAGAGCAGGCTCAGTGGTTAGGAACTCTAGCTGCTCTCCCAAAGGACCCAGGTTTGATTTCCAGCACCCACAAGGCAGCTCACAACCTTCTGTAACTCCAGTTTGGGATTCCGATGGTCTCCAAGCACATTGCATACAGCTAGACACATAAAAAAATAAATAAATAAGTCGATTTTTCTTTTTACGAATTAATTCCAGCATGGAGGAAGAAGGGCTATCCGGGTCTCACTCCTAGCCAAGGAACTATTGATAACTGGTGGCTACTGGGGACCTGAGAGTCGCTTTCCTTGAGGGATGGGAGGGCGAATTGGTTAATTGTTTTGTCAATACAGGCTAGGGTCATTTGTGGAGAGGAAACCTCAATTGAGAAAATGTCCACATTGGGTTGTTCTATGAGCAAGGCTGTGGAACGTTTTCTTGACTGATGATTGGGGGAGGGCCCAGCCTGCTGTTGGCAGCGCCCCCCTGGGTAGGTCATCCTGAGTTGTGTAGGACAGTCGACTGAGCAAGCCAAGGGGGATAAACCGTGGTCTCTACATCGTTTCCTGCCTCCGGATTCCTGCCTTGAGTTCCTGCTCTGTCTTCACTCAGTGATTGGGATGGAGAAGCCAACTAAACCCTTTCCTCCCCGAGTTGCTTTTTGTCATAGCATGTTCTCACAGCAGTAATAGAGAACAAACAAGGACAAAGTGGACCCTGGTGAGCTGCCCACACCCCAGTGGATAACCCCATACATGTGGGCAGCATGGCTCATACTCTGTGAGTCTAGAATAACAATAGTAATAACAATATAATAATGATTGAAAAGTGAAAAAGTTAAATGCACAAGTAGCATTCAAATCCATCACCTGTTATTATTGTTGCATTATTTATTAGGTTACATCACCTGCTATTATTGTTGCATTATATATTAGGTAATCTCCCTCTGTGGAATATGTGTATATATATATATATATATACATATATATATATGTATATATATACATATATATAGTTATCTTTTAAAAACATTTATTTTTATATGCATGAGTATTTTGCCTGCATGTACGGAAATGTACCATGTGCATGCCCAGTGCCTGAGGAAGACAGAAGAGGGCATAAGATTCCCTCAAACTGCAGTTGTCAGCCACCATGTAGGTGCCTCCTAAGTGCCGGGATTAAAGGCATCCACCACTACCTCCCAGCCATTTGTACCCAACCCAGGTCCTCTGCAAGAGTAGCAAATGCTCTATCACTGCCCCAAATGCAGTGGAGCTTCTGAGAGTTGCTGGGGACAAGGGACCCTGTTATTACTGGTCTGTGTAGGACCCCAGACTACCCCTGAAATAAGGACAGAGTTTCCCAGTTTCCCATAAATGATCTTGGATGCCACCAACTTCTCAAGGTCTTCAGGACTGACCCCTGTAATCCCAGCACTAGAGATGGGGGAGAAACTGAGGCAGGAGGATCACTATGAACTTGAAGCCAGTGTGGATTGCATAATGAGAGTTTTAGGTCAACCTAGACTACAGAGTGTGACCCTGCCTCAAAAAAACAAAAAGAGCAACAACAACACAAAGTCACATCGTAACACCCAAGATGTAAGCAACCCCCAGTACAGTGGATATAGACCAGCTCCATTTGTTATTACCGCCAATAGTCTGTCGCTTTCTGCCTTTGGTTAAAGTCCAAGGAGCCGTATTTTGTCTCATTTATGTTGCTTTTCTTTCCTATATTTAAGACAGAGATCGGAGAAGGGTTTTTTGTTATTGTTAGCTCCTTCAAAATCACTTAGTACTTTTCTGTATTCTTTCTTCTCCTTTAGGTGCCAGAGCTTGAACCCTGGGCTTTGTACAGTTACTGAGTGCTCTCCACCTGAGCTATCCCTCATCGCGCTACACTCAGGTTGATTGTCAGTGTTCACAGGGCAAATGGTCACCGCTTAAAAAGGAGTTTTCACAGCTGGGCTCTACCCAACCCTGGCAGTATCCTTTATCTTCACCGTGTTCCACTCCAACCCCGTGCCCCAAACACCAGCATCCAGTGGTTCACTTGGTAGTTCTGCACTGACTACCTCCTTCAGTGCTGGTGCCAAACTTTGACAAGTTTCTTAAATTTGTGTTGCTAGCTGGGCGGTGGTGGTGCACGCCTTCAATTCCAGCCCTTGGGAGGCAGAAGCAGGTGGATCTCGGTGAGTTCAAGGCCAGTTCGAGGACAGGCTCCAAAGCTACAGAGAAACCCTGACTCAAAAAAATAAAAACAAAAATAAAATAAAATAAAGGGGCTGGAGAGATGGCTCAGAGGTTAAGAGCATTGCCTGCTCTTCCAAAGGTCCTGAGTTCAATTCCCAGCAACCACATGGTGGCTCACAACCATCTGTAATGGGGTCTGGTGCCCTCTTCTGGCCTGCAGGCATACACACAGAATATTGTATACATAATAAATTAAATAAATATTTAAAAAAAATAAAAAAATAAAATAAAATAAATGTGATGCTTCCTATGGTCATAAACATTTTTCTATGTTATAAATGCTTTTAAAATAGAGATGCTGATGATATTTGCTTCATGCAGTGGGGGCTGGTTCCATGTGTGCATAAGAGATTGCCATACAAATAGCAAACCTCAGAACATACTGGCCGTGACTACTGCAGAAAGCCCAGGACTTTGCTGGAACATTCCCTTCCCACACAAGCCCCTTTGCATCTCTCTCTAAAGATACCCTGTAACCCAGCCAAGACCAGTGCTCATCCAGCAGGGTTCTCTAGCCCCTTGCCAGTCCCTCTGTACAGCATGCTGTGCTTACTCATGCGTGGCAAGTGTCACGAGAAGAGATAGGTATTTAGCGGTAAATGTATTGCCCAGGGTAGGTTGTCTGTATGAGTATAAGACAGAGTACCCCAAGAATCTTCTGAACAAATACTAAGTGCTAATGAATGTGAGGGGAAGAGGAATCCTTCTACACTGCTGGTGTAGACAAAAAAGCTAAATCTAGAACCACCATTTGACCCAGTTATACCAGTCTTGGGTATATGTTTGATAGACTTTAGGTAAACATACCATGGACATATCTGTACACCCATGGTTATTATACATGTGCTGTCCACATATAGCTAGGAAGCAGGATTTTATTTGCTGTGAAGAAAAAGGAAAGGGTGACATTTTTAGGAAATTAAATGCATTTGGAAATCATTATGTAAAGTATAATAAAACAGACTCAGGAAAACCAAGACATTTGTTCCTCTTATATGTGAAACCTACATTTGAGTGTTATACATGCATAGGTGAATGCATGCACATATACATGTGTGTAGTAGGAGGTATAGGTTATGAAACTAGAAAAGAGATCATGAAAGGGAAGAAAGAGATCTTAAAGGGTGGAGAAGAAGAGAGTGAGGAAGTAATTGTGATATAAGAGACTCCACCTGGGGTTGGGGCAGAGACAGACACAGGGAGGGCCTTCAGGAAGGGGTGCATTAGAATAAATACAGTCTCACATATGTGTGAGCAGGCCATATTGGAACCCATTGTCTTTCATAGTAACGAGAGAGAGGGAGAGAGAGAGAGAGAGAGAGAGAGAGAGAGAGAGAGAGAGAGAGAGAGAGAGAGCGCTTCCTAAGGCAGTGCTCAGCTGAGTTTTTTGAAAAAATCGGCTCCCTGAGGGAAGGCCTCTTGACATTCAGAAGTAGTGATCCATTCCAAGATGGACAGCTAGGATAGTGCCTTGCGATGGATTTAAAACTTGAAAATGTGTGTGTGTGTGTGTGTGTGTGTGTGTGTGTGTGTGTGTGTGTGTGGATTTTACTGATAAACCACTATCAAAATATCCAAGGAAGAAAAGTACTTAGACCTTTTGTGTATTTTGGATCCTGCCAGCTGTTATTTTGACAGATATTAGTTAATTCCCATCCACAGAGGTGAATAAAATGCATTCATGAAGCTGAAAGAGGCGGTGATGTTGAACCTGATCTTCTGGGTTTTCTGCACACGGTGACCTTGCTGTAGGAGCCCACTCTTGCTCCCTCTTATCAGGAAGAGGGGGACCTCAGGAAGAGGAGGACCTCAGGAACAGTGGGACCTCAGGAAGAGAAGTATCTCAGGAAGAGGGGGACCTCAGGAAGAGGGGGATCTCAGGGAGAGGGGGACCTCAGGAACAGTGGGACCTCAGGAAAAGGGGGATCTCAGGGAGAGGGGGACCTCAGGAAGAGAGGGATCTCAGGAAGAGGGGAAGCTCAGGAAGAGGGGGACCTCAGGAAGAGGGGGACCTCAGGAAGAGGGGGATCTCAGGAAGAGGGGAAGCTCAGGAAGAGAGGCTTGACAAGAGCAATGTTTTCCTTCTTGCTGTGCCTAACTCAGTGCATCCCAAAGCTGACAGCAGGCTTCTGCTCTCATTGCATAGCCCAAATCTGCAGCCTGTTATTAATAACCTGGGGTGTGTGCGTGTGTGTGTGTGTGTGTGTGTGTGTGTGTGTGTGTGTGTGTGTGTGTGTGTGGTTTGCCTGTTGGGAGATGGTGAGCTCCTCGGCAAAGAGCAGGACACAGCCATAACCCCACCACTACCTCTCTGCTTTCCACAGAACTAGCAGTTTTCTACGTCACCATTTTGATCTTCCACAGTAGCACATCCAGCTACTTGTCTCTTTAAACCTGGCCACTAAGAAACGCTCAGTGTTACATTTCCTGCCTGAAATTGCTTTCCAGGACTGTGAAGTAAAAACGAACCACAGACATGCAGGGTTTTAGTCTCAGGGAGATTCTTCAGTCAGCTCCTTACTTGTCAAATGAGAAAAGCAACCAGAACTCACGAAGTGAGAGGCCCAGGCATGCCCTGTAGTCTGTGCCCAGCCCTCTCTCCTCTCTGCCCTATTCTTTACCCCCGATTTCACTCACTTAATTTTAATTTGATCTTGCTTTAGGAAAAAAAATCATATAATCACCGACTTCTTCAGTTTCCACCTCCTTGCCATGTCCTGAAAACAAGACAGACAAGGGTGCCCTTGGGAACGCTAGCCAAAGGAAATGAGTAGCCCAGGCTTTGGTTTTGCTGAGCTCCAGGTGAGCCCCAGTCAGCAGCTGGAAGCAGGAAGAGGCTATTTCAGCACTGAGTGCGCCTCACGAGCTGGATTGACTGTGCCCTCAAGGACCCTGCCCCCAAGGTGAGCACACAAAGCTTGGTGTTCTCTTTGGGGATCTTTTGCCACGTTTGCTTCTCACTGTGCTTTGAAAATTAACTGCCAGCGTCTGGTCATTATGGCTTCATTAGCTATTCCTTGTAATTGCACCGATCATAATTAATTCATCCGTTATTCACGTGGGTGACACACAGGCACTTTAATAGATTTTCCTCGGGGAGTTCCATACTTTAAATGATATTGGTGGTACTTTTAGAAGATTCAAAGGAAGACCATAGTAGAAATTCATTTTTGTGTAAGTAACTATGAATTATTATAAAAACGACACAAAAGCATGAAAATGCCACTGCTAATTTTTTAAAAATCCTTCGGTCTGAGAGCAGAAAGAGAATGAACAAACTTTCCTTCCGTGCTCCACCCGGTGGTTCTCTCTCTCTTTTTTCTCTTTTCTTCTTCCTTCCCTTCTGTTTCTTTCTTTCTAAAAATAATTTATTTTAGATTTATTTATTTTATGTGAATAACTGTTTTGCCTGCGTGTATATATGTGTACAGTGTGCACGCCTGGTTCCCTAGGAGGCCAGAAGAGGGGTTGGCTCCCTTGACACTAGAATTACTGAGGGTTGTGAGCCACCATGGGGGTGCTGGGAACAGGCCTGGGTCCTTAGCAAGAGCAGCAAGTGCTCTTCACTGACAAGCCATCTTTCCAGAACCCTTAAACCCTCCACTCCCCACCCGTGCCTTTTTGAGACAAGTTTCTACTCTATAGCCCAAGCTGGCCTGGAACTTATTATATAGCTCAAACTAGCCTCAGACTTTCAGTAATCCTCCTGCCTCAGCCTCCCAGGGTTGAAATTAGAGGTGTTCACCCAGACTTCTGGTTTTTCCACTACAGAAATAAAGTTGTTCCTATACAAAACAGATCGGGTATCTACACAAATGCTTACCAGGTTATTTAAATAAATCATCCGTGAATCGATTACAGGGTCAAGCCTTTTAAGTGCCCTCATTTTCTCAGAAATCATTGGTGTCTGAACATCCTGCTGCACAGCTGCATCCCTCGTGGTTAATTTATGTTAGAGGTTTTTTTGTGACAACTGAAGTTACTTTTCTTTTCTTCTCTTAACATGACATCAGTTCGTTCTAGCTAAAACATTGGCAATTCCATACCATACATCTCCAGTTACATATAACCCACCCCTTGCCACTAGGCCCATCAACACACACATCCCTGCACTCCCCTTCCCAGAGAGCGGGACAAAAATTCCACACGGCTGAAAATTTAACCAAAGGCTTAATCATCGGTTATCTGGTGGAAATCTCAACTCTGTGATGACAGACGCACAATTAAGTGGCAGAAACGAAGCAGTTGTCTACAAATTCAGGCTAATAGCTGAAGTCAGCAACCAGTTCTCTCTGAAAGAGCTCAGCCACAGAGACAGGGAGGAAAACGTCCCTTTGGTTCATGTTATTTCGTAATTGCCTTAATACCCACTTGACTCTGAGTGGAATCACAGACACTCAGAATATGGTCTCTTGGAGATTATCTAGCCTACTCTTTTGTTTCTTCAGATGAGAGCGCTGAGCCACACAAAGGTGAAATGTCCCGCCCAGGTCATCAGTGGATGGTAAACCCAGTCTGGTCCCAGCTCCTGCCTCCCAGGTCCTGGCCCAGCATTCATCCAGCAGATTTCATCTTGTCCTGGCTCCATGGTTTCTACAAATCAAGATCCCAACATGGAACAGCACGATAAACTTAAAGGAAGACACCAAGATGCTACCCAAACTAGAGCAACAACTCAAAGACTGGGTACCAAGTGCTTGGTCCCTAGCCTGCTCTCCAGAGCTTACAACAAAGCATCTTTCTCAGACAAATCAGCTGTTGGTATATCTATGTGGCAGGGGCCTTTCCTACCTCAGGTAGGCTCTGTGTTTAACCCACAGCATTGCAGCATAAATAAACAGAGTCCTCAAAAACTAAAAACACCTTTCTCATTCCTAATTAACACACAATTATAACCCCCAGCTGCAGGAGGGACCTTTTAAGACTCACAGGAAACTTAGAACCTTACAGCATTTCACAGCCTGCACCAAGGCAGGCATCAACTTGGGGACCAGAGCAAAACCAGTTGGTGGCATCAGCTCTTCATGAGGAACCCACACATTGGGTTCCAAGGTCTCTCAAAGGAGCTTCCATCCATTAGTTGGTAGATGCTGCTTCCTGGTTGCCCAAGACTCTCTCTCTCCTCCATCGTCACTCCGCGTCCTACTCTCCTCTTCTTCCCTACTCTCCTCTCCTCTTCTCCCCCTCCCTCCTCCCCCTCCCCCTCCCTCCCCCCCCCCTCACCCCGCTCCTCTCCTATCCCTCCTCCCTCTTCTCTCTCTCTCTCTCTCTCTCTCTCTCTCTCTCTCTCTCTCTGTGTGTGTGTGTGTTCTGTTCTCTTGTCCAGGATGCCGACTGGTAAATTCACCTTCCTGCTCTGCTTAGCCATCCAGCACCTGGTATTTTGGGATTTTTTTTGGTTTGGTTTGGTTTTGTGTTTTGCATTTCTAAATCAGGATTTCTCTTACTTTCTGAGCCCTGGAGTTCACCCTGAGGGTGGGTGGTTAGTGCAGATGACCCAGGGAAGGCTGCCGGGCTCTGCATTCTCCTGGCTAGAACAGAGGGCCCAGACTGAGGTCAAAATTATTATGTGGAGATTAAAGCGTAGAATTTAATTATGTGTTCTGTTGCTCCCGGTACATTTATTAATTTAGCAGTACAAACTGGCTGGAGCTAAACAAGCAGGACTGATTAATTTGCAAAGACATCTAGGTAACAGATTGTGATCAAAGTGGGGACCTGATCCTGTTAGATTGAAATGTGTCGTTGTATGCCGAATGAAGGACACACAGCAGCACGGTTTATCTTTATCAATGCTGTCCTCTGAAGGAGGGGAACAGGCCTGCAGATACTAATCAGGGCTGAGGCCCTGCCAGTCAATAATTACCCACTGTCTCATCATAATCCCGGAACTAAGCCCCTGCCCAATCCATCTGGGACCCTTTTCCATCTATTGCACAGCTCAGGAATATGTGTGTAAGCTATTGCCTCTGCTTGTGCCGTCCGTCCCCTGAGTATAGATTCGTGGCAGTGACCAATTAGGTTGCTGTGTTCTCTCTCTCCTTTGCTTCCAAGTTGCCCCCCAGTGCTCCTTGCTCAGCGCTGGTAACTAAGCACAGATGCATTCAGTGCAGAAAGCCACCCACCCCTATGAACGGTCTCTCTCACCAGTGCAGAAGCCACCCACTCCTGTGAACGGTCTCACCAGTGCAGAAGCCACCCACCCCTGTGAAGGGTCTCACCAGTCCCCGACGAGCATCTCCGGAGTCTCCATGTTGCAGGTGTCCTTCACTAAGCTACGCTCCACCTGCCACTGCCTTCTGCCACAGACCAAATCACAAACAGAGGACAATATTCCTGACCCTAATCCAGAAATCAAACAGCTGAGAAGAGGACAAGTGTGGGAATAATTGAATCTTGGATCCCCGAATCAGGACTCAGAATCAGTGCAAGGGTGACAGGAGGATGGGACCCTGATGTCCCAGGGACAGTGGTGAAATGCAGGTTCTACTGCTGACCAGCTGCTCACTCCATTGCTTTATGACGCCATTAGCACCTGGTCTATATAGTGAGCTCTAGGAGAGCCAGAGCTACAACACACAGTAAGATGAGACACTGTCTCAAAAAAAAGAAAAAAAAAGAAAGAAAAGAAAAAAGAAAAAAGAAAAAAAGGACCTACCATCTTCTGCCACCCAAAAGTCTAGCTTTTTGTTTTGTTTTGTTTTGTTTTGTTTTGTTTTGTTTTTCAAGACAGGGTTTCTCTGTAGCTTTGGAGCCTGTCCTGGAACTAGCTCTTGTAGACCAGGCTGGCCTCGAACTCACAGATCCACCTGCCTCTGCCTCCTGAGTGCTGAGATTAAAGGCGTGTGCCACCACTGCCCGGCAAACACATGTTTCTAAAGAATGAAATCAGCATCTTTTTCTTGCATGCAATTCACAGGTAACAGCTAATAAATGTCAGCTTTCATATGTGTGTTTCATATGTGTTCTTGCTTGTGTGTGTTGTGTGTGGGGGTAATGTGATGTGTACATGTGTGGAGGTCAGAGGTCATTGTTTTCCATTTTAGTATTTGAGACAGGGTCTCTCACTGAAGCTCACCTAGTCAGCGAGACTTGCTGGCCAGCAAGCCCCAGGAGTATTCTCCTGCCTCCACCCTTTCCATCCCTGTGCTGGGGTTCCAGGCACAGACAGTCACTCATAACTGCTTATGTGGATGCTGGATGGAAGGCAGGTCTTCATGCATGCACTCTCAGTACATTGCTGAGTGAGCCATTTCCCCGAACCCTGGTACTAATTCTCGTATGCAAACACAAGAACGCTTTATAAATTACTTTTAAGGCAATAGGGGCAAATAATCTGTAATAATTAGAGGCAACGGGTATTGATCAGTGACTTAGCAGAAGGAGGATTATAAATCTGTGTGAATTTGAGGTCCAGCCTGGGCTACATATAAAAGCCTTGTCTCAGAAAGAAAAAAAGCTAGCTGAGGCAGTAGGACCTAAATTAGTTCAAGACCTGTGTGGGCTACAGTGAATTCAGTTCCAGACTGAACAATTTAGCAGGCTATATCTCAAAATTGAAAGGTAGGATTTGGAGAGGTGGCTTAGTGGCTAAGAGCACTGGCTGCTCTTGCAGAGGACTCAGTTTGATTCTTAGCACCCACACAGCAGCTCTCAAGCATCTGGAACTTCATTTCCAAGGGATCTGACCCCCTCCTCGGGCCTCCACAGGCACATGGCGCACAGACATACACGCAGACAGAAGGCCCATCCACATAACAAAAATAAATAGGTCTTTAAAATAGTAATAATTTAAAAGTGAAAGCAATAAAGCTGAGGGTGCATCCCGATGGCAGAGCCCTTGCCTAAGATGCGTAAAGTGTGTCCAACCCCTACATCCTCCGCACAAAACGGAAGACAAGAAAGAAAAAGAAATTTGTGACGTTGCTTAGAAGAGTTGCTGATATTATTGGCATAAACGCAAAGAAATGATGTCTGTGTGAGCCCCCAGCACCTGTGTGAGCCCCCAGCACCTGTGTGAGCCCCCAGCATCTGTGTGAGCCCCCAGCACCCGTGTGAGCCCCAGCACCCGTGTGAGCCCCAGCATCCGTGTGAGCCCCAGCACCCGTGTGAGCCCCCAGCACCTGTGTGAGCCCCAGCACCTGTGTCAGCCCCCAGCACCTGTGTAAGCCCCATCACCTGTGTGAGTCCCAGCATCCGTGTCAGCCCCCAGCACCTGTGTCAGCCCCCAGCAGCTGTGTCAGCCCCCAGCACCTGTGTGAGCCCTAGCACCTGTGTGAGCCCCCAGCACCTGTGTGAGCCCCAGCACCTGTGTGAGCCCCCAGCACCTGTGTCAGCCCCCAGCACCTATATGAGTTCCCAGTGTGTCACTGGTCAGGTAAGCCCATTTGAAATCCAAGGGGCTGATTTCTGACCACGCTGTCAGGGCACAGGCCCGGTTCCTGTGCTGAAACTGCAGGACCCTGTTTCAGACCTTTGCTGACAGTGACCAGGTTCTAATTAGTAAATCTACAGCCTGGCTCTGGTCCTCCTCTGGTAGACACAACGATCCATGGAGGCTTCAAAGTGCCTCTCCCCTAAGCTCCCATGATGCACGCTGAAGATGAACCGCCCTTTGGAATTTACAGCCGTGGCTCCGACAGCTGTTTTATATTTATTTCCACGGTTGGGCCATTTCAATTTGGTACTCTTATTCATTATATTGGCAAATATTTGTTAAAGGATCAAGCATGGGATAAGGTCTGTTTGTCGGGACGATAATTAAGACAGTGAGTGTAGCAGGGTCAGAAGAAGATAGGGCCAGGCTGGATGTTCAAGCTGCTGTGTGTTGCTTCGAACGAGGCATGGGTCTCTCTGAGCCACATCTGGCCCATGTGCAGACATGCATATCGGTTATGCCAGTCTTGTTCCTACTGCTCTAAGGTTCCTACTGCTCTAAGGTTCCTACTGCTCTAAGGTTTCTACTGCTCAAAGGTTTCTACTGCTCTAAGGACTGAATAGAAAGCACTCGATTTGGAGAAAACTTTTGTGTTTTGTTTTGCATTTCAAGATAGTGTTTCTCTGTGTAGCTTTGGTGCCCATCCTGGAACTAGCTCTATAGATCAGGCTGGCCTCGAACTCACAGAGATCCGCCCACCTCTGCCTCCCAAGTGCTGGGATTACAGGCTTGTGCTAACATCACCTGGTTTGAATAATTTTTTAAGAACAGACTCAATTTGCTTTTAGCAAATTCCTTCCCTACTACACAGTCCAAAACCTTTTTATTATTTTTCAGATTGTCATTTTCAAAGTGAATTATAATTTTAGGACATTTCTTGTGTGGTGATGTCATGTGACTTTAGTCCCAGCTCTTAAGGCAGAGGCAGGTGGCTCTCTAAGTTTGAGGCTAGCCTGGTCTACAAAGCAAGTTCCAGAACAGCCAGGCCTACACAGAGAACCCTTGGAAGGGAAGGGATGGGAGGGTTGGGGAGAGGAGGAGAGGGAAGGAAAAAAAGAAGTCTCTCAGACAACAAATTGATTGGTTCATGCTGGCATCGCGATGAGGGCTGGATGTGGTGTAGAGAATACAGCAAAACTTTTTTTTAATCAAATAGCTCTGTTCTCAATATTTTTTAAAAAAATATTTTATATGATTTTGATTATTTCTAGCACATCTAATTGTTCAGCTTTTATTCCTGGGGTTTATCAACCAGTGCTGTGCAGAATTCATAGTTACTTCCCAGAAGGGCTGTGTGGTTGGCAAATGCTGGTCCTGTACTTGCCCACAGGGAAGATGAACCTTTAGGATGTGACTCCAGGGTCTGTGTTCCCTTGGGCATGCTGTGTCCCCAAGCACTAGGTGGGCATAATCCAAATGCTCACAAAATGAGGATGCCACCCTAAACTCTGTTCCCAAACAAATAAACAAGCCAGATGGTGGCACACATATTTAATCTCAGCACCCAGGAGACACAGCCTGGTAGATCTCCATGAGTTCAAGGACGGCCTGGTCTACACAGTGAGTTCTAGGTCAAGGTTACAATACCAAGACCCTGCCTCAAAAAACAAAACAAAACAAATGTAGAAACTCCCTATTTGTAAGTAAACATCTTCATTTCATTTAATATACCACCATTGTGTTGATATTTTGTTTGAATTCTGACAATAAAGCTTGCTTTGAATCGAAGGGCAGAGTTAATCATTAGCTGATCAAAATTAACCATAGAGGTTTTGGAGGACCAAGGACAGATAGAGAGACAGGAAATAGTAAGGCAGGTCTTAGAAAGGATCTCAGCCCTTTTGGAGGGAAAAATGGAAGAAATAGGAAGTCACTGGTGACTTCTCCAAAGCTTCTCTGCTCATTCAGGCTCTTGTTATGATATCTGATTCGTGATTTTTTTATAAAGAATAATTAGATAAACTTCATGGACTCTGTACAGAATTGCTAGTTCAGTGCCTTTGGCCCCGGACAAAGCTGTGTCTACTACAGGGCTAAGCATATCAGCTGGAACTGTGCCGGTCAAGGACCCCCCGAGGAGCCGGCTGCTGCGCTAATGTTCCGTCCCAGACCAAGCATGTAAGGCTTAGGTCCGCTTTGCCCTGCCCTAATGCTCAGATGACTCCAGGAAGCAAGCTGAGGTGAGGGGGGCACCACTCCGCTGAGTCATGGACAGAGGGCTCTAAAGTCTTCTTGCAAAGGAAACCTTTATCTTGCCTTTGACTGGGTGTTCGGTGACATAGGAAGCTTCCTCCTACTGGCAGGTAAGGTCTATTGCTGAGGGACCACAGCATCTCACAATGACTCAGTGATAGTGGTGGTGGTGGTGGTGACACACACCTTCAGTCCCAGCTCTTGGGAGGCAGAGGTAGATGGATTTCTGAGTTTGAGGCCAGCCTGGTCTATAAGAGCTAGTTCCAGGATAACCAGGGCTATACAGAGAACCCTGTCTTGAAAAACAAAAAATTCAAGGCCCTGGGACCTGTTCTTAGCCCCAGAGTGTACGGAGTGGGGGAGGAGGAGCGAGAGCCTCAATAAGCTTCAAAGTCCTTAAAAGAGATAAAAGAAAAAAAGACTTCATCACAGGGCTTGGATGTAGAGTTAGAGTAGGAGGGAAGGAAAGCAGAGGATGAGGAGGAGAGGCAAGCATCTGGGGGTCTGGGGAACATGTCCAGGACAGGCCTACCCACAGGAGAGGTCCACACACCTGTGTGGCACACTGTGTACCTGCTCAGGTTACCATGGTTACAGAACTGAAGGTCTTTGTATGTCCAGCATGGCACTACCTCCAGCCCACCAACCAGACCTGTCTCTGTTTTAAAAGGCAGCTAGCTATTTCAAGTGAGATGATCCTTCTACCTTCTGCCACTTCCTCCTCCACTGCGAAACCCAACACGAGACACACACACACACACACACACACACACACACACACACCCGTCTCGCTTCCTTCCTCCTTTCTTGATAGGGTCTTGTGATGTAGCCCAGGCTGGTCTTAGACTCACTCATTATCCTCCTGCCTCACTCTCATAAGTACTAAAATTACAGGCCTATACCACACATCTGGCGGCTGTGGAGTTTTTGTTTAGCTTTGGTTTTTATTGTGATGCATGTCTTCTCTGAACAGAAATGTCCGTTAAAAGATGGATTATTTGAAAGGCTCTGTGAACTTGGAGAAGGTAAGTCTCTGGAGTGTCTGTGCTATGCCTGGCCACCTCAAGAATTTCTCAAAAATGTTTAAATTCATTTTAACTATAAAGAGTAAACTCTGGGGATGGAGAGATAGCTCAGTGACTAGAAGCAATGGTTGCTCTTCCAGAGAGCTCAGGTTTGATTCCCAGCACTCACTTGGCAGCTCACAACTGTCTGTACCTGTAGTTCAAGTGGTTCCTCCAATACCGAATGTCATCTTCTGACTTCTGTAAACAATAATAATAATGATTGGAGTAAATCCCAGGGCTTAGGGATTTATCTCTGTGGAAAAAAAAAACCTGCTCAGTAAGCCCAGGGTTTTAGTGCCTAGCACAGAGAGAGAGAGAGAGAGAGAGAGAGAGAGAGAGAGAGAGAGAGAGAGAGAGAGAGAGAGAGAGAGAGAGAGAGAGAGAATTGACCTGCAAACAACTACAAAAGACTTCCGTGTCCATAAACCTTTGTAATGTATAAGAGAATACCTGGATGGAATATGAAATTATAACCCACCTGGTAGCTTTTCATGGCTCTCCTCCCCCAGTTTGTTGGTTAAGACTCCCCCAGCATGTTGGATAAGACTCCAGTCCTTTAACTGGGTGAAGGTGCTTCTGAAAAGTTGCGTCTCTATGAGAGTCACGTGCCTCTGCATGTTGGGTATGGACAGTGTGCCCAGTGTGACTGCCATCATGGTGTGCTATACTTTTGCACCCTTAGTCCGTGAGGCACAGAGTGTTTGGCCTCCTTTTTCTCTTCCTGGTTGCCTGGTGCTTTCCTTCTTTCTTGTTTTGTTTTGTTGGAGACAGGGTCTTTCTATGTAGCCTTAGCTGTCCTGAAAGTCACTCTGTAGACCAGGCTGGCCTCGAACTCACAAGGATCTGCTTGCTTCTATCTCTTGAGTGCTGGGATTAAAGGCGTGCACCAGTACTGCCAGACTTATTGCTTCCCTTCTTGCTGTAAGAGTCTGTTCTTGGGCTGGAAAGATAGCTCAGCAATTAAGAGCACTGCCTGCTGTTCCCGAGGTCCTGAGTTCAATCCCTAGCAACCACATGGTGGATCACAATCATCTGTAGTAAGATCTGGTGCCCTCTTCTGGCCTGCAGAACACCATATATATAATGAATGAATAAATAAATCTTTAAAAAGAAAAAAAAAGAGTCTGTTCTCAGCTTTGCTGTGCTGGAGAGTATACTTTTGTTTGTTTGTTTGCTTTTGTTTTTTTTTTTTTTCTCTGTAGCTTTGGGGCCTGTCCTAGAACTAGCTCTTGTAGACCAGGCTGGCCTTGAACTAACAGAGATCCACCTGTCTCTGCTCCCCAAGTGCTGGGATTAAAGGCGTGCGCCACCACCGTCTGGCTGAGAGTACACCTACTGGTGGCATTTCTTTACTGCACCCTGCAGCATTTGTTAAACCTTCAGCTCACCATTAGCTTTTGGCTTTTCTTTCATAGACCACTCTCTCACTGCCTCTAATAAAACAGCAAGCCTCTAACTTCACTCAGAAAACCTGGTGAGAGATCTCAACGCCTTCAAAGCTGGAAGCCTGGTAGCATCACAGGGTCCAAGAAGGAACCGAGAACAGGGGAAGGATAGGTGTATGTTCTCCCCTTTTGGGAGAGGAGTACCAGTCCTGAAACTTGTAGTGACTGGAGAAAGACTGGACTGGGCTGACTTTGAGCGCCTGTGTTCACAGACAGGCAATGTGTCCCTACAGCATTCCTCCACAGGACACATTGCTTTGCCATCCTCTACGGCAACTGAGAGGCTTAGTTCTCAACTGAAAACCTACAGGGTTAGTTAGCACTTGTAGACAAAACGGAAGCCTCCCCAAATGATACCGTGACACAGCATCCTCCTGAGCACCCCTGAGAAGTGTCTGTCCTCTGACAGGTGATCAACAGCCACGATTCATTGGAGACCTGGGCACAGACGAGACCAAGATTACTCCCCAGTAGCCATCCTGGGGCTAGGCAACAAAGTCTTATCTCAAGACTGAAACCCACAGGCCAGAAAAAGCAGTGTAGTTAGTAACTTTCTTACAAGTGCTGTTCCTTGCCTTCTGTACCCAAGAAAGCAGTATCTTCTGGGCTTCTGCACTGTAGAGTGAACTGTAGCACAGAGAAGCCCACCTCACAGATGGACAGATTTGGCATTGGGGCACACATCGTTTTAATTACTGTCCAATATTGCCAAAGACCTGAATAGAGAGGGAAGTCACTGTGTGGTGGGGCGGGAAGGGAGGAGAGTGTCCTATGCCAGTGTTTCCCTGGTCTGTGTGGTGCTTCATGGTGCTCCTTAGGAACCAAATCATGCCTTGTACTCTACCGGAGAAAGCCAGTTTATATTAGCTCACGTAAAACTTATTTCTTTTTCTTATTCTTAAAGCACTCCAAACAGAGGCTAGGTCAGAGGCAGCACTATTCTGCATGGCCGTTTGATATCCTAGCCAGACACAGGCTAGGTCAGAGGTGGCACTATTCCACATGGCCATTTGATACCCTAGGTAGACAGAATTTCTGCCATCTTTAACCCATGATATTCGAAGTCACCTTGAGCGTTCTCCATCTCAATTGTGAAGCATGAGAAAAGACCGTGGAGACATTCCAGTGTCACCTGGAATCATTCCCACACAAAGGCCTCTCTCAGAGCCATGCCATCCATGGTTGATTGTCAGGAACTCAGCACAAGGTGACACATGGCTGCAAGAGAGGCTGGGCAAAGTCGACTAGCTGGATCCCCAGGAAGAAGAAACTAACTGTTGGGGAGCAGCCAATGGCCTCCGCCCACATCCTCTTAGACTCTGTGGGAAAGGGCTTATGAGGGTCACGGGTACCAGAAATAGGAGTGAGGAGGCAATGTGCCACCCATGGTGTGTCACATGCCCTAGGAAGACTCCCCAGAGGATGGTGCTACCTGAGTTGGTCACACGTCTGACCAGTTCTCACTGGTGACCAATAGTACCAAGGGGAACAGATCTAAATGACACACGGAGGAATGGAGACTGAGTATGAGTGTAGCAATCGCACGGCAATCGCAGAACTTCCCTGCGAAGTTAGCACTGAAGGAAGGAGCAGAAGTGGTTAATCATTTCAGTTTGTGGAGCTTTGCAAATCCCAAATCAGAAACCATACCCACATGAAAAGCCCGGGAGTATTCACGCCAGTCATTTGCTCCCTAAGTTGACAGACCCATTGTCATATCCCAACCAATGGTGGCACCAAAAGGTTCTGGGTGGAGCCAATCACGTGTTTCCTTTCTATGAAACAGATACTTGCAGTCTGGCTTAAATTTGGGCCCCAAATACTCTATAAATTTGAACTCACGAAGCTGCTGTGCAGGCCCTGCTTGCAGATCTTCTTGTCCATTTTCTCTACCTGCCTTCTCCCCCAAGGTCAGGGTGAGGCCCCAGGCATCATTCCATCACCAGCATCCATGACGTAATTGGAGATTCATTATTGTCATGCTGGGTGCTAGGCTTTCGTGTGGCTTCTGAACTGAACAGCGTAACTTAGGGACTAGTTTGACTCTACAGAGTTAGGGTCGGCACGCCACAGCTACCCTGATGGCATACCCCTCGCACAGTCTGATGTAATGAAAGGCTTGGAATCTGAAGTCAAGCTGCTCTGCTTGCCACCAGCCACCTTTGTGAGCGTGGGCACCTTCTCTAACGCCTCTGGGTGTTAAGTATCCATTCGGGAAAATGTCAAATAGAAAACTTGACACACACTCTATATTATCTTTATCTTTTCAATGCTGGGATCAATTCCATAGTCTTGTCATGCTAGCTAAGCACTCTACCACTGAGCTACTCCTGACCCTGTGGCTTTATCTGATGCTACTTCATTTCCTGTCAGGAAGTCCCAGGAGGTAACTGCTTTACAGGCTAACACATGCAAGACAATCTTCACAGTCTACATTCCGCAGTTCTGATTGTTCACCGAGCGAACCCCCATTTCCTGTGCTCCATTTTAGAGAAGACAAAACTTGGGCTTCTAAGATTAGGTTGAAGTCTGGTGGTGGCACACGCCTTTAATTTCATCACTCGGGAGGCAGAAGCAGGCTGATCTCTGAGACTGAGGCTAGCGTGGTTTACAGATTGATTTCCGGGACAACCAGGGCTACACAGAGAAACCCTGTTTTGGAAAAAAATTGATTAAGTGGTCAAGAACAGAGAGCTAATACAAGTACATCAGGGCTGGAGAGCTGGCTCCGCGGCTAAGAACACGGGCTGCTCTTGCAGAGGACCCAGGTTCAATTCCCAGCACCCAGTGGTTGTTCACAACCATTTGTAATTCCAGTTCCAGGGGATCCAATGCCTCCTTTGGCCTCTATAGCCACCAGACCCCCATGTGGTGCACATTCTCATACATATAAAAGAAAACAAATCAATTTTAAGAAACATTTTTTAAAAAGTAGACCTGTGAGGCAGGATAATGCGAAGGTCAGGGACGACTTAGACCTTTTTGTGAAGCCCTGTTTCAAAAAAAAAAAAAAAAAGACAAAGATGGTGTAGAAGTGTACACAGGAAATGGCAGTGTTGAGAAGGTGAAGGCAGAAGGACCAGGAATTCAGCTTCAGCTACATGGTAAGCCTGAGACTAGCCTGGGCTATTCGGGTCTCTATCTTAAAAAAAAATCCAAATATTTCATTAGAAATAAATAAAAAATTAATAAAGTAGAATTATGCTTTAGACTTAGAGATTGCTCATCCCAACTTCATAGTCTTTGCTGCTAGATTGTTTGCCTAGGAATGTAGAACAGGTTAGGCGAACTCATAGTCTGTAGCCTTCTGAAGGCAGCAGAGAAACGCTAGTTATCTTCACTGTTGTTTCCGCTTCCTATGTTAGAGTTTTCCTCCCGAACTCAACGGATTTTGTGTTTACGTTTGGCCTATTTGCCATTCCTATTAGCTTAGGCAATACATTTTCACTGACTGTCTCCTGTGCATCCCGCCCCGTGCCAGATGCTGGTGTTCAGTCATTAGCAGAAAGACAGAACAATCCCCACCCTTGGTGCGTTTGTCAAATGCCACCAGCATCCTCCAGGAGCCTGAACTTGGAGACTGAGATGGGCTGCTCTTCTTGAAGATGGATTAGGCCCTAGCGTTTGCGACTGTAATATTATGTTACCTTGGACACTAAGCAATTAGCCAGTAATTAAATCTCCACTGGTCTGAATACACCTGCAACCAAACTGTCTGCGGAAGTTCTCTTACTCTCACTAATTAGCATGAGTTGAATGACAGGATAATCGGAAAGAGAATACCTCTTCTCGGAGACGGAGAGTAGATGACAGGGAGTGGAATGAGCTTTACGGGCTTTTCGCTTGGCTGTTTTATCAATGCAGAGTGGATGGGCCCATTGTTTATCAATATTAATGTCTCCAGCAGGAAAAAATCACTATATGCTGGCATTTATACCTATCCTTTCAACATCAAAAAAACAGGTTGGCAGTGGCTGTTGCCTAGTCACTATCTGAGTGAGCCCTCCTGACGGTACCTAGTAGTCAATGCGCGAGCACTTGATTAAGAAAAGAGACACTCTTTCCTATCTGTTCAGGAAGTGCAGTCTTGAGGCTGGATGTGGTGGTAACTTATTCCAGAATCTCAGCACTCAGGACTCTGAGATCGGGGATCGGAAGTTCAAGGCCAGCCTGCACTGCCCGTCAAGACCCTGCCTGAGAGCAGGGCCATGTGCCTGTGGTGAGGGTGGGGTTACGGTCTTAGTTTTATGAACCCTCAACTACAGACACACTATAAAAGTACAGAAGCTCTTTGGCCCTTTTCCTTCCAGCCCACTTTCATGTCTGATGTCAGCCTAGACTTGGGGGTCTAGTGTGGTGAGTCGGGATTTGGTTGGAGGTTACTCTTCTTTAATAAATGGAGAAAAATATCCAAAAGACCTTTAGAAAATTTATTTGCTCTTTTCAAAACATTGTAGCTTTTTGACTAATAAATGCATTTTAAAACATGGTGAGAAGTCTGTTACCCTTGTGTTTTCTTCCACTTACAAGTTTACCAATATCTCTGTTGGTTCAAGCCTGGGCTTCTAGCACATGGGAAGTTGAGGCAGGAGGATCCTGAAATTGAGGCAAGCCTGGGCTACATAGAGACCCTGTTTCTGAAAGATGGAATGGAACTCTCTCCGTGGGTGACAAGGCCATGGAGTTGGGTGGATGACGCGTTGTGCACACTCTGTTAGGCCCGTCATTATTGAGTGTGCAGTCCCATCCCTCCACGAAGGCCCAGCTGGGATCCAGCCTTGCATCCCAGTCACAATCAGCATGGATGCAGCCACAAGTGCATCCAGATGCAAGAAAAAGCAAGACGTCCCGAGAGCCCATTCTCGGTATGCAAATGTCTATTACCCAAGATATTCCGCGGGTCCTTAGACAAAAGCTCCATGGACAAACTTCAGCGTCCCCCTGCTCCAAAGGAACTTAGCTTAACGCTAAGGCAGAAAAAAAATCCCCAGATATTCGTAACTTTATTCAACCAAGTGGAGCATGCCTGCACTTACAGAAGAAAAACACCATTATTTTCTGTTTCAGAGACTGTGCTGCCCTAGAAAGGGAGAGTATTTGAAGTGGCAAACGTAGACATTTCGGGCAAATGTGTACTTTGTCTCCAAATGAACAGCTTTCAAAGTGATCTTGGTTAAGCTGCCTTTTATTTTTATCTTTTATTCTCCTACAATGCCAGCTGAGGTGACGCATCTCCCAACAGCTTCCAAATGGAGCAGTAATTGTAAGGCTCGGTGATTTAATTAGACTCATTCTAAACACGCACATTTTTATCAATTAGTTAATGGGCTAAAGAGAGTCCCTTTGTTGGAGCCAGGTCATTTGGAAGCTAGAGGCTTCTTGAGGGCAAGAAGCTGAAAAACAGCAGCGGTAATATCTGTAATTAACCTCACGAGTCCTAGGTTGTTCAATTAAGAATGGCCTCCTTCCCTCCCCTACGCCTTTTGTTGGATGGAGTTTTAATGTGAAGAACAGTTGTTGAAGAAAAATGAGTCGGAACGAAGGCTCGCCTCTCTCCAAAAAACCCAAAAGAAACTTTGATAAACCTGGATAAAAACCCCAGGAAATGCCCCCAGACACCAACACTTCCTATACTTCTTCAATGGAGATGTTCATTGGTGACATTCCTAGTAGTATTTCTGGGTTTTTCTGACCAGCAATAGTGCTGGTAAGAGTCACCAGGGAAGCACCTTAAAACAGGGTTGTCTTTCCCCACGGGCCAATTCTAAATCTGGGAAATGAGCTGTACTTCTGAGAATGTCAGCCTCTGGTTACTTTCCGAGCTTACTGCTTTAGAAGTCCATGTATTAGGTTCCCATGAAGCGCTCCTTCCTCCTTGCACTTGTAGCTACCATAAATAAGTACTCAGCCCATGGGAGAGAAGTTTTGCTCAAAAGCTGGACTAACTTCCGGCTTTGAAAGGAATTCATAAGCAAGTTGCAAGTCGGACAGGCTTGTTGGCATTGCGGATGGATGACCGGTACATCCGGAAGCAGTCTTGCACACGGTCTAGTACTGACAAAAAGATTATCTGTCAGAAAGGGAAGAAACAACTTACAAATATATAAAGCTTTCCACTGTCAGAGACAAAAGTCCTTCTCTCGAAGGAAAACACCATTGTTTTTGTTTGTTTGTTTTTTTAACTAACTCTAAATCTCTATTGTTCGGCAGCATCAGTATTTTGAATTCAGAGGAAAAGAATGCATTCACTTTGAAGGCAAACACATCAGAATAGTAGCATTACAAAGATAATGCCTTGTTTTTCTGTCTTGTTAGAATGTATTCAGAGATTGAATAAAGAAAGGACCTATTATTTTTTTAGAAATATGCAAAACAGAGAAAAATGCCACTTGTTTTGAGGATTTTTACAAGAAAAAAACACAGACCTGTGTTTTTGGGGGAAAAAAAAACAACCGAATTCTTTCGGGCATCCATCCTAAACACTGAATCCTCTGCAGTGTTCATTCACCCAGATTAAAGACCAAAGCAGGTGGCAAAAGTAGCCGCCTCGCTCCTACTGTAACCGCGCTCCTGTATCAGCGTTTCTGACCAGTAACAAGCAGCTCGCACTTATTGTTATGGTCGACAATTATTTTGTGCCTGCTCAGCAAACACGCTGCTCTGCCGAGCTTCATAAATGTGCCCATTGTCTCCTAGATCATTAGACAGACATTCGTTCTGTGCAATGTCCAACTTCCAGACAGGTGGAATAAGGAGGTGGCATCTGTCTAAATATTGAATGCCACGCTTCCCCCATCTGCTGTAATAACAGGGCTGGATCTGCTTGGCTTCAGTTACCCTCTTCTGCATACAACCAGCCAGCCATATGCCGTATAGACTGCACGTGCCACCAGAGCGACAGGGTCTGTGCGGCAGCCTCTGAGCTGGTAGCCAAACAAGTGGGGGAAAGGAGAGGTGGAGGTTGGAGGTCAGGCAAGGGCAGGCATCAGCAGGTGATGGCCCATCCCGCCACTGAGGGAGTGCAGAGCGCCAATAGAATAGGCCTCCAGAAGTCAATGCCGCCATAGAGCACACTGCCAATCACATTTTACAGGGCATACCTTCCAAGCTAGGCAAATAAGAAGATTTAGAGCACATGGCAGTGCATCATTTATAATCCTGTCTTAGCCCAGCATGGCTTAGTGATAGTTCAGGGACAGATGATGAGCACATGACAGCTGTAGGATCTTACACAAACGCGGACGGCAAAATTAAAATTAAATTAGTGACACACGTGTACACATGGGTTGTGCAACAGTTACACAATCTGTTTGAGGCCCTTCCCAGACTCTGCCACTAGGTCTTCCACGCAGGGTCCAGTCGAAGCAGTTTGAAAAGGCACCAGGAAATTGGTCGTAGCTGGGATGAGTCTTTGCCTTGGGCAAAGGAGGAATTCAAAAGAACTCTAAGACAAAAGTGCTCAGGTTTCCGCCCAAAGAAATAGCCAGGTGGAAGGATGGTTCCAATTGGCCTAATTAATGTTCACTGGGGGTTTGCATATCAGAAGCCGCAAAGTAATAAGGAAGCAGGCATATTGGGCCTGGCAGAAATTACCCACCCGCTTTCTCTTTCGGTCTATAATCCTACATGTTTTTATTGACATTTTGTACAGTTTATAGAAACATTAATGTCTGCACTTGAGAGCTCTAATTTTACCTAACTTCTGCTATTTTAAATATGTGCCAAAGATTATGAGCATTCTTTCACTCACCTATAGATTTGTTTGGGGCAATTTATTATGAGAAAGGATTTCCAAAATTACACTTCTCCATGAAACCTTATAAAACGTAGCTTATTTTCATAAATTTAAATTTCACTTTTCTGCTTCTATTACTTTCCTTTAACCCAACCCATTTCAAAAGTGATTATGCTTTATGCTTGCTTACACTTCAGCTCACAGGTTAATAAAAACCCACTTACTTGACGAGCAAAAGTGTTACGTAACAGGGGAAACAGTCTGGAGAGATGGCTCAGCTGTCAAGATTGCTTGCTGCTCTTGCAGAGAACCCACGCTAGGCTCAGCTCACAGGGTCCTGTGTCTCCAGCTCCAGGGAATCCTGGCAGGTCAGCACTGCAGTATTCAAGCTCCAGTACTAGAGAGAAGCATCCATGTCTTTTCTCCCACAACAGCCTACGCAGCGGCTTCGGGCACTGTGAAAGCGAGCCGGCGTAGAGGAGGTTTCCTAGTCACGTCCAGCCTGATCTCTCTATGTCCTGCCACCAAAGTGTAGAGTGTCTTCAATGCGGGTCTTATCTCCTGGCTGCACGGATAACTAAGAGCGATGGTAACAGACTGTCCAACTCTGAGTTTTAACCCATTGGATGACTACCCTTGATACATGAATGCTGTCCTAGTTTGTCCAATAATATATATGTGCATTTTTCTGTATTTTTACATTATATGTATTTGTGTATATATATATGCACATGAGTACAAATGTCCGCAGAAGTCAGAAATGGTGCAATAGTTGGCGTCACTGAAATGGGGATAACCAACCACTTTCTGATTGGGCGTTAGCCTGCTCCACAGGAGGGATTTCACGCCTGGTTCTGCAAACCCATGGCTAGGGAGGTCAGAGGCCTTAAGGGGAAGTTTTATTCTTGTTCTGCTGTGTGGTTATGTTGTCAAACTACCTTCTAATTACTCATTTTTAAAAGTAATTTATTTGATTTTTATTTTATGTCCACTGGCCTGCATTCATGTCTCTGTAAGGGTATTACATTCCCAGAACTGGAGTTACAGACAGGTATGAGCTGCCTTGTGGGTGCTAGGCAGTGAACCCAGGTCCCCAGGAAGAACAATATGTGCTCTTAACCACTGAGCCACTCTCCAGTCCCTAAATATTCATACATTTACCCACAATATTGCTGCTTTCAACCTTGGTCACAAAGGTTTTTCTCTTATTGTGTGGTTTTGCTGTTGTCTGTTGTTGTTGTTGAGACAGGGTCTTGCTATATTACTTGTAGCTGGCCTGGAACTCACTGAGGAACTACTGGAAGTTAATGGCTGCTGAGGAAGGAAGAATTTTTGGTAGTACAGTTGTTGCTAAGTTGCCACTGGGTGTTCCTACACCCACACACATACGGGCAACACCAGATGGACTCAGTGAGTGACAGAAGAGGAGGGGGCAGATGGGAACATGAAGTTGGGAGAAGGATGTATTGCATGGCTCTAGGAAGAATTAGGTCAGTACCAAAAGGGAGGGGGCATGACGTGATAAAAACAAATGGTATACATGTATGTAATTCTTAAAGAATAAGTAGAAAATATTTAAAAGAAATTAGAGTTGCAGTGACAGGCCCTATCTATAATTAGAATTAGAAGCAATGAAAATAAAAGATCTCAAGTCTCTTCAGAAATGATACAAACTATAAACCTACCTAGATCCTAAATACACATCTTAGGTTAATAATTGGGTTGATGAGGTAGCCACGCTTGGCATTGCTGAGACCAATAATGATGAGGGTTTTTGTCATGGAATATTATATATTTTAGGACGTGTTACATTTGTTAATGCTGTGGAACATTTGTTTAATGATTCAAAAATGTGTTGCATTCCTTTATGTTGCATTTGTTTAACTCTGTGAAGCTGTGCTACTTTGTCTGTCTAAAACACTTGATTGGTCTAATAAAGAGCTGAATGGCCAGTAGCTAGGCAGGAGAGGAACAGGTGGGGCTGGCAGGCAGAGAAAATAAATGCAAGGAGAAATCTGATTAGAGAAAATCAAGGAGCAGGAAAGAGGAGGAAAGGGAGACTCCAGATGCCAGCCAGCCAGCTATACAGCAAGCCACAGAGAAAGAAGAAAGGAATACAGGAATAAAGAAAGACAAAAGCCCAGAGGCAAAAGATAAATGGGATAATTAGTTAAGAAAAGCAGGCTAGAAATGAGCCACGCTAAGGTTAAACATTCATAAGAAAGAATAAGACTCCATGTGATTTATTTGGGATCTGGGTGGTGGGCCTCCAAAGAGTTAAAGAGAAACCACAACAGCCTTCCTTTGGAAGGAATGCAGCACTAAGGTTCCTGTGACTCGCACACACTGGGGTGAAGCTCACACACTGGGGTGAAGCTCACATACTGGGGTAAAGCTCACACACTGACTGGGGTGAAGTTCACACACTGACTGGGGCGGAGCTTGTACTTTACTTAGGTGGGAAACAGTGAGCATGAAAGGCAAGAATGAGTATGTTCCATCTATGCCATCAAGAACCCTAAAAAACCAAAAATGGTCAGGCTGGGTGGTGGTGGCACACACCTTTAATCCCAGCACTCGGGAGGCAGAGGCAGGTGGATCTCTGTGAGTTTGCTCATAACCTGGTCTACAGAGAGAGTTTAAGGTCAGGCTCCAAAGCTACACAGAGAAACCCTGTCTCAAAACAAACAAACAAACAAAAAGTCAGGCTTTGTGGCAAATATCCTTAATCCTAGCTCTCAGGAGACAGTGACAGACAGACATCTATAACTTTGAGACCAGCTTGGCCTCCTGGCCCACCAGGGTGCACAGAGAGATTCTGTGCAAAAAGGAAGAAAGAGGGGGGAGGAAAAAGGAGGAAAGGAGAAGAGAAAAGGAAACAAACAGTACGCAGCAAACAAATTTCTTTGTGTCGCGAGTGGATGACGGTAACACAGAACCTCAGAACTGGTGAAAGCACAGAGAAGTATCTGTGCGGTGCACAGTCACAAACGGGCTGTTTGGTTACACCTTCTGACTCCAAGGCTCGGGGACCATTTCAGAAAAGGAATTGGAGATATTGTAAGAGCCAGAGGTGGAAGAGCTCGGGACCAGAGCAAAAGAGTGTCCTCCAAACACGACAGGACGGCCACACTCAGGGACTCGACAGCTGTGGTCTCCTTCACAAGACCTGCACAAGGTGAAGCCAGTCAGCATTCCAGCACGGAACAGTGGGAGGTGCATGAGTGCCCACCCCTAACCAGGAGCTAGTGACACCGAGGGCTCTGAGAGGAGGGAGAGTCTGTGCTTTTCTTTAAGGATGTGGCTCCTAGTAGGTCAACCTTGCTCGAATGGATGATCCCACACCTAGAAATGTCGGGACAGCACAAATTGAAGTGAATGAATCATGAAGTAATAAATAAATAAATAAATAAATAAATAAATAAATAAATAAATGTAACGTAAAAATTGTTTTTTAAAAAAATTTAAAAAATAGGAGAGGCAGAGGTAACTGGGATTGGAATGTAAAATAAAAAAGGATTGTTTTTAATAAATAAATAATAAATAAAGGGACACAAAATTGGGGGAGATAAGGAGATGAACAAGGATCTGAGGAAGAGCTTAGAGGAGGAGTTGGGGTAAATTTGATCAAATGTGCTATATGAACTGTCAAAGATTAGATAATTTTTTTTTACCCTGGCTGTCCTGGAACTCACTCTGTAGACCCAAATGGCCTTGAACTCACAGAGATCTGCCTGCCTCTGCCTCCCAAGTGCTGGGATTAAAGGCATGCACCACCACCACCTGACCAAATATTTTTATTATTTTTATTTTATTTTATTTTTAGCTTTTCAAGACAGGGTTTCTCTGTCTAACAGTCCTAGCTGTCCTGGAACTAGTTCTTGTAGACCAGGCTGGCCTCGAACTCACAGAGATCCGCCTGCCTCTGCCTCCTGAGTACTGGGATTAAAGGCGTGTGCCACCACCACCCAGCTTCCAAATAATTTTATTTTTTTTTTTTGGTTTTTTTTTTTTTTTTCGAGACAGAGTTTCTCTGTGGCTTTGGAGCCTGTCCTGGAACTAGCTCTTGTAGACCAGGCTGGCTTCGAACTCACAGAGATCCGTCTGCCTCTGCCTCCCGAGTGCTGGGATTAAGGGCGTGCGCCACCACCGGCCGGCTCCAAATAATTTTAAAACCTAGTAATTGCTAGGAGAAAAAAATGCTAGGAGATGGGATGGGGAGGTGGGGTGGATCTGGGAGGAGCTGGAAAGAGTAGGTGTTGACTGTCAACAAAATACATTGCATGCATGTATAAAATTCTCGAAGACATGTATGCATGCACAGAGGAAAATAAGTACGTAAATAAATATGACAAATATGTTCAAAATCCACATATTTATTATTATGATTGCGAATTGTTGCTATGACTCTGATTTCCTCAGAAGAGATGGAGAGACTTCACAGTTCACCCTTGCTACTGTTCCCTTGCTCTTAGGACTTATCCCTCATGCGGTACTTTAATTTTTTCCGAGTGCTTTGCAATCTTTAATTACTGAATCTTGAAATATATTTAGAAAGCCACTTGAATGTATTTGATGCTGCTATTCAGAACCGATTTTGCCCCTTTCCGGCCCCCACTTGTGGCAGGCAGTACAGTATCTTCCTGCTGGGAGTGGAGGTGTGGGCAGGGGAAGCTGGTGTAAAGAAACTCCTGAAGCAGAATAGAAGGGGAGGAAGGAGAGGAGAAGGCAGCCCGGGTGCAAATAACAATAATCAACAGTGACTGTGCCCTCTCCTTCTCGGTGGCATTCTTTGCCGATCCGGCGTCTTTCACATTCTGAAATAATCAGTAATTTATAAAATGCAATAAATATAGATCAGGCAGGCCATGTACATAGCAGAGCAGATCTTTCTGACTGAATTATGTTACTTGTCATGCAAATAGTTTGTCCTGAACCAACGAAAAGACAAAGGCATGATATAATGTAGTAATGGAAAATTCTGGAGGCCAGCTCTTAGCGAGTCCTTAAAAGGCAAAGCAGAGAAGAGTATCATCATTCTACCAGCGGCTAACTTGAGTCTACTTATGCATGATCAAAGACTACAAATACAGTTTAAGCAGCATGGAATAATGGCTGGGTTTGCAATATGAAATGATGTTTTAAAAAAGCCAACCCGACAACAATCCTGGTGCAGCTAGGTTTGGAGACTAAAGACTAAATTTGTGATGCCCAGCCAAGCTCAGAGAGCAGTGGGGAAATGAGGGTGAAAAGGCTGGCCTCCCTCCTGTGCTCCCTTTGAAGATCTCTACTCTAGGGGAGAGGGTAATGAAAATATTTTGCCTCCCCTGTTGCAAGTAGGTCAGTGGGCTAACACACAAAGCTGTTCCTATTACTACCGCTGGCCCGATGCGCTTGCAAGCCCTACAGAGGGAAGGCCAAGTGCAAGGCTCAGGAACAAACTTCCTTCAGAGCAGGCCCCCTCCAACTCTGGCATTCTGACAAAGGAGACAGAGACCAAAAGAAGCCAATGTTCTTCCTTCTTAAGCTTCTCACTCCTGAAGAACACCCTTGGGGAAGAGAGGACCACTGCACGCGTGGCGTCCCCAGCATGGCGACCGAGGGCCTGAAGGTAGCCGGATAAAAATGAGAGGACAAGAGAGCTGGCACCACCCACGTGTTTGGTTGCTTTGCTGCTGGTTTCTTCTATTTCCATTTCTTGCACTGAGTAACACAGGAAGTTTAGAAATCCCGACTGAGGTGCATCCCTGCGGCAGAGTGCTTGCCTAGCCTGCTCAAGAGCCTGGGTTTGACACCCCCCCCTCCAGCACTCCCCAAACAAACAAGGAAGAAGAAAATTTAGAAACCAGACACTTAATAAAAAGGCTCTAAACATGACAGAATGTATGAAAAAGATTAATTACTAGGAGTAAAGGGGCCTGATGCCAGGAATTTATAGGATTGATCCAAGTACGACGCCCTGCTGGGCTGCTAGGCCCATAAAATGCAACCCTAATCTTCAGGCCTATTATTGTTTTTGCAGAAACAACAGGCATCAGCCACGACAACAAAAGCGAATATAATAGAGTTTCAGTTGGAAGAAAAAAATCACTAGAGCCGTGGAAAATAAACACGTTAGGGAATCAGTGGACACCTCACCCACCCTTCCCTTAAAGTACCAGTGTCCAGGAGGATGCCATCTCTGAGGACTGGGGAGGTGCAGGTCTGGTTAACAGGAACCCGAGCCACTGACCAGATAGCCTAGAGTTCCTGCTGGCAGCGCACCAAGTTTCTTCTTTATTTGGGAAGTAAGCCAGCCATTTTCTTAAATAGGAGAATTCCCCCCCAAACACACAGGAAGACTTTTGGCTCCAGTCACAACCTGAGGTCCTTGTAGACACATTTTCATCCCCCCCCCCCCCCAGGGACTCTCCGGAGCATTTTGCCCATCTCTGATAATTGATGTGTCTGACATTCAGGAACACTTTGTAAAACCACAAATTAGTCATGGCAGGCGCAAGAAAAGAAGCTCAGCTCGGCAATTGGATTACATGAACCAATCAGACTGGAGTCTGCCTTTGTTTATACGCGCCACCTTGACGGCAAAGAAGAAAGATAACTTTCCTAATTGCTAATGTGAGATGCATGCTATATTCAAGACTAAACCATATACATTTTCCAGGAATACAGGGAAGGGAGAATGCTGTGCACCTCTGTTGCTGTGTCCATAACGTACTTGAAAAGTCGGAGGGCGGGATATGTAAAGACACTATCCCTAGTAAAATTGTGTTTATATGTGAGTTATCTTGACATCCTGCATCATCCAAAGCATTCGCTTATAGCATATGGTGTCTGCTTCACATCTAACAGTGACTTTTTAATTTGAAGTCAGCCACAATCAGTGGTCCTAAATCCTCACTGTCTCCAGGATTAATTATGGGCAGTAGACAGCAATAGCAATCCTCTCTTGATAAGCTTCATAGAGCTGGCAAGAGGAAAAAATAGGCCTCTCAAGGTCAGAGAGTAACCAGAGCTGACATAGACAGGCTTTCATGACACCCATTTGAGAAGAGCACATCCATGACAAAGCTGCCACTATCTCTAGGGTATCTTGTGCGAGACGCATTGTTCCTGAGGCTGTCTGCTTACTTTTCTTTTTTTTCTTTTTTTTTTTTTTTTTTTTTTTTTTTGGTTTTTTTCGAGACAGGGTTTCTCTGCAGCTTTAGAGCCTGTCCTGGAACTAGCTCTTGTAGACCAGGCTGGTCTCGAACTCACAGAGATCCGCCTGCCTCTGCCTCCCGAGTGCTGGGATTAAAGGCGTGCGCCACCACCACCCGGCTTGCTTACTTTTCTTTACAGGTCTCTTTTCTGTACCAGTGAAACAATTTAAAGCAACACACAGCTCTGCTCTGCAGTAACCCAACAGTTAGCACCCAACAAAGGTAAAAATGCACTACACTGCAGAGGTTGCTCTTCAGAATGATGGATTGGGCGGTAGCTCCACACGCCAGAACCTGTCAGAAATCCAAGTGTGCCTAGGATACACTTACTGTGTGCAAAGAGAATCAAAGCTGGGCTCCATGGTGCATTTCCAACATCCCAGCACTCAGCAGGCCAACGTGGGAGGACTGCTGTGAGTTCTGAAGACAGCCTTGTCTACATAACAAGACTCTTTCACACAAAATAAAAACTGGGGGGCTGGAGAGATGGCTCAGGGGTTAAGAGCACTCACTGCTTTTCCAGAAAACCCGGGTTCAATTCCTAGCACCCACATGGCAGCTCACAACTGCCTGTAATGCTAGCTCCAAGAGATATGGCACCCTCGCACACACATGCAAGCAAAAGACACAAATGCACATAAAAATAAATCTTAAAAAAAACTGGGGTGGGGGCAGCCCAGCTGGGGAGAGCACTTGCTTCTCAGGCACAAAGCATGGGATTGACTCTCAGGCGCGACACAAACAAGTCAGGGTCCATACTTCCATAGCAAGGGGGATGTGAAGGCAGGAGGATCAGAAGTTCAGGTCATTCTTGGCTACCTATGAAGTTGAAAGGATTGAGTCCAGCCTGAGATACAAGAGACCTTGTTCCAAACATAAAATAAAGTAAAATAAAATGGTGGAACAAATCCAACCTGCTGAGACAAACCGAGCAGATAAAGGTGATTGGTGATGAACCCAAGAGCCCAGAAACTTCCACTTACAGCTGGTTCTCCATCACACTCGTCTAGGCTGTCTTCGTCACAGGGAAGTCGTTCTACACAACCTGCTCGTCACTTCATCTAAGAAGTGGGGAAGCTAGCAGATGCTTTCTTGAGATCCTTTCCAGTCCAAGCTTTTTGAAATCCAAGATGATGATGTCGACAGCAACGATGGCGGCAATGATAACAATGATTAGTCTGAATATCCCGGTGGGTACTTTGTTCTTTCCAAATTCCTTGAGCATCTGTGACGCGCAGGACACTGCGCTGGGACTGAGGTGTGGGTTCAATGTGTGAGAAAACACTGAGGTTCCCACCTTCAAGGTGCCAGAAGCTCCCCTGTGAGAATGTGACTCTTCGGGACTGGCAGCAGGAGGAGAAATGACCTAGGTGAGCTGGGAGGGCAAACACGGGAGCCAGCATTCTCCAGGCAAAGATGTGGTACGGACAAAGACCCTGAGGTACCTGTGGGCAAGTGCTTCCAGGACAGCAAGCAGGTGAGAGAGTGGGAGCGGTAGCTAGAGCTGTCTGAGGTGACAGATGGAGGAGCAGGTCCACCTACTGCCTCTTGAGAAATTACAGAACCCCAGAGCCATTTTTCATATCCTGTTTGTCAAAACCCTCTACTCGCATTGTTCAACTGCATTGCGAACAAATGCAGATGCCAACCTCACTCTGGAGACTTTTAGAATGCAAGCACCAGACTGGAGAAAGGCAGCACTTGTTGCTCTAAGCTGCCTGGCCATCCTGCTCCTGTTCTGCACACTTCAATGGCTCAAGCAGCTGCTGCTTTCGGAGTTGTAGCCAGAGCACTCTCCTCAAGGGTACAGGACAGTCTCTGAGTCAGAGACCTCCTTGGCAGGCATCCTCGTTAGCTCTTTTCCGGCTGTCAACAGACAATGGAATCTTGGGTTTTTATTAATTTATTTTTAACTTAAAAATTTTTTTGAGACAGTGTTTCTCTGTGTAATCCTGGTTGTCCTGGAACTTGCTCTGTAGACCAGGCTGGCCTAGAACTCACAGAGATCTGCCTGCCTCTGCCTCCCAAGTGCTGGGATTAAAGGCATGTGCCACCACTATCCGGTAAATATTATTTAAAATGGACATTTTATTAATACGTCATAGTTTAGAATTTATTTCTTAGTGTTTTCTTTCTGAACTACTCCAGAGACTTTTTCAAAAGATAAGTATTAGTGCCAATTTTCTTGTTAAGGACTGAAGAACTGGCTAATTACAGAAAAACCCTGCACCACTAAATCTTGTTAAGAGATCAAAATAAGCCTGGTGGTGGTGGTGCACACCTTTAAACCTAGCACTCCTGAGGCGGATCTCTGAGCTCAAGGCCAACCTGGTCTACAGAGAAAGTTCCAGGACAGCCAAAACTACACAGAGAAACCCTGTCTCAAAAGAGAGGGGGGAGATGGGGGGTATTGAACTAGCTTGAAGAAGTGGATAAAGGATTGACGGAATAAGATATGTATCTATCTGAAGAATAGTCTCACATAGCTTTGGAAAAGTGGGCTCCATGGACGACTCCATGGGATAGTCATAAATATGGTTGTGGTGGTGGGGTCTCCAGCACTCCCAAGACATGTGAAGCAGGAGGACCAGCAGTCCCAGGTCAGCCTAAGCTGCCCAGAAAGACTTGTTCTCAAACATCATAAACAGGGGCCGGGTGGTGGTGGTGCACGCCTTTAATCCCAGCACTTTGGAGGCAGAGGCAGGTGGATCTCTGTGAGTTCTAGGCCAGCCTGGTCTACAAGAGCTAGTTTCCAAGACAGCCAGGACTACACAGAGAAACCGTGTCTCAAACAAAACAAAAACAAAAAAAAAGAAAGAAAGAAAGAAAGAAAGAAAGAAAGAAAGAAAGAAAGAAAGAAAACACCCTTGCTTTTCTTAGTATCATTAAATATAACTATTTGGTATATGAAAAATAATGACCAGGACTAAATTTGTCATTGTTATTATTGTTTATTTATTTAATGTATATGTTCTCTGTCTGCATGTATGTCTGTGTATCACATGTGTGCAAGAGCCCTCAGCAGCCAGAAAAGGGTGTCAGATCCCCAGCACTGGAATTACAGACAGTTTCAAGCTGCCCTGTGGGTGTTGGAAATTGAACCCTGGTCTTCTTCAAGAGCAGCCAGTGCTCTTTTCCGCGGAGCCATCTCTCTAACCCAATTTTGCATTTTTGATAAGTAGCATCTGATGCATTGAGTCTTCATGTATCACAGAACGTTGATTTTTCTCGGTCTTTCCTAAACTCTTCAGGGTATCCAGAGATTGGGTACAGTTTTCCGAATGTTTAATTAGTGGTCTTCCTTCCCTGACTTCCTCTCCTCCTGCATGCTTGCCTGCTGGTGCTTCACAGCCAGTGGCTATTTTGTTTCAAGACACTGTCTTCTGGGCCCCTCAGTTGATTCCGGCTTTGTTTCCTTTTCTCCAAGAGTGGGCTTATCGCTCAGAACCAATAACCTTGGACCCGAGGGCTGATGTCATCGTTCAGTTACTAAAATGCAGCAGTGTCAGAGTAAAACCCGCTCGTTTGCCCAGAAGCCATATTTGTGGCTGTTAATTACAGGGCTCGCCAGCAGCCCTCCTGGCTATTAACGGTTTGGTCCTGTTCACTTTCCACCGGCGTTTTTGGCAGAAAAAGAATGAGAAAACCCAGAAGACTGAAATTCCCACCAAGCATCCTGGATCCCACCTCTGTGAATCCAGAACCTTGCAGATGCTGAGAACTAAGAGGGCTTGAGGCTACTGAAGACAGCATCTCATTGACTCCCAAGGACACAGAGTTGAGGGGAAGCTGTCACTCAGGCACAGTCTCTCCCTCCTCCTTCCCGGCTTCTCCAACAAGAGACGAAGTTTGGAAATTCACTTGTTCTTACCTTTCTTCTGAGTTTGCATTTTTAGGAGACTCTCATAAGGCCCAAAGCTATAATAGCAGCCTTATCGATTTCAGAGATTCTATCCTTTTCCCTTTTCTCTTTCTCTCTTTTTGAGAACAGAAGAAAAGGCAAAACAGGTAGACATTTTATAATAACATCTCTTAGCAGGAGAAAAGGCTGAGCAGTTTGGGCAGTCACCGCTTTTGCTGAGGTCTAGGCTTGGGTTCTGAGCTTCCATATAGTGGCTCTCATAACATCTGTAATACCAGTTCCAGGGGATCCTACACCCTCTTCTGGCCTGTGAAGGCGCTGGGTATGCAAATGGTACATATTCATACAAGTAGACAAAACGTTCATACACAGGAAATAAAAATAAATAAGTAAACTGAAATACATTTGAAGCACTGTAGTAAAACATGTTGGATTCTGGATAAGATGGCTTCTCCTTTGTTACAATGTGTTCATGGTCAGACTGGTGAATCTCTGAATGAGCCCAGATGGAAAGCTGAGGCAGAAGGACATCAAGTGTGAAGCCAGCCTGGAACACATAACAAGACACTGTCTCCGAATGCAAATAATCTAGGCGTGGTGGCTCAAGCCGGTCATCCTTGTACCTGGGAGCCTAAGGGGACGGTATGGAGAGTCATTGTTAGTATTTAGGCTTTTGCACTGCCTTGACCTTGGGGCAAATGACCTGAGCTGTAGCCTCTAACAGCCTTTCCTGTACACAGTCACTACGTTCCCTTTTAAAGGGCCCTGCCCATCTCTCTCTTTCTCTCCCCTTCTGCCACTCCTGTTCCCAGAGGATGGTCCCTCTCTCCCCTCCTCCATTTTCCTATTCTCTTTCCCCCAGTAAAACCTCCCTCCACCTGAGCTCTGTTGCATGGCCTCTTTCTCTCATGTGCCGCTTTTTCTAACAAAACAGTCATAAGATGGGATTCTGTCTCACAACCAAGCATGCAAGCAAATAAACAAATGGTCAAAATAAATGAGTAAATGTGGTTAAGTAAATATTAATAAAATTTATAAAAATTTTATATTAATGTATAAATATATGAATTGGAATGTGACAGACTCATTCAACTGTTTGCCCCTGAGGTTGAAACAATTTCTGTAATGAAAAAATTAAATGGGCCTGGTATAGTAGTACATGCCTATAGTAGAGACAGGTGGATCTCTGAGCTCATGGTTACACAGAGTCATGGGCTACACAGAGAAACCCTGTCTGCAGGTGCCTCCCATGACACTTCCATTCCCAAACTGTTAAGTCCAAGGCTATGTCAATGCTCTCTGAGCTGGCTCTGAAGTTGTATTCTGGCTGTTGATAAAACATTTAACCTGTTTCCCTGGAGATCCCAGCCCCACAAGACAAACTCCATAAGGAAATAGTTAACATGTTGATTTGCTCTGGAAGGTGCAGAACCTGTGGGAATGGGAGCTGCGTCTTCTTGAGAATGTCACTTTCTAGACAGAAACCCAAAAGGCCCTTTTATGTAATTTCACAACATGGCTCCTTTTCATTAGCATACTTGCTTCGTGCTTTTTCAAAAGTCCATTTAACTTCTGTTCTTCCTTTTCCTTTTTTTCTTTCTTTTCCTTTCTTTTTGTTGTTGTTTGTTTGTTTTTCGAGACAAGGTTTCTCTGTAACTTTGGAGCCTAATCTGGTACTCCCTCTGTAGACCAGGCTGTCCTTGAACTCACAGAAACCTGCCTCCTTTGCCTTGAGGGCTGGGAGTTCAAAGGCCTGCGCCTCCACTCCCACCTGGCCTAGTCTGCTTTTCTTATCTTAGATTATTCCCTCTTTTGCCTCTGGGCTTTTTCTGTTCATTACTTCTGCCCATTTTACGGCCATTCTTACCACGTGACTCTGGGTGGCTGGCTGACTGGCCCCCAGTGTCACTCACATTCGCTTTTGTCCCTTCTGCCAGATTTCTCCTATTTATTCTCTCTGCCAGCCCTGCCTGTCCTTTCCATCCTTGCTGTTGATGGTTTATTAGATGTTTATTAGGCCATCAGGTATTTTAAACAGTCTAAGAATTACAGCTTCACAGAGTTAAAGAAATGCAACACATCTTTACAGCATTAAAATAAATATTCCACAGTGTAAACAAATGTAACATGACGGGCAGTGGTGGCGCACGACTTTAATCCCAGCACTCAGGAGGCAGAGGCAGGCCGATATCTCTGTGAGTTCGAGGCCAGCCTGGTCTAAAGCGTGAGTTCCAGGAGAGGCTCCAAAGCCACAGAGAAATCCTGTCTCCCACCCCCCCCAAAAAGAAAAACAAATGTAATATATCTTCAAAATAATATTCTACAACAGTCATTGCCAAAGGGATTTCATGATACCTGCAGTATGGCGCCAGTAGCTACACAAGCGATGGGAACTGATGACCGTGAGTTTCATCCCTTCTAACTCTGTGGTACTGAGTCGTGCGTGGACCGTGACCAGGGCACCACTATGTGAACACGATGAGCAGTAGGCTGATTAAAGAGAACATTGCATCCGCCTTATCATATGCTGATTAGCATAAGTGGCACACGTGCTTGCTTCCGTGTGCCCTCTTCAATAAACATCTCATTAGTAAATCATTTCTTTCACCTGGGACATAGGGCTGTCACTCACAAACTTCTTACCTGGCAGGAAACTTTTGGAGGAACTGGATAGACAGTCGGCAGTTTGTGTGGTATTTGAAAATTTTCCTCAAGAAAATCTTGATCAATATTTCTAGTTTAAAATACAGGAAAGAGAAAAGACAAATTATATGAGGTCCTGGCCCGAAGCCAGGAAGAGTAGCTGACCCAAGTCTGCCAAGCAAGGGAATAGAGCCTTCCTGGGCATAGACCCAGAAACTGAGGTGAAGTCTCAGAAGACCTCAGCCCAACTGACTACAAAGGACCTAGAGGACCCTGACCCCTGCTGTGGCTCCCTGGGTTCCAGGCTTTGCAGCTGTAGTGGCTTTCCAGAGCAGCTGGGGACACCGCCCCCTTCTCTAAGCAAAACCAGAGGGAAAGAGGTGTAATGGACGGTCCAGCCAGTGACCCCTCCTCCCTGTGGTATGGATGCCTTCAGTGTGGCAGCTCAATGCTTCTTTGGTTGGATTTTAGAGAAAGGAGCACCTTTGTCAAGGGGAAGGAGGATTCAGGGAATGCTCAGTTATAGAAAATTCATCTAGCACATGGAGGTCCTAGGTTCAGCCCTCAGCCTCATGCTTCCTAATCTGTGGGTGATGGGAGCTCAGAAAGCCCAGCTGGGTCCCTGTAGCTCAGGGCAATGGCATAAATGCCAATAATAAGAACTCCAATATCAAAGTAACCAGTTTGTTCTGGCTCAATGTCCTTTCCCACAGTCAGAAATTTGGAGAATTTTGTTCTGTAGAAATTAACAGGTCTGGGGATGGGGTGGGGCCCTGAAATGTAAAAGTCACTCCTTACAAAGTCCAGGAACCCCTGGAAGCAGGACTCTACCATGCACAGAGAACTTGCCAGTCACCGAATCTCACATTTACAAAAAGAGACACTGAAAGGAGCATACAGTTCCAGAGGAAGAGCCTAACGCATCCCCACCCCATCTTGCTCTCCCGTAAGCCCCCATTTACACCAAGGCAAACCCCAAGATCTATAGGATCACTGTTGCTTGGAGAGAAGAGCTCCTGTGTGTCTGACTTGCATGTTCTCTCTAGTTACGGCATTGCCCAGCTTTCCAACTGGACAGTACCAAAGCCCCTGAATTTCCCAGCTCTGGTCCTGTGAGGCTCTGTTGTCATCGGCTCCTGCCATCCTCAAACCTCATTACAAGAGATCCCTTGAACCAGGCGGTGGTGGTGCCCGCGGGAGGCAGAGACAAGCAGGTCTCTGTGAGTTCAAGGCCATCCTGGTCAGGAGCTAGTTCCAGGACAGCCAGGGCTGTTTCACAGAGAAACAAAACAAAACAAAAACAAAAAACAAAAGCAAAACAAACAAAAACAAAAACTCAAACCAAAACAAAAAACAAAGAGAGATCCCTCATCATCTCTCATCTGATCCAAACGTGAGGCAGCAAGGGCCACTCAGTCCAGCCACCACTATGTCACGGGCCCTCGGCTCCTGCCCTTGCACGGGATGGTTGGAATGCATGTCTAGAGCCCTTTCTGAACAATGAGCTCCTGGGACCTGGAGTCTTGTCTCAGTGGAGCCTTATGGTTTAGTCTAAGGCTACATTCTGCTAGCAAAATATTTCTGATGGACTAAAACTTAAACATGTGACCAAGGATAGCAGCCCAAAACAAAACCACAAGCTTATTTAAAATATTATGAATCCTGTACATGTCTGTGTATGTGTGAGTGACCAACTTTATTGCACGATTCTTGAGAATGAACGTAATAGATGGCATTGTCATAACCCAATGTCAAAAGGTTGGATATGGGACTGGAGAGATGGCTCATTGATTAAGAGTGCTTACTGCAGTCGGTGGTGGTGGCACACAGCTTTTAACCCCAGCACTGATCTCTTTGAGTTCAAGAGGGCCAGCCTGGTCTACAGAACAAGTTCCAGGACAGGTTCCAAAGCTACACAGAGAAACTCTGTTTTGAAAAACAAAACAAAATAAGAAACAAAAACAAAAAAGAGAGTGCTTGAGTGCTTACTGCTCTTCCCGAGGACCTGAGTTCGATTCCTAGCACCAAGATGGTGACTCACAACTTTCTGTAATTCCAGTTCCAGGATTCGACACCCTCTTCTGGCCTTTGTGGGTATCAGGCACACACATGGTACATACATACATGCTGGCAAAACACTCATACATGTAAAATTTTAAAAATGGCTAAACATGCCTGGTAAAAGGGTAGGTGGGTGGAAGAAAGAACTTGGGTACTGAGATGGGTGTCAGGGGTAAATAGGATCTGGACTAGCAGTGGGAAGAGTTTCTGAACAGAATGTACTGAGTTCAGATGCTGAAAGCCCAGCCCTGGGGCGGAGGGTTCCTGGAGAGGTAGTGCTAAGCTGAGCTGCAAGTCTGGAACAAGCTCTGTTTGTATAAAGGCAAAGGATAGGAAGGCTCCTCTGAAAGAACACACTGCTGGTCTGTAAGGAGCTTGGCTACAAGGCAGGCTGACCAGTGCAGAACAAGGGGCAGCTGGCAGTAGGGTGGCAGTAAGGGATCCAAGACCTCACTGTGTGTGCCGCAGCACACAACCCTCATCTGAATCCAGATCTAGCTTCTGTGTTGTAGCTGTGGCAGGGATGTAGGTCTGGTGGTAGAGTGCTTACCCAGCCCAGACAGGACTCCGTTAATTGATCCCAGCACCTAGTAAATACAGGGTGGTGGTGCAGTACCAAACTCTCATCACTTGGGAGGTACAAACATACAAGAGGCCCAGAAGTTCAAGGCCAGGCTTGACCCTAGCAGCTTTGAGACCAGTCTGTCTATTTGAGACTGGAGAAGGTGGGGGGAGAAAAAGTGAAGGAGGTGGTAAGAGGAAGTGGGGAGGAAGGGGAGGAAATTAAGGAGGTGGTAAGAGAAAAAGGTGGGGAGGAGGAAGAAGAGGTAGAGAAAGATGGGAGAGAAGGAAGAGGGAGAAAGGGGAGGGAGGGAAGGAGTGAAAGAGACATTTCTGCGCCTGACCAAAACTACGGGAAATCTTCAAATAAACACCACATCTGGCTTTAAGATCTGACCCGCGGCTAAAAGTGACCGTATTGCTTCCGGCCTTCCCTTCCTGAGTAGACTTCCTTCTGCTACCTGAAGGGGTTACCCACACTGGAGACAGAGGAGGTCACTTCTCTGAGTGTTTGTCAAAGATACAAGAAGCAGAAAATGCTACTTCCCTCTTTCCTCCTCAGCATGGGGTTTGTTCTAATTGTGCTAAAGCTGCTGGGCGCACACCGGAGATGCTAATTGTCCATGGTTTCTGACCTGGATCAGAGCATATAACCAATCAGGGATCAACCAGTTAGGACACAGCCTAAGGAGAATACAGAGTGGCATAAAATAAAAGAAATAAGAGTTAGATGATCAGATAACTCAGATAATAGTTTAAAAACAAACAAACAAACAAAACCAAAATAATCAGGGAGTGGTGGCAAATGCAGATGAATCTCTGTGAATTCAAGGCCAGCCTGGTCTACAGAGCAAATTAATTCCAGGACAGCCAGGGCTAGACAGAGAAACCCTGTCTAAAACCAACCAAGAAACAAACCAAAGCAAACAAACAAAAATGAACAGACTATTATTTTGTACAATTGTTATGCATTAATAAAAAAATAGATGATAAAAATCTAAAGAAATTTCAAAGTTGTGAAATTCCTTCAACCTTGTATTATATATCAAAATCACTTTGCAATTTAATGTTTTAAATTAATTACAGGCAACATACAACTGAGCCTTCTTTATTCAGTGTTCCTATAAATAGCTGTGCTATTGTCAAAGATGGAATTATTCACCAGCAGTCGGAACAACCATTTCCTCGGAGTGATTTTCCAAGATAGCGCACGAAATGTGAAAATCAAATCCCTAATAATGCACCACTTTTGAATTTGCTGTAAGCCCGAAAGGTACCACAACCTGCTTGCTCCCCACTCAACTATTAATTTCAGAAAGACTGAAATGAATATCCACCCAGGTTAGAGCTGCCTTGCAGGAATCCCTCTGCTATAATCTCATAGTTTCTTCACCTAATTAATTTTCCCCTTTCCTTGCACCCGAGTTTCATGAGTGTATCTTGTTTGGAGGAGATTAAGAGTCACACGCTTCATTAGCAAGGTGTAAATTATCAGTGAGGTCCTCTCCATCCACCTGCTTAATCGGGTTAATGAAGCACTCTGCGGGGCCTTCCTCAGGCCTTCCTCAGGCCTCCCTCGCCAGCTCTCTGCAGGTTTCACCTCCCTCAGCTGCTTGAAAAACAGGAAGTGTTTAAAGGTGCCATTGTCCCCTTGGATTTCAACAAGGAAACCCCTCGTCTCTATGTAAACTTCATTCTGGTTTTAGTTTCTCTCTCTTTTTTGGGGGGGGGGGTTCTTCTATACATAGGCCTGAGCCTAGGGTCTTGTGCTTAGATCTTGTTCCTGGAGATACATCTCCAGCCCTTTCTGTATTTTTAATTTGGTGGCAGGCTCTCACTAAATTGCCCACGTTGGTCTTGAGCTCAACTCTGTAGCACAGGCTGGACTTGAACCTGTGATCCTTTCCTGCCTCAGTCTCACAAGTAGCTAGAATTATAGGTGTGTACTGCCAGGTCCTGTCAGCTTTGGTCTCTTGAAGGACAAAACAGTGGCCCAGGGAGAACCCAGCAGGCATTTTTGCTTTCCTCTCTCTGTCTGCTGATCTTTTACCATGAGCAGGGCTAGAGTGAATTCTGGGGAAAAGGGCTGTGACAATCTAGTTTAGAGTCCTAACTGCCTAGCTTTAAAGGCTCTTTGCACTTTAAACAAATATGTGGAAACCATTTTTTCTTCTGATCCCCTCTCTCTCTTTTGAGGGAGGGGATCACTGCTTGGTCATGGTTGGAGTTCACACAGCCCCACCTTCCACTGCCTCCCAAGTGCTGGGAAGAAAGGTGTGTATCATCAGACCTGGCTCTCAGCTCCATTCTTTCAACTGGGTTTTTTCTTTAACTTTACTTCTTAGTTCTTGAGCGTTGACATAAAATCTGTCAAGCTTTTGGAAGTCGAGATTGTTATGATTTCAGCCACAATATGGCTGACACTTCCGGGTTCCAGGGCCACACACGGGTGGACAAGCCCTCAGGCGTGACCCACGTGTGGCATGGTTGCATCATCTACGTATGACGCAGCTTCATGAGCCCTTGTGTGCATGCATGAGCTCCATCATCTACGTATGATGCAGCCACGTCATCTCCCTGTGCGCATGCACTAGGTGACCTTTAAAAGCCGGACACGCCATCTTCAGCATTCCCTCCCTCCCTCCCTCTCTCTCTCTCTCCCCACACCGACCTTCACCAGGCCTGTATGCACACACCCCATAAACTCCTAAGCGGGTTTGTTGTGTGTTTCGTGTTTCCTTCTCACTTGGGCCTGGTAATTTCAGAGATACTTCCTGGTTAGCTATGGGGACTCTGATCATTTCTGCACTATCCTTACTTACAAAGGAAGTGGCTTAGTTTCATCTGCTGATGAAAAAGAAAATCTGAGCCTGGTAATTTATAATCCACAGAAGCTGAAAGCTGGAAAGGCAGAGAGCATGGCATTTGGCAAGGACCCTCCTGCCTTGCCTCGTGCTGAAAAGAGGGTAGTAAGCACTTGGGCTCAGACCCAAGCCCGCTCACTGATCAATTTGTTTCATTTTTCCTGAGACAGAGTCTTGCTGTGTAGATCAGTCTAGGCTTGAAGTCTCCGTCCTCACATCCCAGCTTCCCCAGCACTGGGATCGCTGGTTTGGGTCATCTAGCCCAGCGTTTTTATGAGCAGTGTTCAATGAGGTCTTCATGGTCTCAGCACTCGCTATTAAGCCCCGCCTCCCACCAGTGTTGCATTGAAGATTGTTCCCAGTACATGTTGGGGTGGGGGTCATATTGCAACTACAGCAGGTTTACATCACCTGTTGTTTTCCCAGGAATTCTTCAGAATTACTTGGGATGTGATTGTATCAGATCTTTAAAGAATAAATGATAAAACTGCAAAAGTCTGTCGTAAGCATTTGTTTCAAGAGATGATGATGATGATGATGATGATGATGAGCGTGTATGTTGCCAGAGACTGTATTTCCTGACACTATGACACACAGCTTTATGGGCTGGAGTTGTTGAGAGCAGCCGCTGCTCTTCCAGACTAGGTCAGTTCCCAGCTTTCACCCCAGCCAATTCATAACCACCTGTAACTCCAGCTCCAGGACTCGGGTACCATCTTTGGCCTCCATGGAAACCCAAACTCACGTGGAAGACACATAAATACAGGCACAGACACATAAAATAAATGCAATAAATGCAAGAACAGCAGCTTCCGTTTCTCTGCCCCAGCCACAAGCTGAGTGGGAAACCATGGCAGGACCACACCTGCCCTAGCTCCTTTTCTGTTGCTGGAAACAACTCAGGGAAGAAGGGTTGCTTTGGGTATCCATCATCGTAGCGACGTCAAGGCAGGAATCTGAATTAACCCCTCATATCTACAGTAAAGAGCACAGCGTTAGTGCTCAGCTCTCTCCGCTCTGATACAGTCCAGAGACCCGAACCTGGAAAATGGTACCAACCGCTTTCAGGCTGGGTCTTCCCACTCCAGTTAAGGCATTCAGGACAATCCCACACAAACATGCCCATGGGCAAACCTGATCTAGACAGGTCTGCAGGGAGACTGTCTTCCCAGGGGATTCTAGGTTGTGTCGCGTTGACAAAGAAAACTGACCTCCCAACACCCTTAGAGTTATTCTTTTTATCCCATACACCACAGTTCCAACGAACTTAATTAGACCTTGGATTTGTATATTAATAACTATCTTGGGAATTTTATCAGAAAAAGAATTCCATTGTGTTTGGTCCTTAGTTTTCAGAATTAAATCTCTTCACCCACTTAACTATTAACCGCTTCATTGAGTTGACTAATGACCAATAAGAAAGATTGCTAAACAGGCCTGGGGAGATGGCTCAGCAGTTACAAGTAAGTACATACTGTTCTTGCAGAGGACCTGAGTTCAGTTCCCAACACCCAAATAGGTGGTTCACGACTTCCTGTAACTCCAGATTCAGGGAATCTGATGCTTCTGCATCCACAGCCATCTAATCTCCCTCTCCCTCTCCCTCTCCCTCTCTCCCTCTCTCTCTCCCTCTCCCTCTCTCTCTCTCCCTCTCCCCCCCTCTCCCTCTCCCTCTCCCTCTCCCTCTCCCTCTCTCCCTCTCTCTCTCCCTCTCCCTCTCTCTCTCTCCCTCTCCCCCCCCTCCCTCTCTCTCTCCCTCTCCCTCTCCCTCTCCCTCTCTCTCTCTCCCTCTCCCTCTCCCTTTCCCTCTCCCTCTCTCCATCTTGTTTACTGGGCAAGGTGGTTTATACCTTTGATCAGCACTTGGTAGGCAGAAAATGAAGGAGGATTTGTGAGTTCAAAGCCAGCCAAAACTACATGAGACTATTTTTTTTTTTTTAGACAGGATCTCTGTAGTCCTGGTATCCTGGAACTCACTATGTAGCCCAGACTGGTCTTGAAATCAGAGAGCCACCTGTGCCTGGCTCAGACTCTATTTTGGAAAAACAAAAACACAAAACAAACAGACTAAAAGTTCTAGGGATTTAGCGTAGTTAGTGTAGGTACAAGGCCCTTGGTTGGCCTGCCAGTACAAGGACAGGAGGAAGAGAGGAAAGCTGGAAGGGAAGGAGGTGAGGAAACAAGCTCCCCTGCTTTCTGAAACTCCTTAATGTATGAGAAGACATTCACGGAGGAAAAACCCCTGAGCGAATAAAGTTTATCCTTCTATCTGCAGAGCTTGGGGGGAGGAGCAGGAGAATGGAAACTCCACTCAACGCGGGTGTTGTTTTGGCTTCACTGGTGAAAACCACTAAGCACAAGCGTGGTAAATGCTTTAGCTGCTATTGTAGTGTTTATGTTCTTCCGTTTATGTAACCCTTGGTACACTGAAATTGGAGCTTTTTAAACCATGTCTCACATAGTTAACAGCATCCCTCAAACATAAACAAGCATACACACGGTGTATGGGCAGCATACCCTACAGACACACATATGCATACACTTCCACAGACCACACACACACACACACACACACACACACACACACAGCCTTGTGCTCTTACTATGAGGCAAGTTTCGGTGAATTTTGTTAGAGAAGACTGGTCCCGCTGGAGTGTCAGCAAGGGTGATGTAAACACAGTCCAGGACTCTAGACATAGAGATGTTAATTGTTAATGGAAAATTAACCAAGTGACCACTGACTCAACCTCCGTTTGGTCTGTGAATATAGCATTATTAATGTGAGGATGTGTTTATCTTCACGCTCAGTCATAGACTCAATTATTAAGTTGTTAAGATGAGAAATCGTTACATTTGCAGTAGCTGCCTCCTTCTTCCTTCGTGATCACTCCCATGAGTCACCAGCAGCCATCTTTGATGTCATAATTCTCTGTGTAGCTGTGTTATCTCTAGGTCAACATTGATCAACATCCATCACACTGACTTGAGTGTGTCTTCTCTTTCCTCCATGCCAGTGTTTCTCAACCATCCCAATGCTCTGCCCTTTCGTATAGTTCTTCGTGTTGTGGTGACCCCGCCCCCAGCCATAAATGCAGTAATTTTACTACTGTTACAAATTGGGATGTAAATATCTGATTTGCAGGCTATCTGATATGCGACCCCTGTGGGGGCTCTCAGCACTAAGTCAGTGTCCCTTCCTACTGACCCCAACATAAAGCTAAAGTTAGAACACAGCCTTTAGACAAGGGCCACCAGAAAGAATGGGCTGATTTGAAGTTTTTTTCATGGATTTTTGAAGGTGAACCAACATCTTCCAAATTAATTTTCTTGACCCCATTAGCTTTAGCCATTTTTGGATCATGCCCTGCTTGGGGAACTATACATGTCAGCGCCATGCAACTTCAGGAGGTCTGACTTAATGCAGACTGACAACAGATGTTTTAATCAGTGCACAAATACTATCAAAGCATAGGTGAGAAACTGGATCTTTTGGGAGAACCACCTGCGGATGTCAGATGATTCCTAGGAATGCGTGATCACGTGATGCCCACCAGCTCACAAGCTATGTAAATTGACTCCATGTTGTTCTTTCCCATGTGTCCCTTGCTAGACGGTAGCTCTGGAGCAGTTCATAGCCACTGGTGTTTTGTCTGTTTGTGTTTTTATTAATGAAATAAAAGGCAAATGAAACTTTGAAGTCTCTTGATTTTTCTGCTGCCCTAAAAGCATGTTCTGACTTTACAGATAAGATGACTTCAATTATGATTGAATTAATTCCCTTATATTTCTGATCAGTGAGGCTAAACAGAGAAGGAGCCAAAAAGCACATTTTTTTCTTATTCTGATTTTCCCACTAAAGGCAACTTTACAAAACAATGCTCCCAGTGTTAGCACTCTAGACCAAAGTTTTGTAGTAGCTGAACCTGGAGTACCTCCATTCATTCATTTATTCAATTTTCAACGAACTGGATGCTAATGTTCTACGCCAGACACCAACCCTGTAGAGATATACCATAATCCTTAGAGAGAGAGCAGTCCAGTTAACCAACCTTCTGAGACACTGGTACAGCAGGGGGTTCCAGGGCTTCCTAAGCACAGAGATGGCTGTAAGAAGGGCGTCTTTGGAGGATAGAAACTGATGATTTTCAGAAGGAAGTTATCATCGATACAGTGTAGTTCAGCCTTTCTCTATAGACTGTGAACACCCCTTCTGCCTCACGCATAACCTGCAGGGCGTGATGGCTCGAACCCAGTAGCCCAGTGCTGGGAAGGCTGAGGCAGGAGGGTTACATGAGTTCAACGTCAGCCTCCTCTCTTCTCCTATTTTATGTGCTTTCATTTTGTGCCACGCCTGGTGCTGGTTTCGTTGCCTCTGTCACACGAAGCACACCTGACTGATATCTACCATCCAGCAATGTCTCCATAAAAGCCAGACAAGCTCACTTTACAGAGCATAGGATTACAACCCAGCGCTCATCTATACAGTCTATAACCCCCACATACATCCAGGCTCTTCACACAAAATTCTGGGGTCTGTGAATTTGGATAAAAAATTAAAAACGGGAAGGCGCACGACTTTCTCAGTCTACTCAAAAATAAAAAAAAAAAAAATTGAAAACAACATTAGTAATTCATTAACCTGCTAGAGAAATTTAGCATTTTCTTCCATGGTGAACACTTTAGTGTCTTCTTTACTTTAGTTTTATTTTTGCAGTCTTGGGGACTTAACCTGTAGCCTCATATATGCTTGCCAAGTAATTTACCCCTGAGCTAATCCCAAAGTCTGAGTGCTAATAACTTTTCTAGAAGATCTGAGTTCAATTGCCAGCACCCATATGCAAGCAAAATAGTCATATAAAAAACTAAAAACATATTTTCTTAATTATTGTATTATTTATTTACTTTGTATGCACAGACGTGTGGGAGACTCTACTAAAATTCATTTACAAAGGTCAGAGGAGGACAGTGGTGGTACAGGCCTTAATCCCAGCACCCAGGAGGCAGTCTCTGTGAGTTCAAGGCCAGCCCGTTCTACAAAGGGAGTTCCAGGACAGACTCCACAGCTACTGAGAAACCCCGTCTCAAAAAAAAATAAATAAATAAAAAAGATCAGAGGACAGCTTAAAGGAACCAGCTTTCTACCTGCACATTCTGGTTCTAGGGTATAGAATTTAAGTCACGAGACTTGGAAGCAAGAACCTTTACCCACAGAACCATCTTGCTAGCCCTCTTGGTTTGTGTTTTGAGTCTTACCATATTGTCCACACTGGCCTCCGACTCCCAATCTTCCCACCTTGGTTTCCCAAGCAGCTGGACTGCAAAGGCATATCCCTGTACCCAACAAACGACAAAGTTTTCACTAAAGTATGTGAGTTTTGTCTTGAATAGAAATATTAAAGACACTTTTGTCATATTTCAGTTGCTCCTTATATCTCAAAATACTGTGTAGACTTGGTGTTGGGGATGGGACTATTGGTAGAATGTTTACCAACAGTGCAGAGAGCCCTGAATTCGGTCCCTATCAGTATCTAAACTGTGTGTGGTGACACAGGCTTTAATCCCAGGCTTTAAGAAGTGGGGGCAAGAAGGTTGGAAGTTCAAGGTCATCCTTGGCTACATAGGGCGTGGGAGGTTAGAGAGTTAGAGACTTTGGTCTCAAAAAGAAAATACAAGCTGTTTACATTTCTCAGAGTGAAACTGCTGATTTTATTTTATTTTATTTTATTTTTGGTTTTTCGAGACAGGGTTTCTCTGTGGCTTTGGAGCCTGTCCTGGAACTAGCTCTTGTAGACCAGGCTGGTCTCGAACTCACAGAGATCCGCCTGCCTCTGCCTCCCGAGTGCTGGGATTAAAGGCGTGCGCCACCACCGCCCGGCTTTATTTTTATTTATTTTTTTTTTTTTGAAACTGCTGATTTTAAAAGGTGCACATTGGGATTAACCCTTCAGAATACTTCCTACTCTTGCACAGCTGTGGTGGTGCAAACCACTAATCCCAGAACTTGGGAGGCAGAGGCAGTCTCTGAGCTTGAGGCCAGCTTGATGTACAGAGTGAGTTCCGGGACAGCCAGGGCTACATACTAAGACCCTGTCTCAAAAAGAAGGAGGAGGAGGAAGAGGAAGAGGAAGAGGAAGAAGAAGTAGTAATAGTAATAGTAATAGTAGTAGTAGCAGTAGTAGTTTCGGGAGACTCAGTGTCTTCTTTTGATTCCCAAGGTCACCTGCCTGAATGCAGTATATATAAGCTCATGCAGGCACACACACACATACACAAAAATAAACAATAAGTAAACATCTTCAAGGCACTTATTACTATATAACAACTTTTTTGGGCTTTTGTTTGTTTGTTTTTTTGAGACAAGGTTTCTTTGTAGCTTTAGAGCCTGTCCTGGAACTAGCTCTTGTAGACCAGGCTGGCCTTGAACTTGCAGAAATCCGCCTGCCTCTGCCTGCTGACTGCTGGGATTAAAGGTGTGTGCTACCACCGCCCGGCAATATATAACAACTTTTATTATTCCTATATTCCAGTACAGTTGGCTTAAGAACATAAATCTGAAGAATCTGGAAAGCATACCAGACTGGCACTGACAGTATGTTATAGCGCTGGAGAAATTGGGGAGCTCGTGACTCGCTGGTGAAGTCCACTGGTAAGAAGGCCCCTCTAACAGTACTTCAGAGTAGGGCCTGTTCCAGCATCCGATGAGGGCTAAGATCCTGGCTGGGCCTGAGGGTCAGCTTTCAGATCCCCAACCCTTTCATTTCCAAGGGATTAATACTAGATCTAACTCTAAAGTCTGAGTCTTCCACTCTCTGAAAAAGGAGTTGGCTATGAAGTTTTGGGGGATTTTGAGACAGAATCTTACTGTGTAGTTCAGACTGATCTGAAGCTCTTAGCAATCCTTCTGCCTCAGCTTTCCAAGTGCTAGGGTTACAGGCAGGTGTCATCCAGTGGTTTGTAGTGAGGAGGCGACAGGCTGTATTCCTGCCACCCTGATCTCGGCAGCCTGGCTAGCTTATGCCCTGAAATAATTACACGGAAACTGTATTCATTTAAACACTGCTTGGCCCATTAATTTCAACTTCTTATTAGCTAATTCTCACATATCTTGCTTTAACCCATATTTAATAACCTATGTAGCACCACGAGGTGGTGGCTTACCGGGAAGATTCTAGCATACGTCCATCTTGGGCTGGAGCTTCACCACATCTGACCCAGAAAGGAGAGGCATGGTGATTGTCTGAGCCATCTGCCTCACTTCCTTCTTCCTGTTCTGTCTACTCCACCCACCTATGTTCTAACCTATCAGGCCAAGAAGTTTATTAATTAACCAATGAAATCATCAGATAGATAGAAGACACACCTACATCAGTGATTATAAAAATTAAATGAACATTTAAAAAAATCTAATTAGCAAAGTACCCCCTATATAGTAGGCATTCTCTAGACAAGTATAGCTATTATTAATGATAATTGTAATTATTATAGTGAGTGGTATAGCATGAGTTGACTATCTCTTGCCTAAAATGCTGAGCATCAGAAGTATCTCAGAGCTTGGATTTTTCCAGATTTTGAAATATTTGCGCACACACACACACACACAAACACACACATACACATTAGGACAGAATTCATGTCCAAACACAAAATTTATTTATGTTTCATTTATACCCAATACACAGTAGTCTGAAAATTGTTTCACATATGCAGGAAGACAATATGAAATATTCTACTTGTGACATTATTTTGGTGCTCAAAACATCTTCAAGTTTTGAAATTTCAACTCTACCAAGATTATGGTTGAATTCTTTATAAGAGGCTTCATTTGACAGATCAGTTTCAGGATCACAATAAAACTGGGCAGAAGGAACAGACTTAAGATATTTTTATCTAAAAATACTTGCCATTAAGATTCTTCTGCTCAGGCTAGAGATATAGCTCAGTGACAGAGTGGGGCCCTGGTTTTGAACTCCCATACTGAAAAGAAAGAATTCTGCAAAAGACTGGTCATGAGAGATTAGTCCAACCCTGCAATGTTTATTAAGAAACCATTGTGTGCTCGGTTATACACCGGGGGCTGAGATTAAGAGATGGATAAGGCCTGGCCCCCTGCCCTGTGTAGCTCATGGTCTGGCTGGAAAGACAATCGTGTAAACAAACAATTGTGATAACTTGTAATAAGTGCTTAGCATCAGTCCCTGCAAAGCATTGTGAGAACAGGGTAGACAGAAGGAGGCAGGGCAGCTGGCTGGGTGGGCGGGGCTCACAGAGGTGATATCTGAGCTGTCTGGAAGGATGAACAATGGTTTCACCGTGGAAAGAAGAGAAGGTGAAGCTGAGCATGCTGCAGAACGTTGCCAGCAAATGCCAAGAAAGATATTTTTGTTATAATGTAGGGTGAGGGCTGGGGAGTGAAATAGGCGTGGAGCCAAATTGCTTTAACATCTAGGCCAAGTGTTATTAAAAAAAAAAAAAAAAAAAAAAACCAAAACCAAAAGCAACAACAAATGGTGCTTTAAGGGTGGTTCCAGCAATATTGCTAGAAATGGAAATTCTTTAACTCTCCCCGCAGTCCTACTAGTTCAGAATCTGATTTCATGAAACTCCCAGGTGTCAACAGAGGTTTCAGTCTTGCCCGGTTCCCACAGTCGTTAAATCCCATAGAAATCACACAGAGGTCTACATTAATTAATAAACTGATTGGTTTGGTAGCTCAGGCTTTTTTTAAAATTGGTTTTTATTGTGTTCTACATTTTTCTCTGCTCCCCTCCCTGCCTCTCCTCTCCTCCCAACAACGCTCCCGCAAGGTCCCCATGCTCCCAATTTACTCAGGAAATCTTTGTCTTTTTCTACTTTCTACTTCCCATATAGATTAGATCTATGTAAATCTCTCTTCGTGTCTTTATTGTTGTCTAAGCTCTATGGGATTGTGGTTTGTAGGCTGGTTTTCTTTGCTTTATGTTTAAGAACCACCTATGAGTGAGTACATGTGATAATTGTCTTTCTGTGTCTGGGTTACCTCACTCAAAATAATGTTTTCTAGCTCCAGCCATTTGCCTGCAAAAATTCTAGCTGTCGTTATTGTTTTCCGCTGTGTAGTACTCCACTGTGTAAATGTGCCATATTTTCATTATCCATTTTTCGATTGAGGGGCATTTAGGTTGTTTCCAGGTTCTGGCTATGACAAACAAAGCTGTTATGAACATAGTTGAGCACGTGTCCATGTGGCACAATTGAGCATCCTTTGGATATATACCCAAAAGTAGTATTACTGGGTCTTGAAGAAGGCTGTTTCCTAATTTTCTGAGAAGTCACCACACTGACATCCAAAGGGGTTGTACCAGCTTGCATTCCCACCAGCAATTCAGAAGTGTTCCCTTTTCCCCACAACCTCTCCAGCATAAGGTGTCATCAGTGTTTTTGATCTTGGCCATTCTTACAGGTGCTAGATGGAATCTCAGAGTTGTTTTAATTTGCATTTCTCTGATGACTAAGGATGTTGAACATTTCCTTAAGTGACTTTTATCCATTTTAGATTCCTATGTTGAGAGTTCTCTGTTTAGGTCTGTACTCCATTTTTTTTTTATTGGATTATGTGTTCTTTTGATGATCAATTTCTTTCTTTCTTTTTTTTTTTTTTTTTTTTTTTGAGACAGGGTTTCTCTGTAGCTTTGGAGCCTGTCCTGGAACTAGTTCTTGTAGACCAGGCTGACCTCGAACTCACAAAGATCTACCTGCCCCTGCCTCCCGAGTGCTGGGATTAAAGGCGTGCGCCACCACCGCCCAGCTGATGATCAATTTCTTGAGTTCTTTGTATATTTTGGAGATCAGACCTCTGTCTGATGTGGGGTTAGTGAAGATCTTTTCCCATTCTGTTGGCTGCCTTATTTTGTCTTGTTGACCGTGTCCTTTACTTTACAGAAGCTTTTCAGTTTCAGGAGATCCCATTTATTAATTGTTTCTCTCAGTGTCTGAGCTTCTGGGGTTATATTTAGAAAGTGGTCTCCTGTACCAATGCATTCAAGTATATGTCTCACTTTCTCTTCTATAAGGTTCAGTGTGGCTGGCTTTATATTGAGGTCTTTAATCCATTTGGACTTGAGTTTTATGCATGGTGATAGATATGGGTCTATTTTCATTCTTCTACATGTTGATATCCAGTTATGCCAGCACCACTTGTTAAATATGCTTTCTTTTTTCCATTTGATATTTTGCTTCTTTGTCAAAAATCAGGTGTTTGAAGATGTGTGGATTGATATCTGGGTCTTCTATTCAGTTCCATTGGTCCTCCTGTCTGTTCTTATGCCAGTACCAGGCTGTTTTCAGTACTGTAGCTCTGTAGTAGAGTTTGAAGTCAGGGATTGTGATGCCTCCAGAAGTTCTTTTATTGTACAGGACTGTTTTGGCTATCCTGGGTTTTTGCTTTTCCTTACGAAGCTGAGTGCCGTTCTTTTGAGGTCTTTCGAAGAATTTTGCTGGGATTATGCTGGGCATTGCATTGAATCTGTAGATTGCTTTTGATAAGATTGCCACTTTTACTATGTTAATTCTGTTAGGCTTCTTATTTACTAATTCTTATAACTTACATTAGCCATAATTCTATGTTGGCCACGTGGCTTGGTAACTTTTTGGCAAGCCAATCACATCTTGCTTCCTCTGAGACTGGGTCATGACTCCAGACTGTGCTTCCCTCTTTTCAGCATTATCATTGTTCCACCTCTACTTCCTGCCTGGTTGCCCCACCTATTCTTCTTGCCTGGCTACTGGCCAATCAGCATTTCATTAAAAATAATACAAGTGACAGGATAAAAGACTACTGTCCCACAGCACTCCCCCCTTAAAAAAAACCAAGAACTCTGAATCCAATCTCCTTTGTTTAGCTCTTCTCCTGACCATTATCCATAACAACTTGTAACCAACATTCTAAACAAAATTAAATATCCATAGTCCATTTTTTGGGGGGGAATGTGGGCATAGTTTTCCAGGCTACTTCCTGCTGATTGGGGATGCTGATAATCTTATGGGGACCTAAAGAAAATATAGAATTATGATCAAGTTCTGACTGAAGTATTCTGTGAGGCTTGATCATCTCAGGCGGAAGTCTTTGAACTGTTCTGGATGTAGAACTCAGACATCTGGACCATTCCTCCTATTAGAGATTTCTCAGGGGGTCTTCTTTGGTCAAACCTGATTTTTCTTAATGCAGAATGAATACACAGTCCCTCATTTCTTGTGGAAACAAAGCAAAACTTCTTCTCCAAAGTAACATATCTTTGGACTTAAATTTTAAAGTCAAAGCATTTTCAAAATATATGTATATATTGGATTAATCCAGCAGTATTTATAATTAAATGTCTTTTAGTAGCTTTTTCTCCTTCCTCAGCATTCAAACAATTCAAAGAGGACATAATAATATACAGTATCCAGAGTCTCTGTGTGTTTTCCATCTTTATGTGGCTTTATTTTAAACTCTATTTCTTTTATTTTTATTTTTTAATTTTTTGGCTTTTTGAGACTGGGTTTCTCATTGTACCTTTGGCTGTCCTGGAACTCCCTCTGTAAACCAGGCTATCCTTGAACTCACAGAGATCTGCCTGCTTCTGCCTCCCAAGTGCTGGGATTAATGGTATGTGCCACCACATCCAACTATCCTCTTTCTTTCTTTTGTATTTTAAGGATTTTGTCCTTTTATTCTTTTCTCTCCCAGTAGCATGGTGGGACAATGGTCCTTTATCCTGTCACTTGTATTATTTTTAATAAAATGCTAATTGGCCAGTAGACAGGTGGGAAGTAGAGACAGGGTGACCAGGCAGGAAGTAGAGACGGGGCAAGGAGAATTCTGGGAAAAGGAAGTTTCTGTCTGCAGTCATGACCCAGACACAGAGGAAGCAAGATGTGACTGCCTCTCTGAAAATGGTACCAAGCCACATGGCTAACACAGACAAGAATTATGGGCTAATATAAATTATAAGTGTTAATATGAATGCCGTGCACTGGTGGTGCAGGCCTTCAATCTCAGCACTCAGGATACAGAAGCAGGCAGATCTCTCTGAGTTCAAGGCCAGCCTGGTCTACAAGAGCTAGTTCTAGGATAGGCTCCAAAGCTACAGAGAAACCCTGCCTCAATAATAATAATAATAATAATAATAATAAATAGTTAATAAGAAGCCTGAGATACTAGGCCAATCAGTTTATAATTAATGTAGACTTCTGTGTATTTCTGTGGGGCTTAATGACTGCATGACTGGGCAGAAAAACCTCAGTCAACATCCAGGTATTAATGCATTTGCTGAGGTCTGACAAACACTGTTGTGAACCCCAAGCAGCAGGGTAAAATACTGAGCCTTCACCATGTGTCATGGAAGAAAGTGCAGGGAATAGATCAGTAGTGGGGCATTTGACTAACATGCACAGGCCCTGATACTACAAAAAGTGAAGGTTGTTTGGAGGCTGTTTTTTCTCTATTAATATTAGAATTATTTACTAGAGGGCTAGAGAGATGGCACAGTGTTTAGGAGCACTGGATGCTCTGGCACAGGACCTGGGTTCAGTTTCCAGCATCTCCATCAGGGCTCACAGTCACCTGCAACTCCAGCTCCTGGGGAATCACACCCTTTCCTGACCTCCTCGGGCACCAGGGAAGCACATGGCACACATACTCACATGCCAACCAACATGAATACCCACAAAACAAGAATACTTTTAAAGAGAATAATTGTTAGATGTTTGATGTACATTTTAATGACTCAGTGAATTCGTAGCATTTAAAATTCCAAGTGTTTTCTTTCTTGGCAGAACATTGTATTTACTCCCTGCGAGAAGATCCCCTTCCTGGTCACTCCTGCCCACCTAATGTATTCTGTTGGCTCTTTCTTTACTGTTGCTTTAAGTGGCAAGCAGGGGCCTGATAACCTGGAAGGATGCACAGCTGTGTATCATTTATATTGGAAAAGTATCAGAAGTGACTCCCTAGCACCTCAGGCTGTGGAGACAGCTCCTCCTTCCTGAGGGGCCCAGGAACAGTGAAGACAACAGCATAGTTACAGAGTAGCAGGCGAGCACTCCATCACCAAGTTCTCACCCAGCCTTAACATTTCAAATCCTAACTATCCCAACCCCCTCCACACCACCTCACTCCACACCACCACTTCTCGCTCCTGTTCCCTCGGTTTCTTTAGCTTGGCTGGGTTCTGACCCTGGGCTGCATGGATGCCAGCCAGCCATCTGCATCTCTCCTCTCTTGAGGACCTTCCTCACTGGAGACAAATATGACTAAGCTCCAGAGCAGCCCAGCAGCAACAAGGGTTTGGACACTAAAGCAAAGAATCTGGGTGTAGTGATGTACCCTTGCAATCTCAGTGCGGAGGAGGCCGAGGCAAAGGGGCACTGCAGGGAGCTGGAAGCCAACCTGGGCTACATCATGGTGCTCCAGTTCAATTGGTGGAGTGCTTTCAGAGCATGAAAGGAATCCTGGGTTACATCCCTTGTACCACAAAAACCAGACATAGTGGTGCATGCCAGTAATCCCTTGGGAGGCAAAGGCAAGAGGAACCAGAAAGTCAAAATCATGCTGGCTACACAGAATTTGAGGACAGTCTAAGACATGTGAGATCCTCCCTTGAAACAAAAAACGAGCAGGTGCACGCCTTTAATCCCGCCATTTAGGAGGCAGAGGCAGGCGGGTCTCTGTGAGTTTGAGGTCTGCCTGGTCTACAGAGTGAGTTCCAAGACAGCCAGGGCTACGCCGAGAAACCCTATCTCGGAAAACAAAAACAAAGAAAAGAACAACAACAGAGAAAAAAAACACAACAAACAAACAAGCTGGGTGTGGTGGCCCTCGGGAAACAGAAGCAGGCAGATCTCTGTGAATTCCAGGTCTACGTAATGAGAGCCAGGACAGTCAGGGCTACGTAAGAGACCCTGTCACAAAACAAAAACCAACAGAAAGGAAAATTGAAACCCCTCCCCCCCACTACTTTTTATAGCCGAAAATTGGGACATGTAGCTAGAAACTATGGCTGATGTGGAGCGTGGCATCTCACCGCGACTGACAGCTTGTCAGGAACACCAGTCATTCCCATCGCCCATTGTGAGACAGAGTCCAGAGGCTGGGGAAACTACACAAAGCGTCCAAATTCAATAGCGTGCCTGCTATATTTTTCTTTCCATGTTTTTTTTTCCTAGTAGGATTATTATTTTCCTAGTAGCACAACAGAATCTGCTAGGGTTTGCTATTAGGCTACAAAAAAATTTTTTTTAAAAAAAGAACCGATCCTGTTCTTCTCAAAACTGACTAGTTTCCAGGTTGAAGTGTAAGAGCCTTGCTGTCTCCTTATAACCCATTCCCTGCAACATCACAGTTTCTTCTGGCTCAAACACCTTCAACATTGTACAAAGACGGTCTGCTTCTGAGGCTAAACGGGGTCTGAAAGCCAGTCCCTTTTTTAATGAATGTGTTCTAAATACAACCAATCCCTTCTGCTCTTACCCTCATCTCCCGGCACCGGTGGAGGTGGCTTGGCCATCCTTGGCTCCCAACAAAGATGGAAGAGGAAGGCAGTGAGCTAAGTGTGGACTGCCAACTTGACACCAGCTGCAAAAAGGGAAAAATTCAGGCCACAGCAGCCTTTTTGAGAAGCCATTCATGCCGGGCGCCGCTAGAAGGAAATCTGCATTGGCAGGTTTTGTTATTTTTTTAACTTGACCCTGACAATAGCTGCTGGGCTACCTGTACTTTCTGCCAAAGAAGTGTCAGATGAGGGAGGAAGTTTGCGCACCTGGTGAATTCAACCTCACAATACCACTTGAGGCAGGAAAGAGAGAGAGAAAGGCTACTACAAGAAAGAACAGAGCCAAGAAATGGAAACTGGGGAGGAGGAGGAAGAGTAAAGAAACAGACACTTGGGAGGAATTCTTTTATGGCATTTTCCAAGATCACATTTCACCGCAGGGACAGTCATAATTACGTGGTCCAGCAGCTGGGAGTGTGAGAATACGCGTCTCTATGTTTGCATGGGTCTACCTGGCGCTCAAAAGAAAACTGCATCAGCCACTGTGTCTGCCTAGATTTTGATGACCTATTTGGCTGGGCTGCTCAATTGCAGAATTTCCAAACACTTGTAATTAGACATTAAGTGGTTTCTTAATGGACTGTCTTTTCCAAAAGGGCCTTTCTTTAATTTACAATCAGTACGTTGTCCAAAACATTAATTGCTTTTGCCCATTTCAGCTACACTTTGCCCAATTCCTGCAACAACCCCAGCTTCCACCCCACCCCCACCCCGCTTTCCCTGAGATGTTTGAAGCAATTGGTATGGAAGGGGGTAGTTTCGAAGACATTCAAACCAAAGCCAAGCTTGTTGGCAGCAACCTTCACACAACAGGGCCAGGACACATGACACCATATGGAGCTTCAGTGGCCACTGGCTTGAAGACCCAAGTGTGTGCTCAGGGCAAAGCAGTATTATGCATTCTCTCCACATGCAGCACACCCAGACGGTCACAAAAGGTGCTTCTGTGCTGCAAAATGTCCTGCTCAGATGTGTTTTGAAAGAGTTTGGGGGCGGAGTAGGGGTTTAGCTCCGTGGTAGAGCACTTGTCTAGCAAGCATGAGGCCCTGTGTTCAGTCCCCAGAACCAAACAAGGAAAGAAAGAATTTCCATTCAATGACTCCGGCGTCCTTCCATCCCCACCACCTCTCTCTATCCCTCAGGGCCACCCTTTGCCTGGACTGTCCACTGTGCCCACCACCCGTCATCTTCTTCTCACTTAACTATAAGCGTGAGCGGTGTGGAAGCAGAAGCTCTGTGTTCCAGATCCAGGAGCGGGTAGGGGCAGAGAAACCCCTCCACTATCCGCTGAAGCTAGCTCTGTAATTTCTGCCCCCCAACGCTTCCCTTTTCTCTCCTTCTCCTTCTCCTCTTCTTCTTCCTCTTACTGGGTGGGATTGTGAAACAGGGTCTCAAGTGGCCCAGGCTGGCCTCACACTCCTTGTGCCACTGAGGGTAACACTGAATTTTAATCTCCCTGTGTCCACTTCCAGAATACTGCGATTACAGGTATGTGCTACCGAGTCTGGCTTAGATGACAGGCAAGCACTCTATCAATTGTGCTTGCGTAAATCCAAAATAAAGTTTAAAGAAAATCTTAATCTGGGGTAAGTTATATCCCTGATAATTGTTAGTATTTAGGTATCTGTACTGGCCTGACGTTGAGGTGTGCGTCCTCAGCTGTAACCACTAAGAACACCTCCTGTGCCCCTGATGGAGGAGTGTCTATGTGTTACTTTCATTATTAATAAAGATACTGCCTTGGCCCTTTAAGAGACAGAAAATTAGGTAGACAGAGTAGACAGAACAGAATTGTGGGAAAAAGGAAGCAGAGTTGGGGAGACGCTTCAGGCAGTCGCCATAGTGAGTCTCCATGCTTCTCCTCTCCAAGATGGACGCAGGTTAAGATCTCTCCTGGTAAGCCATATCTCGTGGTGCTACACAGATTACTAAATATGGGTTAAAGGAAGATGTGAGAATTAGCCAATAAGAGGCTGAAACTATGGGCCAGGCAGTGTTTAAAAGAACACAGTTTCCGTGTAATTATTTTGGGTAAAGCTAGCTGGGTGGCGGGACACAGACCGCTGCTTCCTTCTACAGATTGGCGCCCAACGTGGTGACTAAATCCACTTAAAAACCTGAAAAAGCTTTAAATAAAGGAGAGAGAGAGTTTAACACAGCTTTTTGCTGTTTGCTAGGATGTGCTGTAGAGAGATTTCCTGTTTCGGCAATAGCGGCAGAGAAAAAAAAAAGCTGAGTCATTTTAAAAGGCAGCTTCCTGCACTGTGCCGCCAGTGCAAACTCTGGCTTTAAAGCATTTCAATGGCTTTTATCAGACTGGATGTTTATGTGCCCGCTTGGGATCGGAAAGAAAGTACTCTGAGACCATGCCAATGGCTCACTGCTCCCTGCCTGCACCTGGGCAGATGGCGGAATCAGGCTTAGGCGAGCAGGAGAGCATGGCGGATTTCTGCCGATGTTTCCAGGCTGTGTGGTGCTCTGTGCATCAGATTTGGCTGTAACTTGGATGAAAAGAGTTTCTGTGCTGCACGCTCAGTCTCAGAGTTAAAGTGCTGAGTGCGGCTCCTACCTGGCAGCCCCAGAGCTAGTAGAAAATGGTACATCCTCCATTTTGAAATTGGAGAGAGGTGGAGCCAACATCCAGAACAGCTCACCGCTCTGCAGCCCAGAGCTGCAACTGATTCAGAGTCACAAGCGGCTCCTATTCAGAGTCACAAGCGGCTCCGCCATGTTGGACTGGGCGGGGCAAGCACACAGTACCTGTTTTTGACCTAGGAATGTCACAGCTTAGAGTCTTAAGCGCTTAGCGATGTAAAGGCAGAAATCAAACATGTTTCTCGACAGTAAAAAAATTACAGATTCACAATAGGACAGATTCAGACATATGAATGTATGTAGGCTTGAGAGAGAGAAGAAAAAATATAAAAAATAAAGTTAATGCCTTAAAAAAGGGTAAAGTCTTTAAAGAGACAGAGTACAGATAGTTATAGATTAAAAGAAGTAAAGTGATAGAGTAAAAATAAGCCATGTAAAAATGGAAAATTCACAGAGAGTCTGGATTATGTATTTTGTTGTGTTTTCTTTGATTTTTTTGACTGTAAAGGAGCTAAGTACAGAGAGACATTTCATTATATGGGCTGCCAGGCTAGACCAGAATGGACATCTTAACGGTATGACTTCAGGATTTGGATCTAAGAACATGATGCTTTGGAAAAGAGTTTCTTCTTTTGTTTTCACAGAGGACGAGACTCTGTGGATTGCTTCTATCCCAATATGGTATGATAGACCACGCCCTCCTGAAAGGTTGCTGTGAACATCTTCAAAAAATTACTTCACTCAACTGCCAACTGAGAGGAACCTAGCACACAGGTTATACCATAAAAGACCTAAATAACAACGCCCCCATTCAGCAGGAAGCAGTTTGGAGAGAAAAAACTGCGCCCATTTTCCCAAATATTGTTTATAAATGTTCTTTTACATTTAAAGGGGGATATGATATAGAGATGAATAATTTGTATTGGTATGGATTTTAAGGTCAATTTGTTATATGTATATGTATTTCTGATCTTGATTAAGGTGTTGTAATTGTGTAGTTCATTTAAAAATGTAATGTATAATTAGGAAATATAGGTTGTTAATGGATAATCATTGATAATAGTTAAGCTTGTAGTCATGTTATTAGATTTTCTAGATATGTAGAGACATATTTCAGTTAGATAGACATTCTTCATATCTTTCAAAGACTGCAGAATATGGCAATTAATGTTTTAATAACTTAGGGTTTTTCATGACAATGAGACACGTCTGCTCCTGGCAGCACCAATCTACTTCGAGAGGAAGATGGGCATCGAAGAGGCTACTTATGGAGTTTGTTAGCCATTTGGGCAAGAAACTGCTCTTGCCTGGACTGTTGCATAAACTGGACACAAGGAACCCACAGAAAGAGGACTGCTGAACTTGCCTAAAGGTGAGATGGTCTTTTGGGGTTCCTGATTCATTAAAGAGTCTGCAAGACATTCTGCAGGACACAGCAGAAAGTGACTGAACTGTCTTTGGAATTTCCTGCTTCATGGAAATGTCTGCTGGACACTATGGGCCTGAAGGCCAAAGATGGATGCCCCAACGGTACAGAGGAACTTTGGGTGACTGTCCAGGCAGCGAATTGTCTCTGTCATTTCTAGAGTTTGACAGTTGCATATTTCTTCTTTACTTAGGTAGTATTATATCCTTCTGGAGTCTTTGATGGAGCTGAAGAATAAATAGATAGTTATAGCTTTCCTTAGTTATGATAAAAGATAAAATAGATCTAAATATTGTAACTGTAATTCTTGCTTGATAACTCTTGTTACATGTAATTTTACTATGTTAAAGTTAAAGCCTTTCTTTTTTGTTTAAACAGAAAAAGGGGAAATGATGGAGGAGTGTCTATGTGTTACTTTCATTATTAATAAAGATACTGCCTTGGCCCTTTAAGAGACAGAAAGTTAGGTAGACGGAGTAGACAGAACAGAATTGTGGGAAAAAGGAAGCAGAGTTGGGGAGACGCTTCAGGCAGTCGCCATAGTGAGTCTCCATGCTTCTCCTCTCCGAGATGGACGCAGGTTAAGATCTCTCCTGGTAAGCCACACCTCGTGGTGCTACCCAGATTACTAAATATGGGTTAAAGGAAGATGTGAGAATTAGCCAATAAGAGGCTGAAACTATGGGCCAGGCAGTATTTAAATGAATACAGTTTCCGTGTAATTATTTCGGGTGTAAAGCTAGCCGGCGGCCGGGTGGCGGGATGCAGTCCCGCCGCTTCGTTCTACATGCCCCCCTCCTCCAGTGCTGGCAAGTGCCACCAACCAGCAAGGGACTTCCTCTTAAGTAACCTCATTTCCGGTAGAACAAAGCAGATCTGCATGCTATGACTGCCAAGCAGAGAGGGCACACACTTTAACCTCCCTCTAAGAACACAGGGGAAGGACTGGCAAGAACTTGAGACGGCTCTGGGCTGGATATGATGTTGAGAGCGGGGGTGATAATGTGCCTGTTGTCCCAACATGGTGGTGGTGGAGGAGGAATGGAGGCAGGAGGATCAGAAGTTCAAGGCTAGCCTCAGCTATAGAGAGAGTAAGTATTCTTCCTCCCCTAGCTTTACATGTTTTGGGGTGTGTGTGTGTGTGTGTGTGTGTGCGCGCGCGCGCGCGCACAGACACTAGTTTGACATTGGGTATCTTCCTCTGTTATGTTGGTCACTGTACGCTCCAGGATTCACCAGTCTCTGCCCTTCCCCTCCATTAAGAGGACTTGTTTAACTCCCAAAAAGGAAAATAAAATCCTTTCCATTCACTGCAGTGTTAAGGGGCGTTGAATTAGTGGTACCCTTTCAATTCCTACACACTGCAGTTACAGACACTGCCCACTGTACCCAGATAATAGGTGGGTGCTAGGCTTGAGTGGCCAGCCTATAAGGTTTAAACTGAGCATCTCCCACTGTCTTTAAGGGTCTCTTCTACAGTTCCCTCATGACTGAGATGTCTTATTCGCATGACCTTTAACTGAAACCAGTCCTTTGCACCACCCAACCCAAGCCAAGCCAAGTCCTGCCTGTCAGGCAGGTTAAACCTCTTTAGGTACTGGTAGGTCGCTTCAGGTGCTTGCTCCATGGAAGATCTCACAAAGAACTTTCTCCCTGCTTGCATCCTGAGACACACTGGTGTTATGTAGTCTTAAATTGCTTGCTTGCAAGACCTATATGTTGAGAAATGCTTCGCTCTTTGTAGGTGTGGTTCTTTTTGCCTGTTCAGGCTTTCTTGGGATACCAGCTGTTCTATTGACTTACTCATTTCCTTTGATAGTCCTTAGAGAGCTAAATTGACATCCTCAGTAAATTTATTTGAACCAATTCCCCACCAAATTCTCTTCTCTTTCGGTCACCATCAATACTAGTTGATTTGCCTAGTGTCTTTTCTATTCCCGGTTATTTTCTTATTTCTTTTTAAAGCCAAGAGCACAGTTCATAAGCTCTTCGTTATTCTATTACCAAACTGATGTACCTCATTTTCCTATTAAACGCTGCCAGTGTTCGGGGGAGGGGGAGTGTGGATGGGTTAGAAGCTCTGTGTAAGCCATGGTTAGAAGGAAATTAAAACCATGTTGTGACAGTCTTCCTGGCGATGAATTAGCCTACATCATATGGTAATAAGATGCCAGTATCATTCATAAAGATGGGGAACACAGGTGGAATGCTTGAAGCTGAGACACCACTTGCAGTGTTGGAGAAATATTTTAAGCCTGAGATGGAGAGGATAAAATATACTATGTAAAACAGTAGGGCTGGTTTGTTTCACAACTGGGCGCCTGCTTGCCAGCTCCATCTTCGCTCCTCTTTCTTTCCAAATGTATTTGTGGATTAAAATCCCCATGTTCTGAGGGGTGGCTGAGGAAAAGAAATAGATTGTTCATGAAAGGCCCAAATACAATCCAAACTGAACCCAGCATCCAACACATTTATCTCCACCTCTCTATGCCATATAAATGCAGCATGCTTTATAGCTTTTTCTTGAATTTTTCTTACTACACCCATATTCCTGTCCTCTGGGTAAAACACGAGCAGTCAGTACCAGCCCACAGCTGTTGACTGTTTTGACCACCCAGGGATAGCAACAGTGATCATGCTAATTATACTGACAGGAAACCTTTTTGTTTATTTTTTGAGACAGGGTTTCTCTGTGTAACAGTCACAACTGTCCTGAAACTAGCTCTGTAGACCAGGCTGGCCTTGAACTCACAGAGATGTCCTGCCTCTGCCTCCCAGAGTTCTGGGATTAAAGGAATGAACCACCGGTCCAGGCCTTACAGGAAGCTTTTATAGTATAGTTACCACTTGCTAGACACCGAGCTGAATTCTTTAATCCTTAAGCCTAAAAGCTCTACCACAGCATAGAGAAGCTTGGATGTAACCAAGAGCAGCCATGTTCAGAGGTGAGTGCTGAATTGCTAGTCTAAAGTACTCCCTGGTTGAACTCAGGACCAATCTCTTAAATAATAATGATAATTGTTATATAATAAATATATTATGTGTATTGATTTTACATTTTCTAATACAACTAAAGTTGTGCTTTGTGTATTACTTTTCTAGTTGCTGTGATAAAATAACCAATAAAGGTGACTCAAGGGGAAGGGGTCTATTTCGGCTCAGGGGTTGAGGGTGTGGTCAGACCATCACTGCCACGGAGTAGCAAGCAGCTGCTTACCCAGAGTCTGCAGTGGGGGCAGAGAGGGACTAGCCCTCTGGTTTAGCTAGCTGTTCCCTCCTTTCCTTAGGTCCAGGGCTCTAGCCCACGGAACAGCGCCCCCACCCTGAAATTGAGATGGGTTTTCCCACTTCCATTTAAAGGAACTCAATAGGTAACCCCTCACAGGCCTGCCCAGAGACTGATCTAATCTAGTTAATCCCTCACAGCATCATGCCCAGAGGCCAACCTAATCTAGATAATCCTTCCTGGTGTGAACATGGTTGTCTCCTAGGTAATTCAAGATCCTTTGAAGACTAGAACTTACCCTGTAGCCAAGGTTAACTTCAAACTGTGGCAAATCCCTCAAATGCTGAGATTACAGGCAGGAGCCACCTGGCCCCCATTTCTGTTTGTAGAGCTCATTATTGAATTATGTTAAACAATACGGTTTCTACAATTTTGGGAGTCTAGAGATTAGACGCCCCCCCCCAAAAAAATCAGTTTGCAGATGAGGTTGTGGAAAATTAACCAAAATTCAGAAAAAATTAAGTATCTTCAGAATGAGCTAACTACTTGTGTACAGGGGAAGCAGAGACTTCCTTTGTCCCCAGATCTGTCCAAATGATCAATGAAACAAATGGAGGAGAGACACGAAATGAAAACCCATTGCTAGAAGCATTACATTTCCCGTCTCTCTCTCTGATCACAGGTTTGTTTTATTATGTTGTCCTGTGTGTATGAATGTGGGGATGAATGTATGTTTGTATGCCATACATGCAGGTGTGCAGGTGTAGGAGAGGGCCGCTTGTTGGTTCCTGATGCCCAGAACTGAAATATCACACAGAAACTGTACTAATTAAATCCCTGCTTGGCCCATGAGCTCGAGCTTCTCATTGGCTGACTCTTACATCTTACTTTAACCCATCTCCATTACTCTGTGTATCACCACATTGCTGTGGCTTAGCGGCTAAAGTTTCCAGCCTCTTTCTCCAGCGGCTCCATGGCTTTTCTTTGACTCTGCCTCCTTTCTCCCAGTACACAGCCTAGCTTTCCCCACCTAGTTCTGTTCTTCCCTGCCATAGGCTCAGAGCAGTTCTTTATTCATTAACCAATCAAAGCAACACAGAGACAGAAGGACCTCCCACACCATGCAGGTATCTGAGGAAGCTAGAAGAAGGTATGAGATTCCTTGGAACTAAGGTTACAGGTGGTTGTGAGCCACCCCTAGTGGGTGCTGGGAACCAAACCTAAAGCCTCTGAAAGAGTATCAAGTGCCCTTAAACCACTAGAGCATCTCTCTAGACCCTGGCTAGGTCTTGAAAGAGAGACAAAATCAGTTAGTCTAATTTTTACCAGTTTAAGATTTAAGTGAGCCAGGGTTTGGTGGCACACACCTTTAATGCCAGAACCCCGTAGGCAGAAGCATATTTCAATATTTGTTTCATGTGCTACTTTGCCACAAATCACACACAGGATTACAGTGTTCTGAAAGACACCGCTTTTTCTTTCCCATAAGCACTGTCTCTTTAAAAGCTGGATATAATATATCCACCTGCCGCTACCCTGTTTCCTCACTAGTAATTGCAGTGCTTATTTGTTTGCAGCAGCATTTCCTGGGAGAAGACACAAGACAATGGATTGCAAATATCAATTATTTTTTTAAAAGTAGGGCAGCAAATGAAAGCTGGAGGGATGACACCATGACACTGTGGGAGGGCATATTGTTTTCTCTGTCACTGGTGGCTGGGGACTGCAATCCTGCAAGATAGCCTAAGTAACATTTTTGCTTTTACCACCACCAGCACACAAAACTTAAAAAAAATCTTATTAGGACTGGCAAGATGATTCATTAGGTAAAGGTGCTTGTGGCCAGCGCTCAGAACCTCAGTTCAGTACTGGGGGCCTATATAGTGTGAGGAGAGAACCGGCTTCTGCAGCTGTCCCTCTGACCTCTGCACAACTACCACACACACAAACAAACAAACGAATGAATGATTTTTTTAAAAATTAAAGCGTTCCAGGTAGTGGTAACGTTTGATCCTAGCACTTAGGAGGCAGGGTAGGTGGATCTCTGTGAGTTCAAGGCCAGCCTAGTCTACAAAGCAAGTTCCAGGACAGCCATGCCAGGACTGTTACACAGAGAAACCCTGTCTCAAAAACCCAAGGAAGGAATAAGGCATATTATTAAAATACCTTTATTATTTTGAGACCTCCTTAGTTATATTTTCAACCTACCAGACTATTCTAGTGAAATCAAATAACTATTTAATGAGAGCATTGGGATAGGGAAGGAAAAAAATTCCTTTAGGACAATAAAAGTATGTTTCTAGGATTTCAAACTAGAGCCAAGAACCACAGGACATGAGGCTGGGGCAGTTTCCTCTACATATATGAGAACTGCTTCCCCACAGCCACTTAGCCTTCTTCCTTGGGGCATCACCACACAGAGCACATCTTATTGACTAGGACAACCTATACTTTATCTTTATTGCTTCCCTCAGCCTCGAGCTGGCACCAGTCTATGGTGGTCTGTAATGGCCCCACCACTTGCAAACATTAAACCATTTCTAAAGCAATTGATGCTGAGGATGAGAGTCAACTAATCCCAAGCTAACCCCGAACAGAGTATTTTAAGGTTTGTCTTTATTAAAAGAGAAAACTCACAGAACAGAAACACGCGTCCAACCTCAAAGTGTGGAGCGCAGGAAGAAGAGGCTGAGCTGGGCGGGACCGCGGTCTTTTGGGCACCCAAAAGTCATGCCCCAACCTAGTCTAGCCTCTTAAAGGCCATTGACTGAAGGAGATTCCCCATCAAGCAATAAAAACAGTTCCTAGTCTTGCTTTTTACATTTTATATTTACATTTATATATACATATATACAAATACCTTCATACATAATACACATTAAAATGCAAACATTCACACATATATACATATAAATATACATACACCCACATACATACGTACATATATATGCATGCATGTGTGTGTGCGTGTGTGTTGGAGTGTGGGGGCAAAAACCAATCATTTCCAGAAGTTTTCTAGTTATAGGCATGTTGTTCACAGTTTATTGAGTAGAGAACATGCAATCGCCTTCCCAAGCTTTTAAATTTGTATTGGATTCTAAACTCCCACATCTTAGCTCTTGGGCATTTTCTTCCATAAAGCCCTCCTACCTTTCAGTCCAACAAAGACCAAAGACTTTGGATATAAAATTTTTTTAAAGTAACCACTGAAGAAGAGGCTTCAATGTGCGGGTCTAACCAGCAATCTATGGAAGGCCACATGAGTCGCTCAGAGATAACACCCTTGCCGTTCACCTTGCGGTCACCAGTTTGAATCAAGCAGAGATTAACAGTGTCCAAGGGTTGTTATCATCTGATGGTGGCTTGGGAGCTGATATGAAATAAATTGCTAAGATCTTGTGTCTCCTTGCCTGAGGTCACCTGGTTCAGACTATTTTAGGACCAGATCCAAATCTGGGCTGCAGTGGTGACTCTAAATGGAAACCTCTGCAAACGGATCAAATGCTAAATAAACCTACAGATTATACTTCTTCTTGCAGTAATGGAAGATAGCCTTTCAGACAAGGGCAGCAGTAAGCTGGGGAGTTCGGGTCGGGGAAGACAGACAGGGTGTGTAGATGGAGAATATCTGGCCTGTGCGTGTTTAATTCCACCCTTGACTCTCTCATGCCCACAGTGCAGACACATCTTCTTCCTGACTTCATCCTTTACTGACCACTTTGTCCAACTTCAACAGTCATCAAACTTTAAAGGAAATAAACTTTCAAGAGAGCTGGGCATAGCAAAGCATGCCTCCAATCCTAATGTTTAAGAAGATGAGGCAGGAGGATCACAGCAAGTTCCAGGCTAGCAAATCTTAAACCAGGTAAGGATACATAGAGAGATACTGTCTTAACATGTCTCAAATTAAAAACAAATGAAAAATATCTCAACAGAAAGATTGGATAACTGACGCGTGACTAGAAAGCTTGAGGAAGGGATGAGAGATGGGGTGGAGGAACAGAGACAAAACACTAGAGGTCAACAAGAGATAACATAACAATTCAATTGAAATTTCCTAAATTGTTAATTAGGGTTAAATAATTATTCGGTTGTTTTGTTTAAACAGTCCTTATGGTCTAAATGAAAATACTCTACTCATGTGCGCAAGTGTGTGTGTGTGTGTGTGTGTGTGTGTGTGTGTGTGTGTGCGCGCATGTATATGTGGTTATGGTAGACTGTACACTGAGCTCCACCGCTATGCTATACCCCAGCCCAAATTTTCTTCTTTGCATTTTACTTGGAACTATTAACCAAATTCACTCCTGTTTAGGCCTGTCTTAGGTTTTTATTTTTGATTTTTTGGATTTTCCGAGATAGGGTTTCTCTGTGTAGCTTTGGAGCCTGTCCTGGAACTAGCTCTTGTAGACCAGACTGGCCTTGAACTCACAGAGATCCACCTGCTTTTGCCTCCCAAGTGCTGAGATTAAAGCCATGTGCTGCCACCACCTGACCTGTCTTAGGTTTTTATTGCTGTGAAGAGACAGCATGAACACAGTAACTCTTACAAGTGAAAACATTTAATTGAGGGGGGTTGCTTGCAGCTTCAGAGGTTCAGTCCTTTATCACAATGGAGGGGAACACGGTAGTATGCAGGCAGACCTGGTGCTGGCACTGAGAATTCTACATCTTGCAGGCAACAGGAAGTCAACTGACTGTCACATTAAGGGAAGCTTGAGCAAAAGAGACCTCAAAGTCTGCCCCCATAGTGACACATTTCCTCCAACAAGGCCACACCTCCTAGTAGTGCCACTTTATTTGGGAGCCATTTTCTTTCAAACCACAGGCCTGTTATTAATTTGAAGTTTATTGTACATAAAGAGCTTCATGAGAAATCATTCAAACCAGGACTACCTGGGTGAGACTTAGAAATGCAGGGACTTCTAGTGTGGGAGGTTCTTCTGTCTAAGTGTTGCTTTTCTTGGTTAATGAATAAAGAAACTGCCTTGACCTGTTGATAGGACAGAACTTAGGTAGGTGGGGAAGATGGAACTGAATTCTGGGAGGAAGAAGGCAGTCAGAGAGATGCTATGGAGCCACCAGAATCAGACATGCTGAAACTTTGCTGGTAGGTCATGACCTTGTGGTGATACACAGATTAATAAAAATGGGTTAAATTAAGATGTTAGAGTTAGCCAATAAGAAGCTAGAGGTAATGGCCCAAGCAGTGATCTAATTACTATAGTTTCTGTGTGGTTATTTCGGGGCCAAGCTAGCCAGACAGCTGGGAGGAACAAGCCGGGCCTCCCTCCAACAAACTTCTGATACTTTGTTTAAAACTAAAGCAAGCTTTTAGCCAGGAAGTGGTGGTGCACACCTTTAATCCTAGCGCTCGGTACCCGGGAGGCAGAGGCAGATCTCTGTGAGTATCAGGTTAGCCTGGTCTACAGAGTGAGTTCCAGGATAGCCAGGGCTACACAGATAAACCCTGTCTCAAAAAATTATAAAATTAAAATTAAAAAAACAAAGGAAATAAAACAAGCATTTAAGAAGTTAAATATAGCCGGGTGGTGGTGGCGCAAATTTTTAATTCCAGCACTCAGGAGGCAGAGGCAGGTGGATCTCTGTGAGTTCGAGGTTAGCCTGGTCTACAGAGAGAGTGCTAGGACAGGCTCCAAAGCTACAGAGACTCCCTGTCTAGAAGAAGAAGAAGAGGAGGAGGAGGAGGAGGAGGAGGAGGAGGAGGAGGAGGAGGAGGAGGAGGAGGAGGAGGAGGAGGAGGAGGAGAAGAAGAAGAAGAAGAAGAAGAAGAAGAAGAAGAAGAAGAAGAAGAAGAAGAAGAAGAAGAAGAAGAAGAAGAAGAAGAAGAAGTGGATTTGCCATCTACAGGGTTGCCATCTTGTCTGGTGGTTGCTGAAAAGCAAGGCTCCACCTTTAAGTTCACCGTTCAGTAACAGTACACATGCACCACAGAGACAAGTGGCACATGCACCACAGAGACAAGACATTCATTCTGGATGGTTATAGGTCCTGCTGTAAATTTGATGAGGGTGGTAAATCTACTCCCCAGAAAACTTATACTGCATACATGAGCAAAAACAATATTCTACAAATTGCTTGAAGGAAGTTGTTCATTCTAGGAATTCTGTAGACAAGTATTCCCAAAGGAGCCTGAACCACAGGATAAAAATCTCTGAGAAGGGTATCAAATCAGGTGCTTTTGTTTTGCTTTTAAAATTCTTTTGCTTAGTGGTGGTGGCGCATACCTTTAATCCCAGCACTCGAGGCAGAGGAAGGAGGATCTCTGTGAGTTTGAGGCCAGGCTGGTCTACAGAGCAAGTTCCAGGAAACCAAGGCTACACAGAGAAGCCCTGTCTTGAAGAAAATGAAAAAAAATTACATTTATTTTATTCTTTGTGCATGCACGCGCGTGTACACACACACACACACACACACACTCATGCACACACGTGTCTATGCCAAAGCATACATATGGAGGTACGAACACAACTTACAGAACCATGTCTCTCCTTCCAGCGCATGCCTTTGGAACTGAGGGCGTCAGGCAGCAAGCATCTTTACCCACCAAGCCAACTCCCCCTGCCACTTGGGTGCCTTTTATTTAAAGTCCACATTGCTATTTGACAACTTCATCTATACACATGAAGGGGGAAAGGAAGTGAATGAATGGGGCTTTGTGACCATTTTATTATATTTTTGAGATAAGGTCTCTCGTTTATGTAGCTCTGACTGTCCTGGAACTCACTTTATAGACCAAGCTGGCCTCAAACTCAGAGATCAACCTTCCTTTGCCTCTCAAGTTCTGGAGTTAAAGAAGGTGGACCATCATGCCTGGTTTATGTGCCTATTTCAAGTGATCAGAAATCAATTAGTGGTTTAGTCAACTTAAATTATATGTAACTGAAAATATGAATGCCTATTTGTGCCAAGTTCCTATTCCTCCTCTATCTCTAAATCAGAGGAACCTAGCCCATGGACAATTTTAAAACTAATTAAAATTCATGTT